>NC_081851.1:24068927-24374985 GCF_963259705.1 Myotis daubentonii | reverse complement strand
TTTAATCTGAGGACATGGGTAGCAATGGATGACATTTAAAGGAGAGAAGCTCCAAGGAAAAGCAGCCTGACTGAATGGACAACCCCTTCTTGTCGACATTTTTTTTGGCCAAGGAGAACTGCCCATCCCTCATTCCTCGTTTCTAGGTACAGGGTTTCCTTTGTGGGAGGGAACCGCCTTGTCCTTCTTGCCCTCCTGTGGACACTGAGCTGGTGCCCAGAAGTAGGAGAGGCCACAGCCAAGCTCATACAGGTCAGCCCCATACCCTGTGGAGGTGGTATCCCTTTAAGAGGCAAACATTGTCACTCACCAGGTTTGACTTTTTTGCTAGAAGGAACTGCGATTAAAGACTCTCCCTCCAGCACCCACACCATCTGTTGAGGATCACGAATACTAAAGGTTCCTGGATGTTTCACCCCTGCCAGGTGTCGGGGGGGAAAAAGCACAAAGCACACGGGAGGTTACTATCAACTTTCAGGACTTGGGCTGCATCTGTAATACAGTGGTTTTCCCACCCTCCCCTTCCTATTCACTGTTTTACTTCCCTCGATTTCAGTTACCCACAGTCAACTGTGGTCAGAAAATATTAAAAGGAAAATTGCAGAAATAAATAATTCATAAGTTTTAAAATGCATACCGTTCTAAAGTTGTGATGGGACCTCCCATCACCCACTCCATCCGACCTGGGATGTCAATTGTCCCCTTGTCCAGCGTGTCCTCACTGTATACAGTCCCCACCCAGGAGTCACTTGATAACCGTCTGAGTTATCAGATCTACTCTTGTGGTATCACAGTGCTTGTGTTCCAGTCACCCTTATTTTACTTAACAATGACCTCAGAGCATAAGAGTAGTGATGCTGGCAATTCAGATGTGTCAAAGAGTAGCTGTAAAGTGCTGATGTGATGTGTAGGAAACAACATAATATATGTATATGGGGTTTGGTACTATCTGTGGGTTCAGGCATCTGCTGAGGATCTTGAAACATATCTTCCACAGATTGGGGCGGGGGGGAGAGTGACTGTACTGGCTGATGAATTTCTAGGGTAGATTTACTGTTCTAAGAGTGGCTTTCAGGAGAAAGGGAGGGGACCCAAGACAGGGGCTGTTTTCTGGATCAAACTGTCTGAAATCATGGTCCCCAAAGATTTACAAGGAGTATTAGTAACTTGTCCTTCTCTGATTGACAGTCTCTGAGTACTAAAAAAAGCCACAAAAAATGTTAAAATTGGTCATCAGTATGTTGTTTGTTTTTTTCTATGCCCTCTTTATCAAAATAAGGAAACAATTCTAAACACACATAAGATGAGAACTAAATGCTCTGAGATTTTTCAAGTGCAGCTTTCATGATGTGAGTATTTTAGCAAATACATCTGTAGCTGAGCAAATGAGAGAACCTGGTGACCTATTGTCCTTGGGGAGGCAGGATGGAGACCGCCATGCTGGTTTATAATTTGCCACTTACTTAGTGGGGTGTCCGCCTTGTCTTTAGGTTTTCTGTGAAGAGCATAAGGCAGATCAGATGGTGGCGAGGAGGTTGTCATCATCTGGCCTTGAGAAGGAAGGAGGGAAGAAAAACATGTTATTCATTGCCCTGCCCTTCCCCTGGAAATGGATGGAAAAATTGTTTGGAGGAAGCTGCCCTGAGATCCTGTCCCAGCTGCACATGTGAGACTGAGGATGGGAAGAGCATGTTACCAGGCCAGACAACCCCAAGTGGAAGCTCCCATCTCTGTCGGGACTGAATGGTCCTGGCTCTCCAGGCAGTGATAGCCCTGGGGTACTCTCTACCTACCACATCTGGAGTTGCTAGGAGGTTCCAGAGTACCTCCAGGCACCTTCTAGGATGAGTTTCTGGGTTTAGAGAGGGTGTGTTCATCTCTGTTTAGCCTTGCACAGCTGGTAAGTCATCAGTTCTCCTGACTTCAAGTCTGAGCATCCTAAGTAACTGGCAGCAAGCCTGTCTCTCTGCCCCCAGCTCCCCAGTTCCCCACCCAAACAGGCAACTCTAAGGACCCTGCCATGGACATCCACAGGCTCCAGGCCACAGGACACCTGTCTCTGGGCTTCTGGTCAGGACAGCAGGAAGTTCCCTGAGAAGATCACAGACTCCCCACAGTAAGAAGCAGTTGTTCACCACCCTCCCTGCCTCAGGACCCCCGGTGCCTGATTCTACAGTTATCCCTAGAGAGGGAATAGGCAGCCACCCACACTCGTGGAAGCAGCCCAGCTCCTCTGATGCCCTAAGCCTTCGACCCCGGGTCCCTCAACCTCAGAGGCTCCTCAAGGCTAGACAGGGCCCTGAAAGAGCTGCCCACTATGTGGCTTCTGAGCAGCAGAAGTTACCTTTGCTCAAAGAGATGCTCTTGTCCCTGGGCCAACGCAACCTTAGGCTCCACCGCATGCAAGGGCTCCTTTAGAAAACTGATCCGGAACTCTGGCCTTCTAATGAGCTTTTAAGGTCTGGGTCATTTCCTGGTCTGGGTGTGCCACATTGTCAAAAAGGCTGGTCTGACACAGAGGTCCCTTGAGTGTCACTGGGTGACTGGAAGGCAACACAGGTGTGGCCGTTCTGGGGTCCCAGAGAGACAAAAGCAGGTCAGAAGCCCGGGAACAATGGTGAAGAAACATGGATGAGGCCAGTGCTTTGTAATCAAAAATTCCTTGGGACCGCCTTGGGGACAGAGGTGTGACATGTCACTGACTGAGCCACACCTCCTTCAAACCATTCAGGAGTTTTACACAAGCAATATTCAGAGTTTATTCCATGTTGATAAGGTAAGGGAAGTACCTGATTAATCTTTTAATCCTCACAACAACCCTTGAGTGGCCATTAATCTTTACTTCTTATGCAAAAAACAGAGACCCTAAGAGATGACAAGACTTACCCAAAATCACATCATCAAGTTACAAGCCAGATGTGTCTGTTCTTAACCACTGCGTGGTGCTTCCAGCAGCTGAGATGTGTGCCTGTGGCCCATGGTGGGTGCTGAAACCTGCACTATGTCCAACGCAGGGGAATCGTGGGCTGAAGGGACCTGGGAGGCCTGTGGCTTCCCAGCTCTGACGGGATCAGACTCGGCCTCAGCAATGGCATGGAAGGGAATCATTACCCTTGAAGCCCAATATTGTCTGTCAGCCCTAAATGTTAAAAAATCCTACTCCTTCTCTGCCAAAATGTGCCTCCATGTAAACTCACAACCATGGGCTTCAGTTCTATTCTCTGAAATCCACTGTTAACTCTCTCCCCAGAGTACTGCCATAGCGCCTCCCTGGTCTCCCTGCCTCTGTTCTCACCCGAGGAGTGAAATGTCCACCGGCCTAAATCAGGGTCATAGCACCACATAGTGTGGTCATAGCACTCCCCTGTCAGAACTCTCCAATGGCTTCATCACACCCAGAGTAGTCACTGAATCCCTCAGCATAGCCCACCTCTGTTCCTGCCCCTGGTCCTGCCCCTGCCCCTTTAACTCTCTGCTCCAGCTGCCCTATCACCATACTGTTGTCTGTATCTATGTGTCATATCTCTATATTTTTTTTCTTGCTTAATCCCTTTACCTTTTTTCACCAAGTCCCTCCCCACTGACAGCTATCAGTCTGTTCTGTGTATCTATCCTCCTGTTTCTATTTTGTTTGTTAAATTATTTTGTTGATTAGATTCCACATATAAGTGAGATCAGTTGGTATTTGTCTTTTTCTGACTGGCTTATTTCACTCAGAGTAATAATTTCCAGATGCATCCATGCTGTCACAAATGGTTAGACTTTCTTCATTTTTATGGCCAAGTAGTATTCCAAGATGTAAATGTATCACAGCATTTTTACCCATTCATCTACTGATGGGTACTTGGGCTGTTTCCAGATTTTGGCTACTGTAAATAATGCTGCAATGAACATAAGAGTGCATATATTCCTTTGAATTAGTGTTTTGTGTTTCAGATATATTCCCAGAAGTGGGATCACTGGGTCAAAAGATAGTTCCATTAAAAATAAAAGTGTTTTTTTTAAGAGAGAAACATCTATTGGTTGCCTTCCACACATGCCACACTTGTTGTTTATTGATTTATTGATAGTCATTCAGACAGGCATGAGGTGATATAAACTTTTACAGCAAAATAAACCATCAACAAAATAAAATCTCACCCCACTGCATGGGTGAATCTGATACATCTGATAAGGGGTTCATTTCCAAAAAAATATTAAAAACTTATACAACTCAACACCAAGAAGACAAACAACACAATTTAAAAAAAGAAAAAAAGAAAAAAAACAGGCAAAGGATCTCAATAGACACTTCTCCAAAGAGAACATATAGATGGCCAATAGACACATGAAAAGGTGTTCAACATCACTGATCATCAGAGAGATGCAAATTAAAATGCACATATGATCTTATCACCTACATGCCAACTCCATCCGGCTAGGGCACTTGTCTGTCTCATTAACTATGTGCTTTGTTTCAGTAATGGTGTCTGGTCCATAATTAGAATTCATTAATATTTGAATATACAAAGGACTGAATGAAGTGTTCCCATGAGTAACAGGAAAACTGGGAGGAGAAAAAGGGAGTTGTGGTAAGGGACTAAGGATGCTCTTCCACCCCATGTCAGGGCTGAAGTGCCCTGGGAGAGCCTCTCAGACAAGTAGAGGAGACTAGCTGCTTTGTTTCCAACTGGAGCGAACTCTGGGCCCATCTTGGCTCCTTGGCCAATGCCAGGTGTGAGGAGGGACTTCTGGGGAGAACTTGGCATGGTTCCAGCCTTGTACCCAGGAGGCCATATACCCCAGTTGGCCCAAGAGCACCCAAGTCAGTGCCCATCACTCTAGTGGACTTATTAATAGAGCCCCTTCCACTCTCCTCCGTGTCCACAACTCTAGGGAAATGACCGACAATGGAAAAGCAGAAGAGACGCAGTTCTACAATTTTGTAGGAATCCTGAAAGATGAAAGCTCAGGGAAAGTCGTGCTGTTGCCAGGAAGAAATATAATCTCTGACACCAACGTGGTCACTCAGAGGCTGGAGACAGATCTCAGCAGAGGGGGAGGAGGTTGGACAACGCCTATGGGCCCTGGGAGTCAGCACTATGTTTGGAAAAATAGTATCCCAACATCTTTCTTCAAATCTTGGGGACCAGTAAAAATGTGATGGAAAGACTACATGGGTTAAATGTCTGAGGAACCACATTGCAGAGAACAAAGTTCACTGATATGTGGGAAGGACCCATGTTCCATCAAAAGTTAGACAAGATAAGTCTTCAAAATCAATGTGTTCTCAATGGCTGGGAGGCCTATGGAATTACGGCTTGTGAGTTCCGGGGAAGCCCATGGCCATGTCAGAGCCCCCGCCAGGACGGGGTGGTTACTTCTCAGTGAGCTGTGTGCCAGCATCGTGCACTGAAGTGTGGAGAGTGATTTCTAATCATGAGGCCCTATTTGTACAGCCCCTCCCAGCATTGAGGCCTGCAGACACCTGAGTTTGGGAAGATACCACCTTCCCAGCAATCCTTGCTCAGGGTGTATGATAAGTCATAGCCGCTGCAGCGGACATTCTCCTCACAGAAAGCCTCACTGAGCCTCAGGCAGCAGGAGCCCGCGACACCAGTGCATGGAGCGGCCCTCACAAGGCAGAACCACCTTCCTTCCCCACGTGTGTAAAGCTAATTTAAAAAAATGCTTAAAGTGATAGGAGGGTCACAAACCAGGCCTGAACAAGGAGGGCAGCCCACACCTTCAAGAGCAAAACCAGGAAGTTAGTCATCAGCCTTGAGTTTGAGGAAAGAAACTGTAGGGGACTGTCCCAGGGCCAAGGACTAGATGCTGATGCTGCAAAATGACGCACAGCAAAGTTATTCCTAAGAGCAGAAGCCCTCAGTGGGTGCGGCAGGGGTGGGCCTCCTGAGACTGTGCAGCTTCTGCCGCTCCTGGTCCAGCGGCAGCATATGCTCTGCCAGCCTCACACCAGGAAAAAACAGGCCAGGGTACAGTCCTCCAGGTCCTCAGAGGAGGAATGCAAGCTGCTTCTCCACTCCAGGGCACCTCACCTGACCAGGCCAGCTCCTGGCACCCTGCCCATGTGGACCGTAGATCACTTCTCTAGATTGGCGGTGAAGGGAGCCTGGCTCAGAGGCTCCAAGGCTCTGAGCTAGCAGATGCACAGTGTGTCTTCCATGTAGGAAGCTGGAGCAATGCTGTCAGAGTTCACTGCCCCTGTGGTGTGCCTAGTCTCTGTCAGCCTTAGCCCTCCAGGCTGCTGAACCAAGAGGAGAGGGACTGGTAGGTAAGTGTCCCAGTCTCCCCTCCCTCCAGTGGGACCATGCCAGGGGTTCTCAGAGGGTTCCCTGTCCCAGTTGCCCACAGCCCTGACCAGCACTAGAATTCCCTTCATTGAGTTTCTTGAGATCCTCTCCTCAGTGAGTTCCCTCGTTATCCTGGGAACAATCCACTCTAAGGTAGCAGTTTAGTGTCAAAAGCAAGAAACTTACATTCAAACTAGAGGCCCGGTGCATAAAATTTGTGCATCCAGGGGTGGTCCCTCAGCCCAGCCTGCACCCTCTGTAATCCGGGACATCCCTCTCGCAATCCGGGACTGCTGGCTCCTAACCACTCACCTGCCTGCCTGCCTGATCACCCTTAAACACTCTGCCTGCCTGACTGATCGCCCCTAACTGCTCTCCTCTGCTGGCCTGATTGCTCCTAACTTTAGCTCTCCCCTGACAGTCTGATCACCCCTAACGGCCTATGCCTCGGCCCCCGCTAGGAGGATGTTCAGAAGGATGTCCAGAAGACGTCTGGTCTAATTAGCATATTACCATTTATTATTATAGATGATGTGTGTTCAAATGTGGCTTTGCAACTTTCAGACTTGTGTCCTGGGCAAAGTTCTTTGGCATCTGTGATCGGGCCAGGTGACTTCCGTGACAGCAGTGTGCCTTGCTGGACCGTGCAGGTTAGAGGACACTATGCAGACCCCCAAACGTAACAGCTCACCGAGCAACGGGCCTAGTGAGGCACCCACATGTGTCACCAGACCCCACACTGCCTCTACCAGCCTTCTGGCTGTGACCAGCAGTGGATCACCCTAGTCTTCACCTTTGAGCTACTTCATCAGCCTACCTGGCCACATAAAGACACCCTCATGTTCACATCCTATAACCTCCCCAGGATCCTGGCTGCAGGGAACCATAAATGGCCATTACACTCTTGTCCTGGGTGGCCCCACAGCCTCCTCCTCAGGAGTGTAAAATCATGAAGCCTCCGCAGGTAAATGTGCAGCAGGTGTCCCTGAGTCAGAACTAAGGTTCAAAATCCAGCTGGGCCTACGAAGAGGAGCCGCCCCAGGTGGCCATCAGCATGAGCTCTCTTCCGTGCTCTCAGAAGGAGCCTAGGACATCACCGCTGTGCTCCCTCTACAGGACTGGCCCACTTGGATATCTTGAGGGAAGGGGTTCAGCGTCCTGCCATTGGCCACAAAGAAGCAAGCATTCAGGACACATTGGGATTAACGCAAACTCATTCACACCACATGAGGGTCCTTTCAGATTCCTCATTTCATCCTCTAAACACACGGAGCTCTGTGTAGCCAGCACTTAGTCCAGAGTGATGGGGTTGGAAGGAGGCATTAGGGGTGATACCCAATAGCCCAAGGCCTATACATACCTCTCCCTAGTATGGAGGTGACATCTTTTATAGTCAAGGGATAGAGTCCCCTGAGAAAGGACATTGTGTCAAATATGAAGAAGAAAACTTCTCTCTCTGCAAGAAAAGGACTCCGTGGGGATAAAGTCTGTAGATAAACGCTTTCCTCTTTCTTCAGGTAGCCAAACTAGATCCGCCTTGGGATTTCATTTCTTAGTCCAGAGATTTTGAACTGGTGAGACATAAGAATTTTTATTACATGCAATACCTATTTTCTTAGGGGCACTGACTTCATTTCCATTAGATTGTGAAATAAAATTTAAAAAATGACAATAGCCAACAGAACAATAGCCATCTGGTGTGAATAAATAAAAATTATACCCATTTTTGTCCTAGCCATTTTGTCTCAGTGGAGAGAGCGTCAGCCTGCAGACTAAAGGGTCCCCAGTTTCATTCCATTCAAGGCACATGCCCGGGGCTTGGGGCTAGGTTCCAGCAGGTGATGTGCAGAAGGCAGCCAATCAATGGTTCTCTCCATCATTGACATTTCTCTCCCTCTCACTTCCTCTCTGAAATATATATATATTTTTGTCAGATCAGCAAAAATATACATTTTTTTGATATGCCACAGAATTTTAGTAATCAGTTTATGTGTGGCATGAGATGGAAGAGGTTGAAAATCACTGCCTTAGTCCATTCATATCTCTTCTTCACCACTCAGGTCAAGGTCTAACATAGACACCCCAGCCCCACAAATCCTTCCCAAATCCTGTGGCATCATTTTCACCATTCAACTTGGTTAGTGTTCACATAGAGGAAAATTACCAGATGGAATTGTCCTTGTTGTGAACATCCTTGATATCCAACGTGTGGTCCATGGACCAGGAGCATTGGCATCATCTGGCAGCTTGTCAGAAATGCAGAATCTCAGGACCCTCCCAGACATAAAGAATCAGGGGCTCAAATAAAGGGACATTAAAGCCACTATACATTCTGTGATGAGATGGCACATGCCATGCCAGTACTCTAGTCACACACCACAACAAGAAAGAAACCTGCCTGGAGCCAGGGAGGGGGCAAGTAAGCCAGATCTAGACCAACCTCACCTTCTGCAAACGCTGAGCTATCTTGGCACTGCAGGGAGCCTCTCCACTAGAAAAAGCTTTCCGCCTGGCCCCCATACCTTCTAAATTTATATTGTTCGTCTAATGTGTTCGTTTGTGCGTGACCCCTTTTCCAGATCCAGAATCCCCGCTGCAAAAGGTTGTGTCAGGGGACTACTGGAGTGAGCTGGCATCTGGGTTTACAAAGACTGGCCTTGTAATGGGGCAGGCTGGGAACCTGGGCTTGTGGGAGTTAGCCTGGAGTCTGGGGCCATGAGGGCCACTCTGACACTGAGGTGAGCCTAGAGTCTGAGACCTTGGGTGTGGGCCTGGAGCCTGGATCCATGAGTATCATGGGGGACCAGCCTGGAGGTTGGGTCCATAAAAGCTGATCTAAAGGCTGGGGCTATGGGGGCTGACCTGGTGCTGGGTGGGTTGGGAGCTTATGTCTATAGCAGCCTACCTGGAGCCTGAGGTCATTGAGGCTGTCTTGGTGCTGGGGAAGGTCATGAGCCTGGGCCTGTGGGAGCCAATTTAGAGCCTAAATCTATGCAGACCTGGCACTGGAGTGGGCTGAGGGCCTGGGGCCCCAGGAGTCAGCCTGGCACTAGGGTAGTGATGGCGAACCTATGACACGCGTGTCAGAGGTGACACGCGGACTCATTTTGGGTGACATGCATCGACAGAGACAAAAAATTCCATAATTCAAATATTTGTCTCTTGCAACGGCCAGAGTTGTGCATCACTCAAGTAATATTATTACTCACGTTACTCATGATCAATAATGCAATTCTAAAACCGGATGTAAACATGTACGTCGGTGTTGCGTAGCAAAGATATATAGTGAAAACATCCAAGGTACATTGTTCCAATATTGACATTAATATAAAAAGGTTAAGAATTGCACTATAAAGAGATTAATCTTTACTCATGACATTTTATTTTAACTCGAGTGACAAAATGCCCAATTCTGGAAACGGCCTCGTTATTGTCAACATGTGCCTCGGGTAAGCTTCCCGTGTGTTCGGGTGCACTCGGCAAATGGACGCACTTGATAGCCATATTCGTCAGGAGACAGGAGTGGGAGGGTAAAGTACTTGAGCGATTTGTGGAGTGCTTTGAAGAAATTACTGTATTTATTGAGAATAAGGATCTGGCAAACTTTCCTCAGATCAATGATCATAAGTGGGTCAGCAATTTGATGTTTTTTACAGATCTCTCTGTTCATATGAATGAACTGAACTTAAAATTACAAGGTTTTGGCAAAAGTATTGATGTTATATTTGGATACATCAAATCTTTTGAAAGTAAACTTAAAATTTTCAAGTGAGATATTGAAACTAAAACTTATAAGTATTTTCCTCGGATAAAAAAGTATTTCGAGAAGGCCACTGCAATGAGTGTAATGGAGTCCATACTTATGTACCAGAATATAGTAAACTCGTTATTTGAACAGTTCAGCTAAAGATTCAACCAATTTAGAAGCCTAGAACAGACCATTAAAATAATTAAGTATCCAGATGTAGCTGTTTACAGTACTTTGGAATTAAAGGATTTCCAATGGATGCAAATGGACGATTTAGAGATGCAACTTGCAGATTTCCAAGGTAGCATTTGGACTTGTGTTTGTCGACTTAAGGTCGAAACTTGAAAATCTGGAACGAAATCATTTGAATAATGAAGAAGAGTGCAACTACGAGCAAGGAATTTTGAGTGCTTGGAACAGATTACCTGACACTTTTAGTGACATAAAAAATCTAGCGATGGCTTTGCTAACAATTTTTCCATCAACATATTTTTGTGAGACTTTGTTCTCAGCATTAAATAATATTAAAATTAACAAAAGAAACAGGCTAACAGATGAAGTTAGTGGCGCTTGCTTGGCCTTGAATTGCACCAAGTATGAACCTGCAATCACAGAATTAGCAGACAAACTTCAGCACCAAAAAGGTCACTAATTTCTAGTTTTCATACCATTTGATTATCATTGTTTTTATAATTATTTTTTCCTAAATGTACATTGTTTTTCTGCTTTTGTTCATTTTATGCATATTTTTGGTTGATTTTTCTTTGTTAAATGCCATTTAAATATATAAAATAAATATCAAAAATATAAATCTTTTTTTTACTATGGTTGCAAATATATAAAAAAAATTATGGATATTTCTATATGTGACACGGCACCAGAGTTAAGTTAGAGTTTTTCAAAATTTTGACACGCCGAGCTCAAAAGGTTCGCTATCACTGGCACTGGGGAGTGCTGGGAGTCTGGATTTGTGGGAGCCGGGGGGTAATGAAAGCTGGCTAGGTGTTGTGGTGGGCTGAGAGTCAGGGGGCCAGCCTGGTGCTGGTGCAGGCCTGGTGCTGGGGTCTATGGGGAAATTGGGTGCTCATGTTACCCTTTTTTCCACACAGAGAGCATATCTCTTTCCACAGTGGGCTGCCCTGGCTTGGGGGAGGATGAAGGAGGCTTTATGAAACTCTTTCCTAACCTCTTCAATGCATTTTTCTTATTCTGTACTCCATCCAGGTTCTATAATCCCTCACCTAGAATCCTTAGCTCCTGTGATGGCATTTTCATATGTGCATAGTTGTTCAAATTAATGTTTCTGGGAGGAAACAAATGCTAGAAATTCCTACACCTCCATCCTGCTGGTGTCACTCTCTAATTCTCTCTTCTGATGTGAGCTGTCTGTTGTCAAGTGCAAATATTGGCTATTTTATTTTATTTATTATTATATAGTTCTAGAGGTGCTGTTTGACACTTTCAAATCTGTCAATTTTTTATAGTTTGCTATTCTAAAAAATATTTTCAGATTTGTCATTTATTTCTTAAACATGGTTAAGATCGTTGTGTTAAGCTCCATGTATAATAATTGCAGAATCCTACTAGCTTGCTTTGTTGGTTTGTTTGGTTTGTTTCTCTTTTTGGTTCCTGTTCTTATCATCTGTTTACTTGTATGCCTAGTAATCTCCAACTACTGCGGCTTGTTATCTTAGTAAAATAGAGTGGCTGCGTCCTCCTCTAGAGAGACTTTCTCTTGGCTTTTGATAGCAAATGTTTGGCTCCTGTGAGACCAAATACCGTTTGAGAGTTCCTGTCTACATAAAGCTGTACTTATGCAAAGTAAAATTCCTGTGAGGGCCTGTGCATGTCCTCAGCCTTCCAGCAATGACTGATTCTCTTGACACCATTGCCTCTCCTTCTGGGTCCTGTTTGCTTTTATTCACTTGAATACCCATTTTCCCTTTAGGAGTTCACATAGGCATATCAAAGATAAAGTTTCCTAAACAGTAAAAGGATTATGAGGTTAGGGCAGTGGTCAGCAAACACATTAGTCAACAGAGCCAAATATCAACAGTACTTCTTCAAAATAGACTCACCGAGCCGAAAACCGACTCCTGCACATGGGCCACGAAGTTTCAGTCTCACTGTACGCGCACCCGCATGTGGTATTTTGTGGAAGAACCACACTCAGGGGCAAAGAGCCGCATGTGGCTCACGAGATGCAGTTTAATGACCACTGGGTTAGGGGATTGCCTTGAGCCATTTGGCCAACAGCAGAGCAATATTATGCTGATTTTCAGCCCTGCTGAATACTGCATTGATATGCTAACTACTGTTGGCCTTAGCCTCCAGCAGTCCCAGGCACCCAGCTGGCCCCACAGACCTCAGATCCAGGCCTGCTCACTAAGACGCAGGTCCCAGGCCCACCACTACAGACTCAGGCACCAAGCCTGCCCCAATGGACCCAGAAACCAGCCAGCCCCTGTGGCTCCAAGCACCAGGCCTGCCCACATGCTGACCCAGGAACCATATATGCCCATCCAAGGACTCTAGCAGCAAGCCCTCCCACAGACACCACAGTCAGCCCACCCATAATATGTGTATGGGCTGACTGACTGGCCAAGGGCTTTTCCTGATGAAGCCAAACTGTAAAAATGGAAAGAGGTGCCTTCTTCCTCAAAGGTGTAGACACCAATGAAGGACACAAGAACCATGGATAATCAAAGAAACATAAAACCGCCAAAGGAAATTAATAAAGCTACAGAGAATGACTCTAAACAAATGATGATAAATGAATTGCCTAAAAAAGAATTAAGAATAATCCTCTTAAAGAAATAGCAACAGACAACTAGACAAAATTAGGAAAGCAATGCATGAACAAAGACATAGAAACCATTAAGAACAAAACAAACAGAAGTCCTTCAGTTGAAGAATGCAATGAATAAACTGAAGAATTCAATAGCAGACTGGATTAAGCAGAAGAAAGAATTAATGGACTGGAAGACAGGTCATTTGAAATTATTCAGTCAGAGAAACAAAAAGAAAAGAGTGAAAAAAGCCCATGTGAATTATGGAATTCTACTAAGAGAAAGAATCTATGCATTTTTGAAGCCCTAGAATTTGAAGAGAGGGAGGAAGGAGCAGAAAGCTTATTTAAAATATAATGGCTGAGAATTTCCCAAACCTGAAGAGAGAGTTGCACAGTCAAGTTCATGAAGCTCATCGATGCCCCTGAAATTTCAACCCCAAATTATCTTCTCCAGGACACATTAAAATAAAATTGTCTAAAATCACCACATTGTTTACGTTAAATTTACACAGCGATGTATGTGAATTGTATCTCAGCTCCTGGGAAAACAGGAGTGATTTCAATCTCCCTTTAGGAGAAGCTGCTGCCCAGAGGAGAGCTGGCCTACAGCCTCAGGCTGCCACAACCCTGGGCTGCTCCCAGGCCATGACTGAGCACAGCAGCACTGCAGCCAGGCCCTTCCTGGGACCAGGAGCCTCTACAGGTAAGCTTTGCCTGGGGCTCCCTGCCAGTCAGGTCAAGACTTCCTCAGAGTAGTCCCAGCTGCAGTGCAGCCCGAAGCTGTTCCTACCCACTCCTCTCTTCCCCATTGCTAGTGTCCGACTTGCATTATGGCCTGAAGGCTCTGCCTGCCTCCTCCTGACCCCTCCCTCCTACATCTTTCCTGTGCATTTCTCCCAACACATTCACTGCTTGTCTAATCTCACCATGGTGTCTCCTCTTCAGAGCACCCAAAGGGACATGATGTAACCAAGAGTGAACCCAGGGACATGAGGCAAGCTGTACAAGAACACAAACAGTACGGTTTCATTCTATAAAATGTAAAGGCAGGCAACACTAAATTATTTGGGGGAGATATGCATATGTGGTGAAAGTATAGCAAAATGCAAGGGAATAATAACCATGAAATTTAGGATGACAATTACATCTGAGGGAGGGAGGGGACCGGATGGAAGAGGAACATACAGGGGTTCCAAAGGTCCTAGCTTTGGCTGGGTGATGAGTTCATGTAGGTGCCATTCATTTACATCTAGGATATAGTTGGTATTAATATCCCCTCAAACCTACTCAACATTTACTTTAAAACATAGATAATGGGTCCTAAAGAGATTTCCTGAATTTTCTGAATATACTAGTTATAACGCAACAATAGCTATCATTTATTGTTTACCACAATTTTATTCCTTAGTTTAAAAAAATCTTTTAAATGTGAAATGTAACAATTTTAAAAGCCATATGTAAAGCAAAACAAAACAAGCTAAAATGTTAATTATTTGAAAGGTAGAAATAAATCAGGCATCAGTTAAAAAAAAAAAAAAAAAAGAGGGAGTGGGGGTGTGGGGGGGGCGGGGAATGAATTCAGTCAGATGAGAAAGCCAGAAATTCTTGGATCTAAATTTTACAAAGAGAAAAAATATTTTTAAAAATATTCACAAAAGTTTGAAGTTTAAATACCCAGATATTCCAAACCAAAGCCGTGGGCCCATGAAGAAGGAAGATGCTTAGTCCCTCTCCGTGGACTTGACCCCAATCTCAGCAGCTCAGGACGGAGTATCTCTTCCAGAGAAGGACCTCTCCCCTGGTCTACAGCCCCAACTTCACAATTGGCCTAAAAGAGGAGGACTATTGGGAAAAAAGGAAAACCATTTTAATTCAAATATTCCAGGTTAGACAACTGATGGTGTCCTTGACAACATTATTTTTGAGACCATGAGCAGAACCTGAGTTTTCATGTAGAAAAAGAAAAATGTTCACCCGTTCTCTTTGCTCTGATTTTGCATTTCCAAAAACAAAAGTTTCTCCTAAATGTGGCCACTGAGTGTTTTTCTTATTCTTTGAATGTGATCAGTGTTAGTTCTATAACAGCTTTTAGAATCTTCTCTTTGCTCTCACCTCTGCCAAAGCAACCACTGTTCTGATTTCTATCATCCTAGGTTAGCTTTGCCTATTCTTGAACTTCTTGTATAAATGAAATCATACAATATGAACCCTTAGTGTCTGGCATAAGGTTTCTGACATTCATCTAGTTCAGTGATGGCGAATCTTTTGAGCTCGGTGTGTCAACATTTTGAAAAACCCTAACTTAACTCTGGTGCGTGTCACATATAGAAAATTTTGATATTTGCAACCATAGTAAAACAAAGATTTATATTTTTGATATTTATTTTATATGTTTAAATGCCATTTAACAAAGAAAAATCAACCAAAAAAATGAGTTCGCGTGTCATAGGTTTGCCATCACTGATCTAGTTGAATGTGTACCAGTTGATCTTCTTTTATTGCTGAGCAGTATTTCTTTGTATGAATATACCACCACTGGTTAATGGAAATTTGGGTTCTTTCCATCTTAGAGATGTAGGAATTTTATTTGAGAGTTTGAACGTTTTTATTCAAGTCATTTTGTTCAATTCATTGTTAAGTTACTCAAGTGAGGACAATCCAAAGTAAATATCAACCAAATCAGTAACAAAAACACATTTTTATGTATTTCTTTGTTTCTGAAGAAGCACATAAGTTGTCTCAAGCATGATTAATCTGAGTTTTTATAAGCAAAACTCCACTGGGAAGTCCAGAGGAGCACATTCCAAGTGTGGTTAATCATCAGTGCTCCGTAGGGTCCTTAGTCAAAATTTTTTTTAACCCTCACTCAAGGATATTTTTCCATTGATTTTCAGAGAGTGGAGGAGGAGAAGAGAGAGAGAGAGAGAGAGAGCAAGAGAATGAAACATGGGTATAAGAGAGTCACATTGATTGGTTGCCTCCCACACGCACGCTGACCCAGCTGGGCATCTAGCCTGCAACTGAGGTACATGCCCTTGATCAGGAATCAAACCCATGACCTTTTGATCTGAGGGCTGACACTCTAACCACAGAACCAAACCCGCTAGGACCTTAGTCAAATATTGGTTCTTTCTCTTTTCAATCCTCACCTGAAGGTATGTTTTCCTTGATTTGAGAGAGAGAGAGAGGGGGGGGGGAGCATTGATGTGAGAGAGAAACGTTGATCTTTTGCTTCCCATAGGCACCCTGACTGGGGATTAAGCCAGCAACCTAGGTGTGTGTCCTCACTGGGACCAAATAATGATTTTTTTTTTCCACAGAGAAGAAGAGAGAGGAGAGAGAGAGAGAGAGAAAGAAAGACATTAATGATGAGAGAGAATCATTGATTGCCTGCCTCCTGCATGCCCCCTACCAGAGATCCAGCCCCCTGCCACCTGGGCATTTACCCTGACTGGGAATTGAACTATGACCTCCTGGCTCATGGGATGACACTGAGCCACACCGGCTGGACCAAATATTGATTCTTAAGCCCTTACCTAAACCTAGTAAGTTAGAATTTCAAAGGGAATGGGTGTAGAGGAATCCCAAACACGTGGAACTCATGCAACTCAAATGCAAAGCATTTGATACAGCAAATGTGTGCAAACCCAGGCAGTCACCTGAAAACAAGGGTGTTGCTACTCAGGGGCCTTCCATGACTCCATTTGCTGTGCCATATTATGGATTTCTTAAGTGTGATGGAAGCCAGGGGTCCATGAGGCTCTCTGGTTGCACAGCTATAAGATTGTTATGTCGTGCCCTAGCTGGCTTGACTCAGTGGACAGAGCATTGGCCTGTGGACTGAAGGGTCCTGGGTTCCATTCCAGTACAGGGCACATGCCTGGGTTGTGGGCTCGATCCCCAGCAGGGGGTGTTCAGGAGGCAGTCAATCAATGATTCTCTCTCATCATTGATGTTTCTAACTCGCTTTCCCCTCTCCCTTCCTCTCTGAAATCAATAAAAACATATTTTTAAAAAAGATTGTTATGTCTTTATTTTTATTGCACTCTACATGTTATCAGAACCTCTTCTGGACAGTCAGGATGACCACCTTATCCTGGAGCCACATGACACCAGGACTCACATTCGAGCTTTTGCTTGAACGCACGTCGGTGCTGAGTGACAATCCACAGTGTCACGCTGGCTGCATGAACAAAGTGCTCCCGGTGGAGAAAGGAGGCGGGGACATCGGGTCAGCACACGCCTGAGGCAGGATGGAGATGCTGCCGCTCTCAGAATCTAATCATGTCACAAGCAGATGTGTTCTGGATCCCAATTGTCAGCTGTAACAATTGACAATATATCAATGTAAATGGGCAGATGTACCAAACTGCCCCACTTATTATCAGCGAGTATACATCGCAGTAAATGCCCAGTATTAATTCTTCTACTTCATACTCCAGAACAAAGTGGCTTAGTAACTGTTAATGTTGATTTGTATAAAACTAAAATGCTAAAATTATACTTAACTGAGGAAGAAAATTTCAAATAATGGAGAGATTTTGCATTAAATCGGTGCTTACTGACTGCTTACTTTGTGCCTTCCTTGTAGAGTGTCCTATCTGATTATCCAGAAGTAAGAAAAAATAAAAAATATAAGTTACCTGTGCTGCTGTGAAGACCTTATTTAAGCAAACAGGATGTTCTGCAGGTGTAGTATCAGAGTGAAAATAAGAAATCTATTCTCTACAGAACCAGATCTGAGCTACAGTTCCCTACAATTATAGCCACAATCAGTTACTCAGTTTCATCAGAAATGTCACCTGAAGCCTGGCGGGTGGGAGAGCAAGGCTCTGTTCTCAAAAGAGGGCTCCTCACCCACAGTTTTTAAAGGGGGAGGGGGCGTGTGGATGGAGAAGACTAGAGGGAAACAAGGCTGTGAGACGGCACAGAACGTGGTCACAGAGCAGTGAGTGCCCTCTTGGACGCTCACTGTCCCACACACCTGTCTCCAGGGACACTCTGTCACCACAGACACCTTGTCACCACCCGTGGGCCATCCTCCCCCAGCCCTGCCCAGTCCCAGCGCGCCCACTGCGATTCCTCACTCTGTCACTCTGGCTGGTCTCGGGCTCCTCCTTGCCTTCCATTTCACTTTATATCTGTCTCAGTGTTGTTACTGTACAAACACATGAAGCTGATAGTTAGCAGTATGTTTACACATTAGAATTAGGACAAAAATCATTTATTATCCAGAATTATTTTTCTTTAAAGGTTTCTCAACCTTAAAAAGATACGTTGCACACGTGGAGGTGTACTGGCAGCATAAAGAATAAGGGAAATGTCATCCAAATAGGAAAACAGCCCACAAGGCAAAACCAAAAGGAAGGTCGGCTCCAGCTGGTCGCGCCCTCTTGACCTTGGGTGAGTCACAAGCTCTGAAGCTGCTTCACCGCCTGCCCCAGGAGAACACCCTGCTGTCTGTAGGCCCCGTGTCTCAGCTTCCTGAGACCCACAGCTTCTGCTCCTGGGGAGAGCCTGACCGCACCCCTCACTCCTGCTCTCCTCCTCTGAGGGCGGCAGCCACACCTGTCTTCTCCCTTCCCTCACACTCACCAGCATTCCCGCGCCATTCTCTGGCTGATGACCAGTAAGAACCTACATATTTTCTGGATTGAATTGGATTGGTTTGAATTAAGTTGCATTGAATTAAACTGATTTGAATTAAATTGCAGTCATTACATTAAACTGAAGTGTATAGAACTGGAGTTTAAGAAACAAGGTTTTTACAACAGGCAGTTATAAAGAGAGCACTGCCCTCGCTCGTTTGGCTCAGCAGATAGAGTATCAGCCTGTGGACTGAAGGATCCCAGGTTCGATTCTGGTCAATGGTACAAACCTTGGGTGCAGGCTCAATCCCCGGCTCCAGGCGGGGCGTGTGTGGGAGACAACCAAACGATGTGCTTCTCTCACATTCATGTTTCTCTCTCTCTGTATGTCTCCCCCTCCCTTCCACTCTCTCTAAAAATCATGGGAAAATATCCTCGGGTGAGGATTAACAACAACAAAAACAAGAGCACCAACAAGAGATCTTGAGAATTTACCTAGCAAAGATTGAAATTTCGGAAAACACAATAGAAGGATAGTTTAGCAGACAGGACCAGACCCAAAACACTTAAAATGTAGTTATAACCTGAAAAATTGAACTGAGAAATTCTTCCAGAATGTATCATCAACAAACAACAGAAAACAACTTGACGTGGGGTGGTGAACACACAATACAGTGTATAGATGACTTGTTGTGGAATTGTGCACCTGAAACCTATATCATTTTGTTAACCAGTGTCACCCCCAATAAATTCAATAAAAAGGAAAAAACAATAAATGATAGAGAGTGTGGAACGTTAGATGAGATACTGAAGTGAGACCTAAAAGTTCCAATGGCTGGTGAATAGGCACCCCAAGGGGAGAGAAAGGCAGGAGGAAGGCAAGAACATGCTGGAAGGAAGAATGGCTGAGACATCTCAATATCAAGAAAGCCAAGTCACCCTGGCCGGTTTGGCTTAGTGGATAGAGTGTCGGCCTGCAGACTGAAGGGTCCAGGGTTCGATTCCGGCCAAGGGCACATGCCTGGGTTGCAGGATCAATCCCCAGTGGGGGGCGTGCAAGAGGCAGCCAATCAATGATTCTCTCATCATTGATGTTTCTATCTCTCTCTCCCTG
Organism: Myotis daubentonii; assembly: GCF_963259705.1. Classification (NCBI taxonomy): domain Eukaryota; kingdom Metazoa; phylum Chordata; class Mammalia; order Chiroptera; family Vespertilionidae; genus Myotis; species Myotis daubentonii. Next base: position 24,355,451 of record NC_081851.1, on the reverse strand, counting down.
TTTCTTCCTTTCTGAAATCAATAAAGAAATATGTTTAAAAAAAGAAAAGAAAGAAAAAGAAAGCCAAGTGGCCTCACTGTGAGGGACGGAGCCCACTGCACGATCTAACTCACACAGCGCAAGGAATGAAGATGCTTAAGAACAGGCGAATAGTTTTTTATTGATTCTAAAATTAGATTTTCTACCAAATAAATTTCCTATAAAAGAGGGGTGTTTTTTTCCACATCACTTTTCTTAGCCACTGACCTTCAGTTGCAATGTGAGCTGCCCTCCAGTGTCCTCACAAGACAGATGCCGTTCTGGATTCTGGAGTCCCAAATAAGTGGGGATCCCTTTGCCTTGCTCAAGAGACTCTGGAAACTTGCGTGGGAAAATGGTGACAGTTGCGAAAAAGATGGGATGGGAGGTATTGTCAGTCTCCTTTAGGATTCAGGAAAAGACCTGTGTCTTCCAGGTGGGGCTGGAAGAGACCCTAAGAGTGAAATTCCTGCTACCCCAGGCCTACCAAATGGCTAACCATCATATCCATCCATCCATCCATCCATCCTTTTTTTTCATTCACAGCATGTGCCAGTCACTGCCCTAGGAAATGGAGCAAACACAAGAGTTAAGCAGAGGGCATACCTTGCCCTGAGATTTTCACACCATGGTTAAAGCAGCTGGAGGTGGAAATCTCCAATCCCAAGCTGTCCCTCTGATCCTTGGAGAGGTCGGTTGCTTGGCAAGTTTTGCCTAATGTGATGTGGGGTCTGCTTTCCTCTGCCGTCCACCCGTTTGGTCCTGTTGGGACACCCTGAAGCCTGGCAGACCTCGCCAGTAGCCCTTCTGCTTCACCCTTTCTGCTTTTGTTACCCTGGTCCCAGACAGGCTTCTCCCTGGTGACCCTTCCCAGGCAGGTGTGACATTGTCCTACCCCCTCTGTAAAGCCACACTGTGAGGGAACTGCCACAGGGTGACCACCCACCCACCAGAGCCACACTGTCACTCCGTGAGCCATACTATCACTCTGTGAGCCGCACTGTCACTCCATGGAACTGTCACGGAGTCTGACCCTGAAGAATCCACACCAGCTGACTCAAGTCAGGGACCTCCCTAAACAGAGATCCACTCACTGCAGTTTAAATGGCAAAGAATAAGGATATATTACAATTATGAGACGCTAGAAGATCATTTAACCCAGGCCCTCCAGAGAGAAAGGTCTGGGATTTACACACCCAAACTGGCAGCGCTCAGGGACCCAGCAGCCCAGCGTTTCTTTGCAGTCAAGCTGTGGGCTCTGGTGAGGGCAAGTGGCCTAAGAAGAAACCATCCGTCCCAGGGTGCACGTGTGCTGAGGCCCAGCCTCAGCCGTGCTTGGGTCGAGGCTGGGTCTGGAGCTGCCCCAGTGAATGGCCCTGGCCCAGGGGGATGTGGACAGCACTGGGTGTTGAGGACCATGCACAGAGATGGCAGAGGATGCCGGGGTGTCCAGAAGAACCAGGTCTGAGTGCAGGTGTCCCAACCCCCCAACATCACCTGCACTAAGGGACAATCCAAAGACAGGGGCTCTTCGGATGACTATCATCGAGGGGTTGTCTCAGTACTTGTGGGAGCAGCAATAAGAGTGTGAGCTTCAGAGACATTCCCAAGACCTTCTCGGGACACTGGTTTCTCGGGTCCTCCTCTTGGATGGGGACCAGGAAGCCTGGCCCCACAGGAGGCCCTAGACAGGACACCTGAGCCACGTCCTGGGAAAAACTTCCAGGCAGGCTTGCTCTCTTTCTGCCGTCATCTTGGTTCCGCGTTCCCTACACAAAATGCCTGGTGAAGCCACAGAGACCATCCCTGCTACCGAGCAGGAGTTGCCACAGCCCAGGCTGAGACGGGGTCTGGAACAGAATCTGACAGTGATGAATCAGTACCAGAGCTCGAGGAACAAGATTCCACACAGGCAACCACACAAGCCCGGCTGGCGGTGGCAGCTGAAATCGATGAAGAACCAGTCAGCAAAGCAAAACAGAACCCAGATGAAAAGAAGGCATCCAAGGCTGTGTCCAAGCTGGATCTTCAACAGGTTACCGGGGTTACTATGGTCACTATACGGAAATCTAGACTATCCTCTTTGCCATCATAAAACCAGAGGTCTGCAAAAGTCCAGCCTCAGATACCTACGTAGTTTTGGGGGAAGCCAAGATCGAGGCTTTACCTCAGCAAGCACAGCTAGCAGCTGCTGACAAATTCAAAGTTCAAGGTGACGCTGCCTCAAACATTCAAGAAAACACACAGACTCCAACTGTACAAGAGGAGAGTGAAGAGGAAGAGGCTGATGAAACAGGTGCGGAAGTTAAGGACACAGAATTGGCCATGTCACAAGCAAATGTGTCAAGAGCCGAGGCAGTCCAAGCCCTGAAGAGCAATAGTAATCTATATACTAGTATAGAAAAGCCTAACTGACTGTTACGATGGGACGACCAGAACGACTGGTTGCTATGATGTACTCTGATCACCAGGGGGAAGACGTTCAATGCAGAAGCTTCCTCCAGACTGCAGGCCCCGATCACTAATGGGGCCTGTCAGCCAACCTCCCAGTCCTCTCCCCGGGCCAACAGGCCCTGATCACCTGATCAGGGCCAGGCCCCTGGGCTGGGACAGGGAACGGGGGTTGGGTGGCAGTGGACATGGCCCCTTTCCCAGGGTTGCCGAGGGCTGGCTCCCTCTTCAGGGCTGGTGGCCAACCCCCCGGGTCCCTTCCCCCATCCCTCCACCCAGCCAGCATGGCTCAATTGGTCCACCGCTTGCCCACCATGGTAGCGGTTAGCCCCTTCCCCCAGCTGGCAAGTCCCAATTGCCTGATTGGGGCTGGGAACCAGTCTGGGATGGGGAACCAGGGTGGTGGCAGTAGACATGGGCAGCAAGGGAAGGAGGAGGCGGGGAGGGGGGGGAGGTGGAAACCTGACTGGCCCTGATTCCAGCCAGGCCTAAGGACCCCACCCACACATAAATTTTGTGTACCAAGCCTCTAGTCTCTCTCTCTCTCTCTCTCTCTCTCTCTCTCTCTCTATATATATATATATATATATATATATATATATATATATATATATATATATACTAGAGGCCCGGTGCATGAAATTCCTGCATGGAGGCGGGGGGTGGTCTCTCAGCCCAGCCTGCACCCTATCGCAATCTAGGACTGCTAGCTCCTAACTGCTCACCTGCCTGCCTGCCTGATTGCCGCTAACCGCCTCTGCCTCAGCCCCCGCCACATGGCTTTGTCTGGAAAGGTGTCCGGAATGATGTCCGGAAGGTTGTTCAGCTATCTGGGCTAATTAGCATATTACACTTTTATTATTATAGATATATGAAAGCCTAAGCAACTGTTAAAACCAAAAGACCGGAACGACCAGAACAAGCAGAATGACCGGTCAACCAGTCACTATTATGCGCACTGACCCCCTGGTGGTCAGTGTGCCCTCATAGTGGGAGCACAACTCAGCTAACTGGCCCATCCTGGTGGCCCACCAGCCCAGCAGCAGCCACTCACTCCCTCAGTAGTCCTGCAGGTCCAATCTCCTGAATACAAGCCAGGAACCGATGGACCAGCGCCACCGGCATGATCCCAATAGCGCCTTCAGCCTTCTGGACGTGGGCCTCAGGCACCGTGGCCACTTCCCCTCCCTAGACACTCCCCAAGGAAGAAACAATATAAAAGTGCCCACCAGGTGGCTCCCGACAACCGTCAGCAGGATGGATCCAGATCCTGGGCCAGCAAGGGCGTCCCACTGCCCACCTAGAGGGCCAATTGCATCCTGGCCAACCACCCTGCCTGCCCCCACCACCCCACACATGCATGAATTCATGTACCGGGCCTCTAGTGATAATGTAAATGCTATTATGGAATTAACAATGTAACCATCTAAAAAAGGAGGACCCTTCTTTTGTGTGTTTCAAAAGCATTACTGCAGCTTGGTTTAAAATTTATACTATTTCTATCATTAATAAAGTTATGGCTTTTCGTGGGGAAAACAAGCAAACAAAACAAAAACTTCCAGGCAGCCTCAGGGATGGGAGAGCAGGCCAATAACAGCATCTCCTTAGAAGTCTGAAGGGCAGGCGTGACTTTTGACCAAAATCACCCACAGCCCTGTGTCTCCTCACAGCATCCTCACCCCCCGCCCCCCTCCCCATTGGCATCTGCTTTTGCCTGGGAGCAGAGGGCCCTGAGAAGCAGCCAGGTCTGCACAGGACCACAGGATGTGATGCAGAGCCAGGCTGGCAGGCCAACTCCTCCACTGACCCCAAAGCACAGGAAAGAGGGAGGGCTCCAGGTCAGGCCTGCCCAGCTCTCCCCCGGCAAGGAAGTGCCTCTCCTGCATGTCCTGTGGCTGAGTCACAGCTCGGCAGCCCCCAGGAGCCGTGACGGGCTCTGACAGAGCCTGAGTCATGTATCTGATGGGCACCAGGAGGCTCCAGCTTCCTTGGGGTGTGACGACCGTAGGTGGAAAAGAAAGCCAGTTCCTCCTGCGGGAAGGTCCCATGAGGCTCCGATGAAGAAATCTCACCTGCGCTCCCTGAGAGGTGAGCCCCAAGCCGATCCCCAGGAGGAAGTAGGGTTGGTGACAGATGCTGGGTTTCTCAGACAGAGAAGCCTCCCCCGGCATAGCCTCCTGCCTGTCCGTCTGGGGCTGGGACTGGAATTGCAGGCTCTGATGAAGGAGTCCATCTCCGGGGCCCACTGTAGAGAGCCCCTCAGAAAAGCCCCTGAGCTGATCTGAATCCAGTGGCGTCTGGCAGAGCCATGCCCTGGAAACATGCCTTGCCAGAGGCAGGTGTGTTGTCAGCCTGACCTTTAGCTCAAGTGCCAGGGGGTGGGTTTCATTATCTAAGTTCAGCCAGGCACCAGGAACAGACGCAATTATCTGGGCACAGCCAGAGTGACAATTACAAAGAAGCCACAAGATTGAAGAATTCCAGTTTGATCTTTAACCAAGATTTCATGTAATTTCCTTTATCTTAAGCTTTAGTAAAACTTCCTGGTATCATATTGTATAAAATAAACACGCTCCACCGGCTCTGGGTCACTGTCTCTCCATCAGAGGGCCAGCTGTCCCACCCGGCCCCAGCTTTTCCCCTCTGTGTCTGCCTCTTTCTTTCATTTTCTCAATCCCCAGCCGCCCCTACTCAGGATTCATAGATGGCCCTCTAGCCACGCTGAACATGGTAAAAGAGAGAATACTTATATCCCACAAAGGGGGTCCTGTGATTACAAAATTGACTGAGTGCTTCAGGCCACCCATCCACTCCAGCGCTGCCACCCTGAATGGAGGGTCAGGCTGAAAGCCCCTACCTACACTCTTTCAACCCCTCAGAGATGCAATGCCCTCTCCTTGGAGCCACAGGCAGTGAGAACCACATTCCTAACCGAGGGAGGCCTGGCCCCTGGTGCCCTCAGAATACAGTGGACTCCAAAACTGACTAAGTTCTAAAAGAGGTCGGCAATGATTTCTCCAAAAACTGAGCGGCCCCAACTTACCTCCCACCCTCTGCCCTACTAATGCAGAACCTTTGTAGGTTCGCAATAAATGGTAACAGTTTATTTTTCTATCATGTTTGTTACCATCCCCACCACTACCACCACCACCAAACATCTACTATCCCATCTGCTGAGGTCAAGCATAACAATTTCCTGAGGCCCACGTCAACCTGACGAAAGTGAATGTCAAGAGGCAGACCAGAAGGCAGACCTACAGCTCCACACACACCTGTCTAGCTGGGAGACGAGTGCTGAGAATGAGACAGCAGCTCCGAGGTTAGCCCCTCTATGAACCCCTCTTCCCAGCTCCGAAAAGAGCCTCCTTGCTCAGCCCCTCATACTTTGCACCCCATCTCCTCTTTGATCCCGGCAGGACAGGGCCCCTTCCTGTTGAGTCCCCAATCCCATCACTTTTGGCTTCCAGCTTCTCTGTTCCCCTAAGAGACAGTAGGATCATGAACTCAGACACATTCTGTTCAAAGCCAAGCTCAGCCCGAGTCCCCTCTGCCCGGCTGACCAGCCTCTCCAGCATGCATCTGTCAACGTATCCCTTTCTTGGGATGCTCCCACAAGACAGCATGTCTAAGGCCCCACATTCCTTCTGTCTGTTTCGATCAGGATCCAGTCTGGAGAGCAGAAGCCCAGAAGGAATTGCCAACCAAGAGAACTGAGCACAAGGACTTAGTTGCACGCATGTGAGAAGGCTGAGGAGTAAAGCCGTGTTGTTGATGAATTCTGGATAGTAACAACTGCAGCAAGGAAACCGAGGGAACAAAAGAGCCAGGAGCTCAAAGGAGGGACCTCATAGGACTGATGTCCAGACTGCAGGAGGGATCCCCGGCCATACTGATGCTTGGACAGTCTGAAAATAGAGTGGTGGGTGCATGAACCACAGAGGCAGAGAGGAAGGGCCAGCCCAGGAGGCTCTCAGAGGGCCCATGGGGCACAGCCCAGAGAGCTGTGTCTTCATTGATTCAAGAGCTTTTGGGGATAGCTTGAACTTTTTTCATGCTCAGATGAAGGTTGCAGAAATCTGTGCATTATGGGATTGTGCATCCTCATTGCCTCAGTCCTTGTCCCACTTGATCCTGACCTTGCCCTAGCTTCCTGACATTCAGAGAATGCAGTCTTCCCAGATTCCCCGGCAGTCAGCATTCATTCAGAAGTCCCCAGTTTAAATGTTAGTGTGAATAAATGCCAGAGGAATTAGAGGGAAGGGGGTGATGGTGATTAGAGGGAAGAACTGAAACATTAGGATGGATAATTGAAGAGCAGAGAGCCCATCTACTGAAGAAATGGACCATAACTTTGGTCTTGGGGTAGAAGGGATACCCTAGCTGTGTTTGAGAAGGCTTTCAATGTTTATGCTGGTTATAAACAGGAAGGAACATGAATCACCAAGCTTGCTAGATTCTTTCTATTAATGCTTTATTATGTTGTAGAACAAAGGGAAATTGTGTACATCATTAAGTGTGGCTTGAATTGACTACAAGTACGTACTCATTAAGCCAAAGATCCTAGACATGGGGATAATTTTTAAGAGATCACTGAATCCAGATTCTAATTTTCAGGCTCTCCAATATTATCTCACCCATGCTTGCTTGGTCACGTGCACTGCTAGCTTGCTCACTTCACCTGTCCATGATCTCATTGAGTTGAGGGACCATCCGTGGGAACCAGGTGAGGTGGGAGAGGGTGACCATTCATCAGTGGAATCTCCAGAATCTGTCATGGAGGCTCAGTCTCTATAATAACTTACTCATGTAACCAAGCTGACAGTTACAACTAATAAAGTAGAAGGAATTGTGTAGCAGGAGAAGTTATCTGGCACCCAGAGTTAACAACTACACAGAATCAAATTTATAGTAGAACTGGGTTTAGAATCTACAACTCCCAACCCCCAATCTGGTCATGGGGCTCACCAGTTCCCCTGGGACTTCTGAGAGGACCAATGCCACTGCAGTTCAGGCCTTACCCTGGGCCACCTGCAAGCAGGGCTGTGGGTCTGGCCTGAGCATGGCAACCAGTACCCACCACTGTTCAACCAAGGGGGCAATGTGATGTGTGCTGTGAACCACAGAGAAGAGCATGGGCCCTTTGAACTCTGGATGTTTGGGGGAAATCCTAGCTGCCTGTGCAGGGCAACCATTACCAGTGGGGGTGGGGGAATGTAGTTGCACCAAACCTCTGCCCACTCCCAGGCATCCCAAGCCCATCGCATATGCCTTGCTTCCCTGGGGGCTGTACCATCGCATCTTCCTGAAGCCAGTCTCGCCATGAAACCCAGATTGTAGGGTGTGAGCCAATGTGCTATTTAACCTCCCCTCCCTCATGTAAAAATGAAGGACAAATTAACAAAAATGACCCATAAATTACTCAACAAAATGACAGAAGCATTAAACGCATTAAGACAAAAGAACCAAACTCTATAGGACCAACATAGGATTTAAATTTCCCTAAATTTAAAACAGCTTTTGACCAAATTGGACACATGTGCAACCAAAAAAACAAAAATAGCTAAAGCCTTAATTGTTCAGCTCCTGGTACAAAATTTAAGGAAGGGTTGTAGGTTTAATGCCTAAAGTTTAAAATTCCTGGACAAAGAGCCAAATGACAGACAACTTTTAGCCTTCAGTCAATGAGCTACATCACTCAAAATACACATGCCGTGAATGAGAAAGTGAGGAACTGAACATCATCAGCCATTGTAGAACTTTGGGCAAAATTCATCATGGAATGAAGTTAAAAACTAAGGTACTTGGGAGAAAATAATTGCAATACATCTAGCAAGCTAACAATTACTAGCCAAAGTTTTAAAGTTGTTTCACCTCATCAATAAGGAAAATGCAAGTAATTCTATAGAAAAATGAGGAGTAGATGTAAAAAGCATTCCACCAAGAAGAAAAATATAAATATCCAGTAAATAGAAGTAATTACAGTTACCTGTACTAGTAATTAGCAAAATTCAAATCAAAGCAATCATGAGATTCAGTTTCTGGCCATCAGGAGGCACAAATTAAAAAGGTGGTAGGCAATGTTGTGAGAAAACAGTCATAGTGTGGGTGAGAAAACAGTTTCACAAGAGCTATTAAAAACCTAAACGTGTCCCTACCCAGTTTGGCTCAGTGGATAGACCGTCCGCCTGAGGACTGAAGTGTCCTGGGTTTGATTCTGGTCAAGGGCACATGCCCAGGTTGTGGGCTTGATCCCTAATAGGGACCGTGCAAGAGGCAGCCAATCAATGATTCCCTCTCATCACTGATATTTCTCCCTCTCTATCCCTCTCCCTTCCTCTCTGAAATCAATAAAAATATATTTAAAAAAGAACCTACCTGTTAAGTAACTTTCCACTTCAAAAGCTGGGAAAATCCAATTCAAAGTGGATAAAACGTAACAGTGTTTAGATCACATCACTGGAAGTCCAGAAGTGGTAGAGGATCAGGGTTGCTGATCTAATAGTTACGCGATGTCAGCAGGGATCATTTACTTCGTGCAAGAAAGAGATGCCTCTTCCACATAAAGCCTTCCATGCCTGTCTGAGCCAACTTGGGCAGCACGCTGTCAGTCAAGCTCTAGCAAGAAACATGACATGCAAACTTGGCAATTCAAGGTAAGTGTAATACAGGAGTCATTTACAAAGACGTGGGCTAAGTATAAGGAAGCCCCAAGGCAGGGTGCAGAACCCAGGCTAGTGACAGTAGGATACGCCCCTTAGCACCAGGAGGCCTGAGGGGACACGACGAGGGTGGTTACCAGATCAGAGAGAGCTCTGTGGAGAGGACCACTAGATAGGAGACGGGGTCTTCATCAGGAAAAGTAGTCATCCTGGGGTGACCCCACAGGAAAATCACCGGGGATCAAAACCCCAACTTACTCCCACCCCCCATCCAGTGTCTTGCCTGTGGATCTCGAAGGGTTATTGGAAGACACCAAGCAAAGTCTAAGCCAGTAGTTCTCAACCTTCCTAATACAGTTCCTCATGTTGTGGTGACCCCCAACCATAAAATTATTTTCGTTGCTACTTCATAACTGTAATTTTGCTACTGTTATGAATCGTCACGTAAATATCTGATATGCAGGATGTATTTTCAGGGGTCGCAACTCTAAGCCTTTCCTCCTCAGGTTCTCCCTCCACGAGTAAGAGATGTCCCCTACGCCAAGCGAGGGCATCAGCTTTATATTCATTCACCTACTGAAGGACAGCTCGATGGCTTCCAGGTTTGGGCCATGATTAATAAAACTACGATAAAGATTCACTTGCATATTTTTGTGTGGAGTGCCATTGCTGTATCATGTGCCAAGACTGTGTTTCGCTTTGTTAAAAACAAATTGCCAGACTGTCTCCAACGTGGCTATAACGTGTTGCATCCCCACCAATAGTTCCCGTTGTTCCACATCCTCACCTGTATTTGGTACTGTCAGTATTCTGGATTTGGGCCATTCTGATAGGTACATAGTGGTATCCCCTTGCTGTTTCACTTGTGTTTTCCTGATGACTAGGATGTGGAGCATCTTTTCACAGGCATATCTCCTTCAGTGAAGTGTCTTGTTCAATTTTTTTTTTGCCCAGTTTTGGGTGGTTTGTTCTCATATGAATGAGTTTTAAGAGATCTACACTAACCTAACTCTCCCCTTTCTCTGATCTCCCGCGGCCTGAGCACAACTAGAATACAGGACAAGAGACCTTGGAAACTGGCCACAGGCTCAGTCTCACAGGTGTAGGGCTGGTAGAGACAGGGCACCCCACCTGAGGCCCGGGGGCACACATCACCTGGATTCCTGCTGGCTCGTAACTGTCCACCCTGCTCCAGGCGGTTCACCTTCCTCTCCTTCACGCCACTCCCCTGAGTACAGCCGTCCACACTGTCTACCCGAAAGCTCTGTAGTGAGACCCCAAGACCTGTTATGAGCTGATGCTGCTCACCTCCTTGCTCACTCCTTGCTCACCTTAGGTTCACAGATGAAAGTGTTTGGCTCATCGCAAACCCCTTAAAGAACCTCCTCATGGGTCCTGCTGCAGAGAGGGCCCAGCTGCCAGGGCATCCGGAGACCTTGAATCACCTTTACTACCTGACCTGGGGGAGCTGCGCAGCCGTCAGCGCTGCCTTCTGTGACCAGCAGAGGGCGCCATGACACCGAGAGACATTGAGTGAGTGTGAGTGACCACCTCAGGAGCCCACACCTGGGGCTGCAGAGCTGAGAGCTCTGTGTTCCCAGAGCGGACCGCTTTCATAACCAGGGAATCGTGCTTTTTAAACTTTTTTTCTACAGCGCACGCTTTGAAATACATTTACCTTCCAGTTCAGTGCACATGTACATGTATATTTATTACCCACTTCTAATATTAACCTGCCTAAATCTAATGACTAAAGGTATTTCATAGTGAAGTAAATGCAAAAAATAGTTTGACAAAATCAAATTTAGCTGATTCATTAAAGTAAATTTTGGGGCTTAGTACCTTCAGCAAATTAGTTTTTAATAGTTTGTTTTTATATGACTGACACATTTATTTTGTAAAATACTCAGATCTTTATTGACTACATGAAAATATTTAGCAGTAAATGCATGGAATGCATATTAGTACATTTTTTTCACCACATGCTTAATTTTTGTGGGTTTTCAGTGCAACTTACTTGGAAATGACTTTAAAATGCAGATGACAAAAATTATGAAGATCTGACTGTGTGAAGCAGTAAAAGCCTACCATCTCCTTAAAATGAAGCATTTAATTTTCCGGTATTATGTCTTTATTTTCTGAGCAGCCAAACGCAAAACTAGAAAGCCATCAGATTTGTGTCCTACTCGCTGACCTCACTGGGGCTCGTGTGAGCGTTGCTGACTGGCACAAATGTAAAGTCGATGAGCTCCTCTCTGCCAGGCTTGTCTGTCATTCTGACATGTTCATTCGCATGGCAGGTGCTGATGAACCAGCCCTGGTGGGCCGCCGACTCCAGTGTGTTCCAGCGCCTGCTCTCCTTCCTGTAGAAGGTGAAGCCCTTCAAATCTTTTTCGGCTGAGTGAGACAGCTGGGAGATGTCCTTCTTCTGTGAGGTAGAAGGGAGTGGTCAGCAGCACAGCCTCCGCCCAGGGAAACCTCAGCGTGGGCTCTTGGAGCTCAGAGCCAAGGAGGGCCAGCAGCTCTCTAGCCGGCTTTCCCGAGGTGGGGGGGGGGGGCAGGGGGGGTCCTGTGGCCCCGGCCCAGGCGAGAGGCATAGTGGGGAGTGAGGGGCACTGCCGGCCTGGCCTTCCCCTTTGGGGTGGCTGAGAGGACAGGACGCTGGGTGGGAATGAGCGCTCACCTTCAGCTGGAGGGCCGGCCGGCCTTTCTTCTTGTCCATCTCACAGTAAAGACACAGCTTTCCTCCTGAGACGGCCAGGAAAACGGGGTTTCCCTTGTTACCCTCTGAGCTCAGGGTAGAGGCTAAGACATGGAAGGTCTCTGGGAAAAGAGTCACAAAAAGCAGGGTGGTCCTCAGAGCAGGCATGAGCCTTCTGTCTGTGGGGCCACAGGCTCCTTCACTCGGGTGCAAGCCTCCTCCTCCCCCACAGACCAGAGAGACTCCCCTCAGATCTTGTGCCCTCAGACCCTCCACTCCACACTGCATTCCCAGCAGTCCCGGGGCTGCTCCACCCACTGCCTGCCCCCGGGAGCTGGAGGTGGCCTACAGCCTGAGCTGAGCCCCAGTTGGAAGGACTTGGGGGACAGAAAACAAGAGAGAGAGAGAGAGAGAGAGAGAGAGAGAGAGAGAGAGAGAGAGAGTCACCTGGGCGTATGGAGGTTTTTTTATGAACTGCTATGAGGGTCCCATAGTTCAGCACCAATACTTTGTGGTCCCGGTCGTAAAAGCTGAATTTCTGTGGTTCTGGGTTCTTCACTCTTGGGTCTAGATGAATATACCAGATGTCAACACTTCACATTGAAAAGGAAAACTCAATCCTTCTTAGGCCACAGGAGGGTCCCAGCCCCGCCCTCCTCCTGCCTGTGGGCTCGGACATCAGCCCACTGAAGACCTCCCCACCCCAGGCTCCCTGCCTTTCTCCAGACCAGCGATTCAGCACATGTGTGAGCACGTGAGTTCCCAATTTTGACACGTGGGTTCAGCCCCAAGCTCTGTGACTTTCTGCTCTAGCACATCGCAGACGTCACTATTCTCTCCAAACCTCATGTCCTCGTGTGCAGAATGGGGGTAAGAACAGCACCTACCTCCCAGGGGTGTTGGCAGGATTAAAATGCTTCCTCAGTGAACGACACTTACCAGGTGTCTGAGCTGTTCATCATTACTATGCTCATCATTATTCTTCTTCACCCCTCTGCTGCACCCAGCAGTGCCTGGGGGAAACCCATTCCGGCACTGGCCAGACCAATGGAGGGGCAGTGGAGGGTGCGAGGTGGAGGCAGGAAGCACAGGAGGCCGCATCCTGAGACCAGCTGGCCCTGCAGGCCCCTCAGAAAGTGGCAGGCCTTGAGCCTGGCCTTCGAAGAACCTCCCTGAAAGGGCTGGACCAGACGCAGCCAGGGCAGGGCTCCTGAGAGAGGGTTCAGGCCAGCCCTGCCCACAGACGCCCTCCCCACTGGGCCTCTGACTGCGCAGGCGGCAGGCGGCCGGCCCTCTGCAGGGCTCAGGCACTTGATGGGTGGAGGCGGGAGCCCACAGTGGGCCAATGGGTGGTGGTTGTGAAATGTCAGACATGGGAATACAGTAACCACTGCACCGAGTGATGCTACCGTGTAACGATGTGACGGTAATTACACCCAGAGATGAACTCGGAGGCTCACTCTCCTCCCATCAGTAAGACTGTCTGTCTCCTCCCGCCCTGGGAACAGGGGCCCTTCTGTGACACTGGCGCTCTGCCGCCTCCTCCCTGGAGCACTGCTCAGCCCCTCTGCATGGAGGCTCCCCCCTGGGCGGTCACAGTCCTCTGCAGGCACACCTGTGGCACAGGGCTGGTGTCCCTGTCTCGTCTCCCTACAGCACTGGAAGGTCCTGCGTGCAGGTACCTGTCTGACCTGGCACAGTCCTAGTGCCCCAAGGGTGCTTATGACGGGATAGGTGGCCTGGGCCAGACCCTAAGTAACTGCAATGACATGGGGTCACATGAGTTCCGGGGGTCACGTGAGGTCTGAGGTCACAGCCCGGCTTACCCTAGAATCTCCCAGGAGCTTTCTGGGCCCAGCCCAGACAGTCTGAGTTCATGGGACTGATGCAGGTTGATTCAGAATCATGAAACCAGATAAACTCTACACCTTCCAACTTCTCAAACATTAACCTCACCTACAACTCTGCCTTCCCATCAGCCCCGGGGCTGGCACTGCTGCTGGCCTGAGCGCCACCTGGCTGCACGTTGGACCACCGGGTGGGTGATGTTTAAAGATCATGGGTGCCTGGGCCTCACACCCTGAGATTCTGATTCAATTGGTCCAGAGTGACACCCAGACAAGCTATGTAAGTTGCATTTCTAGCACTAACATCGTGCTTTTTAACTCTGAAATATAGGGTAACCCCAACAAATGCATGCACACACTTTGAATAATAATAAAGGCAGTGATAGATTTCATTTTCAAAATGAACTATCCCCTGCTAAAGTGTGCGTACATTTTGGGGGGCACCCTGTATTTCCTAAATCTGTCCTCTTACCTCTGTTCCCTCCTGTCACAGCCTGACTAGGGCCCCCATCTCCGCTCAGGCCTGTGCATGTCCTCTCTCGCACCTTTCCTGACCCCAATCCATCCTGCGATGTCCTTCCAGAGACCTCGGTCCAGCACCACGTTCCAGAGGCTGGTGTCTTCCCTGCCGTGCACCAGTCACCTGATGGCTGCGAAAACTCCTGAGCCTCAGACCCCGAGTTTCTAATGCGAGAGTCTACGTGGAGCCAGAGACTCCTCATTCCCCAGATTTCCAGGAGGAGCTGCTGCTGCTGGTCCAGGGACCACACACTGAGCACCTCTGCCCCCGGGTGGGCGGGGGCACCAGACGGCACAGTGCGGAGCAGGAGCAGGAGCAGACGCCTCCACCCACCGGGCCAACCCAACCAAACCCTGGGGCAGCAGCAGTGTGGCTCCCAGGGGCGCGAGGCCGTCCTGGCACCTCGTCTCCTGTGGGGCTCACGGCCCTTTCCCCAGGAGGAATCGAGGCTCGGTGTGCACCCGTGGCCTGCGGTGGAGCTGGGACTTGGGCCACGGGTTCCTGACGTTGCCCTGGGCAGGGGGCGAGGGGGCGGGAGCCTGAAACCTGACTGGGCAGACAGATGTTGTAGTTCCTCCGATCCCAGCATCTGTCGCTTACTCCCTATGCACCTGGGCAGGGAGCCCCCCTCCCCCTCAGTGTCTGCACCTGGAACACGGCGATGCTAGCATTTCTCCTGGGTTATTGTGGGACGGGTTCTAGCTCAGTGTGCCTGGGGCACCCATGGTGTGGGTCCCCCACGCCCCTCCTGCCCGGTTCCTGGTTTTCACAGGTGCTGTGAGGAAGTCACGGTTGCCAGCAATAGGCAGAGGAACCTGGATGGTTCCCAGGCTCAAAGCCTTGTTTCTCCTGAGCCACTCAGAGGTATGTGTGACCTCTCTCTGCAGAAACCAAAGCCCATCTTTCCTGTTGGTCCTGCTAAGAGGTGCTTCTACAAAGGAGAAGCGTCAGCCCCACCCCAGCACCCGTAGGTGTCCCCCATCTCTGTTTCTCCCCCTCCCCTGAAAGGGCCCTGAGGTACCGCCCCCACCCCACCCTGTCCAGGCCCCGGGGCCGTACCTGCCGTGGCCAAGCTGAGGGAGGGGGGGCTCAGGCCGGGCTCCAGGGCGCCTTGAGCTGGGTCTGGAATGAGAGACAGTGAGGTTGGGTGTTTCAGGGACCAGGAGCACCAGGACCCATTTAATGCCTTACTTGTTTGTGTGTGTTTTCAGAAGCACTAAGAAGAGAGGCAGTGGTGACATTAAAAATAACTTTTCTGGTCGAAAATTCTGGGGAACAGAGGTGAACTGGAGCTGAGTGCAGAGCCCGCCATCGCACATGCACAGCTCAGGGCAGAGCACCCCTCACCTGCGACTGTGGGGGCCCAAGTCTGAGGCCCGCCCGGGGGGAACCAGACGCAGGGCTCACGGGCTGCGGGAGAAGAGCTGGTCTGTGCTCTGCGAGCAGGACCTGCCAGCCCGGCTCTGCCACCGCTGGGCCACCGCTGCGGCCTCACGCCGCCCAGAGCTGCGTGTCCCCACGTGCCCCCACGTGTCCCCGGCTCAGACAGCCCGGGCTTCCGGGAAGCAGAGGGCACTGACGGCAGAGGCAGGGCCAGGACACGGCTCAGTGTCCCCGGTACAAGTTCCCGGGCCCAGGCCTGCCCAGGAGCCACCCGCAGCCCTGCTCCAGGAGCGGGCGGGTCCCCACCTCCCTGTGGTTACCCTTAGTGGACCCACAGTTGTCAGACCAACGTCCTGATTTTAGCTTCAAACTGTGACGGCCACGTGTGAGTCCACAGCTCAGGACGTGGGCTCTGGCGTGTCCCAGGCCCTTCCCCTCACACCCGCGCAATGGACAGCCACGTGGGTCAGCGTTTTGCTTTCAATGTCCCCCTTGAGCCAGTGCCCAGTGCTTCCTCCCGGGAGTGCTCAGAAGCGCTGGGTCACTGCCCAGCTAGAAGCAGAGACCCCACGCAGGCCCCGCCTCGGCTGGGCTGGGCAGGGGCACGAGGTGCGAGTGGAGGGTTCAAAACCATCCGATGGTGAGTCAGGACATCACGCCCCAGCCGCTGGTAAAGTTGACCCATTTATCTACCACCGGCTGCCCCTGTCGCCTGCGACCAAGCTTCATCTCCCCTTGAGGATTTGTGTCCTAGAATTCACCTACCAGGGAGATTCCCAAAGCTCCGTCCCATGCAGGGTCCCGGAGGCAGGGGCCTGTGCAGGCTCCTCTGGAGGGGGAGGGGGGCGGGGGGGGGCGGGGGAGGGGGGCGGGGAGACTCTTCACAAGCACCTCACCTTCTGTGCTGCCCTGGGCTCCGGCCCCTTCCCCATCCGCAGAGTCCACCTGCACTCCTGCGCTCTGCTCCGGAAAGGACATCGTCAGGTGATGGAATGACGCCCGGAGCCTGGGATGAAGGGCAGGACCTGAGGGAACAGGAAGGACACTGTCACGGCCCCGTCTGGCCAGGACACCTTGCCGATGCCCTGGGTGTGCCGCCGGCCGCCGGCCGCCCTCTCTGCCCCGAACTGTTGGCTGCGTCAGGGGTCAGGGCGGCCGGGCCGGCCGACCGTGCTCTTCCCTCCAGCGCTCCTTCGCTTTCTGCCCCTACAAAGTGACGCTTTCCAACCTGTGGGTCACAGTACTGTTTTTATGGATCTTGGCAACATTTTATAAAAATGACATAGAAAGTTCAAACTGCACTGCTCTAATCCCAGGGCTGGCAAGCTATAGCCCACAGGCCAAGCCATCCCACTCCTGCTTGTGTTTTTAATTTTTTTTTAATTTTTTATTGATTTTTTACAGAGAGGAAGGGAGAGGGATAGAGAGTGAGAAACATCGATGAGAGAGAAACATGGATCAGCTGCCTCCTGCACACCCGCCACCGGGGATGTGCCCGCAACCAAGGCACATGCCCTTGACCAGAATCGAACCTGGGACTCTTCAGTCCACAGGCCGACGCTCCGTCCACTGAGCCAAACTGGCCAGGGCTTGTTTTTAATTTTTTAAAATTTTATTTATTGATTTGAGAGAGAGAGAGGAAGGGAGAGATAGAAACATCGAGTTGTTGTTCCACTTATACATTCATTGGTTGATTCTTATATGTGCCTGATCGGGACCTAATCTGCAATCTTGGCATATTGGGGTGACACTCTAACCACCCCATCCAGGGCCCACTCTTGTTTTTTAAATAAAGTTTTATTGGAACACAGCCATCTGTTTGTCATCTGTGGCTGCTCTCCAGCTACACAGCAGAGATGAGTATTCCAGGAGTAAAGCCTAACCTTTACAGAAAAAAATCCCCCCCACCCCACCTCCTCGCAGTCTAATCTTTGCAAAGAAAGGCAGTTTCTTTGCAGCCTCTTGTCATGGAAAACAGAGCCTCCGAACTGTCCCAGGAGGCTGAGCTCCTGCTGTGTTAAGGAGGCTGACACAGGAGGCTCCCCTCCCCCAATATCATGCGTCACTTCTCACTCAGTTCACACAGAATCTTACCCAGCGTCAGCTCAGGGCAGCACTGTGAGGGCAGAGGCAAGAATTATTGTTCTTGAAAACCTTCAAGATGAAAAGTTTTCAAGAAGAAAACCTCGAGAGACTTCTCAAGGGCCACACCACTTTTAAGATTGCAGGTGGGGCCTGGCCGGTGTGGCTCTGTGGGTTGGGTGTCCTTCCATGCACCAGAAGGTTGCTGGTTCAATTCCCAATCAGGGCACATGCCCAGGTTGTGGGCTTGATCCCTGGTAGGAGGCGGCCGATAGATGTTTCTCTCTCCCCCTCTCCCTCTCCCTTCCTCTCTCTCTCAAAATCAATAAAAATATATTTTTTAAAACATTGTTGATGGTCAATTTATGTAGAAAACCAAACCTCCAAGAAAGGCTTAAATGTGTGACAAAGGGAAGTAAACGGTTTCGCAAAAAATAAACATGAAAAGGAGGGGCGCCAGGGCCCGGCAGCCAGGACTGTGGGGAAAGGCGGGGATGGTCCCTGTGGCCCTGGGGTAGGGAGACCTGGAGGGGCTTTCACGGATGCACAGGTACCACTATTTGATTTTATGTTTGGTTTTTGTCTGCATCCCCTGAACCCACAAAGCACAATTACCTTTGCAGTTTGGGGGGTAAGGGACACAGAGAAGAAGGCAGAGAATTTGGCAGCCACGGGACACCAGACAAGAGGTGTCTGGCAGAAAGGTGGGTGCCCAAATATGTGCTCCTGGGGGAGAACAGGGTGACGCTCAAGAGGGAGGCCCCCGGGTGTCCCCAGGAGCTGCTTATGGGGGCCACCTACATCAGCATCAGTGCAAGTGGGGTCCACAAGGCTCCCTAAAGAAGCAGGGCGTTAGGCACCTGAGATCCATCGCTTCCCACCTAGGGACGCTCAAAATATGGGGGCCCAATATCTCTTTCTGAAGTCCAGTTCTTCCCAGACTTTGAAATCAGTTCACCCTCCAGACCAGGTCCCAGCGTCTCCCTAAGGTGTCCTAAGCTCCGTGGGGAAGCCATCCTAGGAGACAGCGCGTGGCTGCTGGGCTGAAACAGGGGAGGGGGCAGAGAGGGTGTCTGGCTCCCCATCGTGTCTGTTAGCCCCTTGAGCGCGGGGTGAGGACCACCTACCTGGGCAGGGATCCCCGCGATCTGTGGCTCTGTCTTGGGCCCTTGGGCCTCCGGTCTCTGTCCTCGAAATCTCTGACCTGGAGAAACCAGGCCTTACCCTTCTTATGAATAATGTTGGGGGGGGTGTATATATAAAAGCCACGACAGCATTCCTTTAGCCAATGATAACAGCATCTTAGGTTATCAGTTGTCATCGCCTGCCATTTTGCAATTTGTGCACATAAGCAAAATTCCTATGGGCCATGTCACTCTGCCAAGGACTGGTCCACCTCCCTTCAGCACATTTCAAGGTGCTCAAGACAGACGGGGTGGCTGCCCATGTACGCCAACAACAAAGGGGTGGGGAAGAGACCTGAGGGAAAGAAAGGGAGACGCAAGGTGGTCAGGCAGTGGCAGGTGCTACAGGAAGTCCCGCCCTCAAGTAGGTTCTTCGCCCCAGTCCCGGTGTGCCGGGAGCCGGTCCATCCTTGCTGTTTCAAGGGACCTGGCATATATGGCATACTGTTCTTAATATGTTTGCTCACCTTCTTGGCACTATGTGTTTTAACAAAGGTCACCTCTCTAAGAAAGGTTGTTTCCCCAGGTAGGGATTTTCCCCTGAAGTTAGGGAGAGAATAAAACCCCTTAACTAAGTGCCAGGGGGGTAATTAATCACTTTAACTACGAACAATCATGCTTAAGCTACATAATCTTTACTCCCTGGAATGGAGATAAGAAACGCCCTAACCTTTGGAATAGAGATTGATAGGATTGGAATCAACTGGTATAAATACAGATGTAACAAGACAACAGAACCTAGACACAGAACCTAGACACAGAACCTACACAGAACCTAGAGACAGAAGAACTTCGCTGGAGAGAACATGGCAAAAGATCCTGGACAGAAACTGGCCACACAACCTAGAGACAAAACCTAGCGAGAGAACATGGCAAAAGATCCTGGACAGAACCTGGCTACAGAACCTGGCTGGAGAACCTACAGAACCTGGCAATAGAACCAGGCAAGAGAACCCAACCATGCTGATCAACTGAACACTGCCTCTGTGTCATTCCTTCTTCGCCGACTCCGTCCACACCTTTGAGGACCTCTGGACCTGCTGGGGTTGGATCCCAGCACCGGTGCAATGCCCATGTCCCTGAGAAAAAGGCCCTGCTGGCATCTCTCCTCCAGATGCACTCCAGGACGTCACGGACATCTCCCTCCACCTTTCCTTCAACGGGGACATGCAAAGCTCCCCAACGACCAGCTTCTCTCTACAGCCCACCAGGTGTTCCCGTGTGCTCTGCATTGTATTTGCTCCTGTCCATTCACAACACCAAAACCAGCCAGTCAATTCAGATGAAAGTCCACACAACCAAATAAGGTCACAGCTTCTGGGCACCACGACCAGCAGCACAGGACTAGAGCGCAGGCCTTTATGAGCGTGTGGTGGCTCCACCCCTTAAACGGTCTCTCCTTCTATGGTTTTCCATGCTCACATCTACATACATGCAGACAGAAAGGTGTTCTGTAGATCCTTTTGTAACACGCCTTTCCTACAATGCATCTTGCTTTTTCTACTCAATACGATACCTCGGGTCGTTTCTTGTGATCAATACTTTGCTGCAACAGGATTTTTTATAGCTGCAAGTTACTTCGTTCTTCAGCTTTAGGCCTGGGAAAAGGTTATTCCCTTGAGAGCTGGAATTAAAATCCCTATTTTGTCTGTTAAATTCCTAAGAAAGAGATCTTTGGAGAATTTCTTCATAAACTTTTGGGATGGGGACAAGACGGTGAAGGAAAAGATGAAGTAAAAGCAAAGTCAAGACCGTCACTAAGCTGTCTCCCAGGCAGGCGCTCCTGTTCCCAGGGCCCAGGAGGAGATGGGGTGGGAGGAGCCCTGTAGGTTCTGCAGGAAATAGACCTGTAGAGACCCTGCCCCGGGCTCCAGAGGGAGGTCACCTCGGCAAGGGGGCATGATGCCGTGGGTGTGGAGCACACACTGCAAAGTCCCTGTAGGGCCTCCCACACAACCTCAGAGAACCTGGTAATCTGGTCACCACTGATGCACAACAGAATGCTCTCTGTTTGCTCATTTGCGTTTTTATTTGTTGGAGGTTGAGGAAGAGGACAAGGGTCATTTGTGAATAAACATTATTAAACTAATCCCCGGTGTTGAACAGCAGGTCTTCATTTTTACACTCTTATATACAATGCCATGCTAAATATGCTTGGACTTACGCCTTTGCATACATCACTGATTATGTTCCTGGGATAAATTCCTAGAAGTGTAATTGCTGGGTCAAAACATATACATATCTTCCTTACATACTTTTAAAAATTTTGCATCATACAATGAATTTATATTTTTTTATTTATTAATTTTAAAGAGAGAGAGAGAGAGATTTGTTGTTCCTTATTTATGTATTCATTGGTTGATTCTTTTATGTGCCCCAACCAGGGATCGAACCTGAAGCCTTAATTTATTGGGACAACGTTCTAACCAACTGAGGTAGCTGGCCAGGACTTACAGAAACTTTTAAGGAATCTAATTTAATAAATCTTTTTTCACTTATCTAACCACGCCTTACAGAGCCATCACCATTCAGACTTTTTGACATGCTATATTTTTCTGCCTGTGTGTGTATTTGATGCATTTATTTTTTTCTGTGTGTATGGGGGTGTTTATATGCTTTATGTGTATATACTTTGTGTACATGTATGTTTTCATAACGTGTTTATGTCTTTTATGTGTATGTGTGTTGTATTTTGTATGTATATATTATTGTGTGCTGTGTGTTTTGTGGTTGTATGTGTTTTGTGTATATGTTATATGTGCGTTGTATATGCTGTATTTTGTGTGTGTTGTGTGTGTATGTTTTATTGGTGTGTGCATTTTTTTTAATATATTTTTATTGATTTCAGAGAGGAAGGGCGAGGGAGAGAGAGATAGAAGCATCAGTGATGAGAGAGAATCATTGATCGGCTGTCTCCTGCACACCCCACACTGGGGATCAAGCCTGCAATCCGGGCATGTGTCCTGACTGGGAATCCAACCTTGACCTCCTGGTTCATGGGTCAACGCTCAACCACTGAGCCACACTAGCCAGGCGGTGTGTGCATGTTTTTATGTGTATGTTTTGGGGGCAGCCTTCCTTTCCTCGGTGTGTGTACAGCACAGACAGGGCTCAGTGTAAATGAACACCGGGTTCATTTACATATCAGGTTTCCCAGGCGTTGGCCCAAACGCGAATGCACAGAATTACAAGGCTCCACTTCGGACCAGCCCCACAATCAGGGAGCAGAAGCTGCTGGGACATCTGCCATCATTTCCGGAGAACTGTGAAGTGGCCAGCTGCACAGCTGCCGGCCCGGGGACCCCGGCCATCCTCACTGCCGCTCTGTGACATTCTGAGGCCCCTGCCCCACTGAGGGGTCCCACCTGCAAACGTGCCATAGGCTGTGAGTGTTGACAGAGACGGGGACACTCTGAAGAGAATGTTCACAAATTTCTCTTCCTGAGATTTCCAAGGGTACCTCACCCCCGACTACAAGTACATTTTAAACTCTGTCACTATACAGTGTCTTAGGATGTCATCCCAGCCATAAGCACCGAGTGTCCATGACCCTTGGGGCACTAGGCTGGGGCCCAGGAGGACTGTGCCAGGTCAGACAGGTACCTGCACTCAGGACCTTCCAGTGCTGTAGGGAGACGAGACAGGGACACCAGCCCTGTGCCACAGGTGTGCCTGTAGAGGGCTGTGACCGCCCAGGGGGGAAGCCTCCATGCAGAGGAGCTGAGCAGTGCTCCAGGGAGGAGGCGGCCGAGAGCCAGTGTCACAGAAGAGACCCTGTTCCCAGGGCGGGAGGAGACAGACAGTCTTATTGATGGGAGGAGAGTGAGCCTCCGAGTTCATCTCTGGGCGTAATTACCGTCACAGATAGTTACACGGTAGCATCACTCGGTGCAGTGGTTACTGTATTCCCATGTCTGACATTTCACAACCACCACCCATTGGCCCACTGTGGGCTCCCGCCTCCACCGATCAAGTGCCTGAGCCCCGCAGAGGGCAGGCCGCCTGCCGCCTGCGCAGTCAGAGGCCCAGTGGGGAGGGCGTCTGTGGGCAGGGCTGGCCTGAACCCTCTCTCAGGAGCCCTGCCCTGGCTGCGTCTGGTCCAGCCCTTTTAGGGAGGTTCTTCGAAGGCCAGGCTCAAGGCCTGCCGCTTTCTGAGGGGCCTGCAGGGCCAGCTGGTCTCAGGATGCGGCCTCCTGTGCTTCCTGCCTTTACCTCGCACCCTCCACTGCCCCTCCATTGGCCTGGCCAGTGCCAGGATGTGTCCACTGCTGCCCCAGGAGAGGGTACAAGACAGAGGCTTAAGGAGAAGAAGAAGAACTACAACAATAATAATGAACAATTTATCGATCTTTTCTCCATGGTCCAGGCACCTTGCTAAATACTGTTCACTAAATAACTTTTTAAATTCTTCCAACAACCCTATTTGGTCAGCCCTGCGACCATCCTCATTTCTTGGCGGAGGAAACGGAGGGGGAAGGGTTTAGAAAGTGCTCTGGGTCCCACACTAACGCAGGCGGACCTCGGGGATCCTGCAGGTGCGAATTTGGTCACCAACCACCACAATAAAGTGAGCATCGCAAGGAAGCCGTGGTAATCGTTTGCTGGTGGCGGGTCTTGCCTTCAATTGTACAAACACAACGTCTGTGAAGTGCAATGAAATGGGGTCCACCTTGTGTGAGAGGGCGCAGGTTTGAGCTCACGTCTGCTTAACTCCAGAGCCTGGGGGACTAAGAAGGCAGGTCTCAAGCCTTTCACTAAACTGCTGGGCGACGGACACAGTGAGAGCCGGCTCAGGCCTCCACTCGCGAGGTGAGATGCCACTACGTGCTGGTCATGTGGATCCGGTTCTGATGACAACCGAAGTCCCACGACTTTCAGTGTTTAGGTCACGTATCTAAACAGAGGGCTGTGGGGGTGCCCTCTCAGTCTATGGCTCTTCCCTCCTTGCTGACTGGGGGTCACGAAGCCTCACATCTGGGTGCATGTTCCTCCTAGAAGGACACGGGGTGTCCACCCGGTGCGGGCCCACAGTCCTGGAGGACACCTGCTGGGCAGACACAATGCCAGTGGGGCAGCTAGTCCGAGGCCTGGCCCCCGTCGGGAGAGTGATGGGAAGCCCAACTGAGCATAACTTCTGCAGCCCCAAAATCAAGAGCTGGAGGCTGACTCCTCCACCCTGCATCACACAGAGGCTTCCCCTCTCAGATCTGCCCAGGAGTGCATAGCAGGACTGCAGCAGGGTGCACTGTCCACTCAGGAACTAGCCATGCCCAGGGCTGGGCAGTGCTGGGAAACTGACCCGCTGTAGACGCCCAGGGGTGACATACTGTCAGTGTCCGGAGCACAGGCCTGAGGGAGCAGGAGAAGCGGTGTGTCTGTGAGCCATCGGCAGGTAAGACGGGAACCAGTCCCACCCAGACAGCAGGTGGGAGGGACAAGGAATCTGGGTCAGATGATGTCACACACCCAGCTGGCCATCATCCAGCGTCTGAGAGGCCATCAGCAGGCGCAGGGGGCTCAGAAGACCAGGAACTCCTAAGGGGCCACAGAACAGTGAGCAGGACAGAATCCAGATCAGGACACGGAGTCAGAAGGTGGAAAAATGACGGGGTGTCATGTTTGCTATAAAAGCTTTAGAAGCCAATGAAGAGATGGCTGCAATCCCATAATTATTGTCATTAGCTAACATCTCCTGGCCGTCTGTCTCTCTTGCAACCTCCCACTTCCCACCAGTGTCTGTAGGCAAATGTTTGACATGTATTCCACAGACAGTATGTATGGTATTCCATACACGTCCATGAAGGCAGATGTATTCATCTCATTGGGCAGATGTTTTTAATAAAATCTGAATGTCTTTTTAGAGTTTGGGGCTTGGAGCATGAGGCTGTGTTACCTATTCAACTTTTTAAAAACAATAACAATGAATGCAAATTCTCGGACCGTATCTTGGAGATTCTGGTTGAGCAGATCCAGGGTTAAGCCCAGAACGTGCATTTCTACGAAGCTCCCCAAGCAATTCTGATGCAGGTGGTTCCAGATCGCACTTGGAGGAAAACCACCTCTTCCTGATATGTTTTCTTTGAAACACAGTGACATGCATGACACAGCTGAGAGCTAGTTGGGGTGACTGGGCTCCAGCAACTGTACTAACAGTGTGTAGCGTAGCCTCAAATCCAGACCCCAGCCAGCATTCTGCTGCAACCAAGAAAGGAAAAGTCACCTGGAACATGCACATGAACATGGGCAGGGCTGTGAGTCAGGGCAGGGAGGGCTTCCCTGAGGACGGGACTCTTGAACTAAGATCTAAAGAGGACCTGGTTTTTCACTAACCAAAGAGGGGCTGGGGGGCTCCTTTGGGGTCATAATTATTTCTATTGTTAACATTAGAATGAGCAGCAGTAAAGGTAGAGTAATGACGACCCCATGGGGGCCTGGCAGGTCAGGGCTCAAGTACCTCATCTGTGGGCCTTTAATCTTCACACTTCCCTTCCATGGGAGAGGAGAAGGGCCACTGCCCCAGAGGCACAGCGAGCTCACGGCACCCCTTCCTTCATCCCCAACCCCTCCTCAGGCATCCATAGACCCAGTTTCCTGATGGTGAATAAGACAGATTGCTCATGAAGGTCTACCTACAAGATGAAGCTTTTGGGCATGCCCTGGGCATTCTTCCACTCTGAATTCCTTCCCTGGAAAGTTGACATTTTGAGCTCACTTCTGATCCTTAATCAGCCCAGAGCATCCCGAGACTCTGTTCTGTTCCTCACGCAGTGGCCATCCCATCCCATCTCCACCCCATTCTCACCTGAAGAACAGACAGAAAAAACAGGTTTTTCTTATTCTTTTCCTCGTTGATCCGTGAGTTGTGCTGGGCCTGACATGCACCAAGGTAGGAGCTATGAGGTGAAGGAGTCATGAGCTCTTCTCAGTATTTCAAAAATTCAGAAAAGAAATACACATTTAACCACATGAAGGCCTTCCCAGTTAACCCAGGAATTTGGGTCTGTCTGTTTTTATTAGTAGATGGAATAACCTCAATTCTGTGCTGTGATTTGATAATCTTGTACTGAGCAAAAGTTGTAATTGACCATTGAATGGCTTTAGTACGTGGTTTAAGACCTTAATTCTTGTTTAGTAGATGCAGTTTATTTATAAAAATCCATCAAAAACCCACTGTGGGGTTAGAGAGGTTCTCAGGGGGCAAAGACCAGGAACCCTGACACAGCAGAGAGACTGGTTTTGAATCCTGACCCCGTCTGTCCCAGCTTTGTGACCTGGCTCACCTCAGCTTTGCTCATCCCAATTCCTCCTGTTGTAAAGTAAGATCATATTGGCCAACTCTGGCAGCTGCTAAAATCAGAGCACAGGGCCTGAGGCATGTGGGGGGTCCACAGGTGTTCTGATGAGGACGACGGTGAGGATGGTGAAGATGATGATGATGATGATGAAGGTGGTAGTGATGAAGATGGGTGGTGACAATGGTGATGGTGGTGCTGATGAAGAAAGTTACCAGGGCTGACCGGCAGACCCTGGACGACAGATGAATGGATGACTCTAACACACGTTTCTGGGAAAGAGAGGGCTAAGGCACTGCTTGGGTGTCGCCGCCAAGTAGCCCTGTTCGCCTGCCTCCTTTGGCTTTTATTGTCATAAATGCTGGAACTGAAATTAACCTCTAGATACAATTAGCAAGGTAAGCATCCTTGAGAAAGGATATGCTCTACCAGGTCGGGTCTTTAAAGACTAAACATTGAGATTCTAACAAAACACCCAGGGGGAAGGATGCTCAGGACCTCCCTGTACCTTCCTTTGCACTTTCCTGCAAATCTAGAATTATTTCTCATTAAAAAGGGTTTTTATAAAAGCCTGTATCATTCTCATTTTAAGAGGCCCCTTTTGCTCTTGGAACTCACATGTGTAAATAACGATCAAGATACAGCACTAATGGTCCCTGGCTTCCGGGAACTGACAGTTCCTGCAGTTTCCTCTTTGTAACCCTGGCCAAGTCACTTCTCTTCTCTGGCCCTCAATTTCCCGTCTTCAAAATGAAGGTCAAATGACATAAAAACTCTTGCAGTTCTTGAGATGAAGGACCTCATATGGACTGGGAAGGATGCCACGTAATATCAATATGGGAGTTTTATTCAGTCAGTCATAAAAGACAGAGGGCAACACCAGGATGTGGCAACTATGGAGACAATATGGAAATGAGGACCACGGGGCACAGGGTCTGGGCCCTGCAGCCCAGTTGGGTGTGGCAGCTGGTAGAGTGTGGGCTTCTGGAAAAGATGTGAGCTAAAGAGGGGGGATGAGGAAGATGTGGGAGCAGTACCAGTGGCTTCGTAGTCAAGCCACGCCCACTCGTGAGTAGGAGGACCCAGCCTGCACGCAGAACTCCACCCTGCCCTCCTGGAAGTCCCCGTGGTTGGGAGGATTTGGTCATGCTCTCACTGCTCGAAGCTGGTGACTAGGAGCCGGCATACTCAGGACATTATATCCAGTTCCATCTGTTAGCCAATGGCTCTCATTTTTATATCTTTCACCCTCACCTCTCCCATGGAATCAGGCTGGGTTATTCAACTACCAACCTGACATTGACACCTGGCCCCAAACTGCAAATGGCCAAAACCAAGCTCTTGATTCCCTGTCACCTAAACCTGCTTCCTCCCCAGTGTTCCCCTCAGGATCTGCACCCTGACCCGCCATCCCTCCGCAGGCTATGACCCCATCCCTGTGGCTTTCCCTCTGAGGTGTATTCCAAGCCTGTCCACCTCTCTCTGTCCCCATGGCTACCACCCAGCCCCAAGGCATCTTCTTCCTCTGGACCTGCCCCCAGTAAGATGATCCTCCTAAGATGTAAATTAGATCCTGTCACTCCCTGCTCAAAACTCTCCATTAATTTCCTGCCCAGCCGTATTGGCTCAGTGATTGAACATCGACCTATGAATCAGGAGATCATGGTTCGATACCCGGACAGGGCACATGCTTGGGTCACAGGCTCGATCCCCAGTGTGGGGTATGCAGGAGGCAGACGATCAAGCATTCTCTCTCATCACTGATGTTTCTATCTCCCTCTCCCTTCCTCTCAGAAATCAATTAAAAAATATACTTTTTTTAAAAGGAATATGAAGAAAGCAGGCATTGTGCAGCTTTCTTCAGTTAAAAAACAAACAAAAAAACCCTCCAATGGTTTCCTCTCTCCCTTAAAACAAAATCCAAATTCCTCACCGAGGTTGATAGGCTCCACCTTGTGCACCCCACTCCTGCGCTGTGCTGCACGGGCCTCCTTTGTCCCTTCAGACCTGGAGGGTCCTCTGCCAGAGAGGAGGCTCCTCCCAGACCTTCCCTGGCTCCTTCTCACAGGCACCCTTTCGTCACCTTCCCTAACCGACCTCTCCAGGTTGCAGACCTGCCGCCCGCCCCACATCACCTAGTTCATTGTCCTCATTGAACACGTCACTCTCTGAATATTTTCATCATTTGTTATGGTAACTGAGCCGGCCCCTTGCTTTCTCTGCTATGAAAACACAGCTTGGTGTGAGCAGGCACCTCGTCCATATTGCCACCCAGGGGCACACAGTAGGTGCCCAATAATATTTGTTAAACGAAAGAATACTGAAGGCTCCCTGTGGCTCCCTGGCTATGTAGACATGTTTGCCCTGGTTTCCACAGCTCAATGAAGAGTCTTTTTTCCCCCTTTTATGAATATTCTTTTCACTTAAGAAACTCAGGCATGACTATGGTCTGGAAATTCCTATAAAAAATGGCTATAAGGAAAAGGTATGGTAGTCCCCCCCTTACCTGCGGAGGGGGACTTTCCAGGACCCCCAGTGGACACCTGAAACCACCATAGTACCGAACCCTATCTATACTGCTTCCTCCTATAATGCATACCTATGGCGAAATTAATTCATAAATTAAGGACAGCACTACCCAATGATAAACGAGAACAGTTACAACAATACACAGTAATGAAAGTTATGTAAATGGCTTTAGGGCCCTTACTAAGTAAAACGGGTGACGAACGCAAGCACTGCATTCGGGGATGTCCATGTGCTCATGGAGACGAGTGTAAGTGACTAATGGGCGGTGAGCATGTGCAGCATGGAGAAGCGGGACCAAGGGATGAGCCACATCCTGGGTGGGACGGAGCAGGATTTCCTCACACTACTCAGAATGGCATGCCGTTTCAAAAGTACGAGTTATTTCTGAAATTTTCCATTTAATATTTTCAAACCGCAGTTGAGCGTGGGCAACTGAAGATGCAGAAAGTGAAACGGCACTGAGGGCCACTTTGTAACACCGCAGGAAAAAAACATGTTAGCGTGATTGCTTTTGTAAAAAAAAAAAAAAAAAAACATTGTGCAAGTATACTTTTTACTGCATGGAGGTGGAATAATACATTTGTGTTGTTTTTTTTAACATATCGTTATTGATTTCAGAGAGGAAGGGAGCGATAGAAACATCCATGATGAGAGAGAATCACCGGTTGGCTGCCTCCTGCACACCCCCCACTGGGGATGGAACCCGCAACCCGGGCATGTTTGCAGGCGTGTACCCCTGACCAGAATCAAACCTGGGACCCTTCTGTCCGCAGGCCAACGCTCTATCCACTGAGCCAAACCGGCTAGGGCAGCAGTGGTTGCTTTTGAAAGGTGCGGTTAATAATGCTTTTCTTCCATTTTTCCACATTTTCCCAATTCTCGGCAATAGCCATATATTACCTGGATAACTAGGACCGCTGGTCATTTACTGGAAACCTGAGTCTGGTCATTAACCTGGGAAATCAGCTCAGGGCGGGGGGGGGGGGAGGAATTGGGACCAGCAGCCAGGCTCTGACTAGCAGGAGCCAGGCAGACACAGGCTGTGCCTACTGCCTGCGGCCCAGGCCTGGGCTTCCCTGGGTGTGGGAGGAGCAGAAAGAAGAGAAAAGCCCCAGGACCCCCGAGATCAGCAGCTCAGAAAGTGATGGAGATAGTCACCATGGCTGTGCTGAGGCTCTGTGGCTGCTGGGTGTCTGACAACTGGGCAAAGACCTGCAAAAACCCTCCCTGAACCCCACCTGCTGGAGGGGAGAGTGCTCATGACCACGTACACGCTGGGCCACCTGGATCTCCGCGGGCAGCTCACAGCTCATTCAACTCTATGTAGTGTGTGCCAGGCACGAAGCTGGTGCGGGAGCCACCTGGGGAGTCACTGTCATGGTTGTACCCGCATGGTGCTCACAGTCTCAGGAGTGCCAGGCAAGGGGTGCGGAGAAGAGGGCTTTTCCAGCAGAGAAAGTAGCAAAAGCCAGGCCAGGGGCTGAGGAGACGCTGCTTGTCCTAGGCATGGCCTCAGCGCAGGCTGGACTGGAGGTGAGGCCGAGGAGCTGCCCTCCAAGCAGGAGAGACTGCCCCAAGGTGGTCCTGGTAGGAGGCTCCCTTTCGTAGCAGTGTGAAAGCTCCATGTGGGCCGAGAAGGGCTGAGCTGCAGACAAGTTGAGAAGCTGAGCTATGAGTCCGGGAATGAGGGCACCTGAACCCTGGGCAGGTGCAGGGCCTGGGGCGAAGCAGGCACCGAGGAGCAGAGTGAGGCAGGTGGTGCAGTCCTGTCCCTTCCTCTGACTGGGATGAGCCATCCGCCCAAGGCAAAGAGCAGGGAAAGCAGAACAAGACAGAGATGGGCTTGGGCACGCCTGGAGAGCATGGCGTCAGGAGGAACGGTGTGACGCTGACTAGACCGCGAGAAATGCAAGTCTGCATTTCCATGGCACTTCCGGGAGGGCTTATACCTAAGCAAGAAGAGTAACTAGCCAGTAACAGGTGTTTTGTTTTGGGGTTTTTTTGTTTGTTTGTTTGTTTGTTTGTTTTATCAAATTGTTAGATTAAGAACCAAATAAAGAAGTTAAGAAAGCCCTAGCTGGTTTGGTTCAGTGGATAGAGTGTTGGCCTGCAGACTGAAGGGTCCTGGGTTTGATTCCAGTCAGAGACACATGCCCGGGTTGCAGGTTCAATTCCCAGTAGGGGGCGTGCAGGAGGCAGCTGATCAGTGATACTTCTTGTTGATGTATCTATCTCTCTCTCCCTCTCTCTTCCTCTCTGAAATCAATAAAAGTATATTTTTAAAAAAAAAGAAGAAGTTAAGAGAAGGGCAGGTGTGGTCTCCATGTGGACGCGCTCAGATCTGCTGGGCCAACCCCTTCAGTAGGTGTGTGACTGTCATTCGTGACTATCGTAGATGCAAGGACAGCTCTGGACAGGTGAATAGGCCCCAAGGCTTCTCTGAAGTCGTCCCTCTGAGGGTTTACAGACCAGACACAAACCCCTAAAGACCAGCTCTCACAAACATGCAAACCAAGGCAAAAAAGAGACCTTTGATAGGCCAGGAGCCATACTTTACTCGAGAAGACAAGGAGGATCTTGAAGTGATGGCAATTTTTCCTTCGATGATACCTTTCCAAATTTTCTCAATTTGCTTTAAATTGCTTTTCAGAGAAGGGCACAGACAAATATTATATTTATGAGAATTCAAGGGCAGGAAGCAAGGAGAGGGTCTCCACGTATTTGGCCAGATGCTTGGGTTCCATGAATCCGTTTCACAGATAATCCAGTAAAAAGACTCACAAAACGCACAGTTGTTGCAAAATCAGGAAAACCACTTCGCACACGCCTCGGCTTCCCAGGCCAGTGTCACAACCAAAAACACTTGTTGTGGTTGATTACGTGTCACAGAGTTGAGCGGTGTGGCAAGAAAAGACAAACAGAAGGGCCTCTGGGTGACAATGGCCGCCAGCACAGAGGAGCTGGCCTGTGGAAGGCGGGAGGAAGGGACAGCTTCTGTGACCACATCAGGGAGGGCCTTGTGCCCGGAATGCATAGCATTGAAATCATGCACCCCAATTGCAAAGCCCTC
Organism: Myotis daubentonii; assembly: GCF_963259705.1. Lineage (NCBI taxonomy): Eukaryota > Metazoa > Chordata > Mammalia > Chiroptera > Vespertilionidae > Myotis > Myotis daubentonii. Next base: position 24,323,715 of record NC_081851.1, on the reverse strand, counting down.
TGCTGCTCATTATCTTACCTGACCACTCCTATGAGGATCATTAGAGCTGACAAAGGGCTTGTACACAAAATGGATAAAGAATGAAAAAGGAAGATAAACAATTCAATCAAAAAATGGACAAAGGTTCTAAATAGACACCTCTCAAAAGAAGACATTCAGAAAGCCAAGAGATATTGAAAACATGCTCAAAGTCACTAATCATCCGAGAGATGCAAATCAAAACAACAATGAGGTACCATCTCACACCTGTCAGACTGGCTATCATCAACAAATCAACAAACGACAAGTGTTGGAGAGGATGTGGAGAAAAAGGAACCCTTCTGCACTGCTGGTGGGAATGCAGACTGGTGCAGCCACTGTGGAGAACAGTATGGAGCTACCTCAAAAAACTAAAAATGGAACTCCCATTTGACCCCATGATCCCACTTCTAGGAATATATCCCAAGAAAACAGAAGCACCAATCAGAAAGGATATATGCACTCCTATGTTCATAGCAGCACAATACACCATAGCTAAGACCTGGAAACAGTCTAAGTGCCCATCAGTAGATGAATGCATTAGAAAACTGTGGTACATCTAAATGATGGAATACTATGCTACTGTAAAAAAGAAGGAATTCTTACCATTTGCAACAGCATGGATGGAACTGGAGAGCATTATGCTAAGTGAAATAAGCCAGTCAATGAAGGAAAAATACCACATGATCTCACTCATTCACGGATAATAGAGACCATCATAAACTTTTGAACAATAATAGATACAGAGGCAGAGCTGCCTCAAACAGATTGTCAAACTGCAGCGGGAAGGCCGGGGAGGGTGGGGGTGCAGGAGGTAGCAGGGTAAGAGATCAACCAAAGGACTTGTATGCATGCATATAAGCATAACCAATGGACATAAGACACTGGGGGGTAGGGGAGGCTAGGGGACTGTCAAGGGGGGGGGGAAGGGCACATATGTAATACCCTTTGTAATACTTTAAGCAATAAAAAAAAAAGAATGAAAAATAAATATGTAACTCTTCTGTAATGATTCAAAGACCCAATTATAAGGTCAGGATGGTTCCCCCACACCCAACAAGCAATTCTCTGCCACACCAGCTGGATGTCTTACAATTTAACCCAATTCTGGCTCTAACTACCTGGAGGTAGCGGCAGAGGGCCCAGGTAAGGGCTCAGCCCACCAGACTGCCTCCCCACCCCCACTTCAGACCCAGTTCAAGCTCAGGTTATCACCTGTGCTTCTGACTGACCAGCTACAGATCAGAGGTTCCAATACCCGTGCGTGGGGTCTGATTAATTTGCTAGAACAACTCACAAAACTCAGGGAAACACCAGTTTATTAAAAGATGGGCTAGCCCTAGCTGGTTTGGCTCAGTGGGTAGAGCATTGGCTTGCAGACTGAAGGGTCCCAGGTTCAATTCCGATCAAGGGCACATGCCTGGGTTGCTGGCTTGATCCCTAGTCGGGGCATGCAGGAGGCAGCCGATCAATGATTCTCTCTCATCATTGATGTTTCTATCTCTCTCCCTCTTCCTTCCTCTCTGAAATCATTAAAAATATATTTTAAAAAAAAAAAAGATAGGGTAGGACTAGCTAGTTTGCTCAGTGGTTAGAGTGTCGGCCTGCAGACTGAAAGGTCACAGATTTGATTCCAGTCAAGGGCAGATATCTCAGTTGCAGGCTCAAGCCCTGGCCCCAGTCGGGGTGCATGCAGGTGGCAACTAGTCGATGTGTCTCTTTCACATTGATGTTTTGCTCTCTCTCTCCTCCTCCCTTCCATTCTCTTTAAAAAAAAAAAAAATCAATGGAAAAATATCCTCAGGTGACGCTTGGCAAAAAAAAAAGGAAAAAAAAATAGGATAAAGGCCACAGATGAACAGCCAAATGAAGAGATACACAAGGCTAGGTTCAGGAGTGTCCTGAGTGTGGGAGCTTCTGTCCTGTGGAGTTGGGGTGAATATGCCCTCCCAGTGTGTACATCTGCCAGCCTAGAAGCTCTTTGAACATCATACTTTGGGGTTTTATAGAGTTTCATCTCAGATACATTAACTCCATTTTCAGGCTCTTTCCCTCAAGAGATTGGGGGGAGGAGGGGGGGTGAAAACTCCAAGCTTCTAATCATGGCCTGGTCTTTCCTGTGAGCAGCCCACATCCAAGGGTTAGCCAGTGTCACCTCATTAAGACAAAGATGCTCCTATCACCAGGAAATTACAGAAGCTCTATGTCAGGAACTAAAGACAGAAACCAATATATAGTTTATTTTCTATTATCTCATATATTTCAACACAACCATAAGACAAACCGGCAAGTTGTTTAAATGGGCAAAAGATCTGAATAGAAACTTCATAAAAAAAGATATGTGAAGGGTTAATAAGCATACGAAAAACGCTCAAAGGTGTTGGTCATCAGGAGAAAGTTAGAACCACCATGAGATGCCTCCACATACTCAGGTGTCTAACATTAAATAAAGCAAAAAGGAGGGGTCAGGACACAGAGCCACTGGAACTCTCAGCCATTGCTGGAGGGAATACAGAATGCATCACCTTCACAGAGAACTCTTACAAAGAGCGACTCTTACAAAGTTAAACACAGACTCACCATGTGACTCAGCAACTCTGCTCTGTGCTCCTCAACCAAGAGACATGAAAGCACAAGTCCACACAAAGGCTTGTAGGAGAATAAGCTCTATGCCTCATTGTCAGAAACTGGAAACAGATCAAATGTCCGTCAGCAGTCGAACAGATAGACAGATTATGGTACATTTTACACAATGGAAAACTGCCTGGCAGTCGAACGGAATTAACTACACAGACAGCTCTCAGGAACGTTATGCTGAGCAAAGGGAGCCAGACACAAAGACTACAGGCAGTATGGCCCATTTATATAAAATTCTAGAAAGGCCAGTTGAAGCTGTAGTGACAGAAAGTAGATCCTGGTTGCGGGGAGAGGGGGGAGTTGGCTACAACAGGGCATTAGGGAAGTTAAGGGGGTCATGGAAATATTCTGTGACTTGGTTGAGGTATTAGCTTCCCAAGTTTTTCATTTGTCAAGTTGCGTCAAGGTGTGCATTTAAAAGTGGATGTTTTATTGATAGGAAGCAACAATTGGACAAACAAAACAAACAAACAAGTCAACACAGAAAGCAGTATGGTGGTTACCAGAGGGGAAGGGGGGTGGGGGAAGGTTGAAGAGGGTCAAGGGGGTCAACGATATGGTGACGGAGGGAGACTAGAATATGGGTAGTGGGCACACAATGCAATATGGAGATGATCATAATATAGTACACTAGAAACGTACATAATTTTATTAACCAATGTTACCCCAAAATGGTGTTATATTGTATATAAATTATATCTTAATAAAGTTAATTTTTTAAAATAATATGGCTAAGTATGACCTTATTTAGGAAAAAATAGTGTCTGTGTATTTCTGTGCACATGCAAAGGAAAGCTTTAACCTAGAAGGGCACCAACCAACTGCAATACCATTGTGAAATCAAGAAGTGCATTTAGGAGTGAGAAGTGAAGGGGGGGACAAGGGAGGCTATGGATGTTTTCTTCTACAAATTCCAAGTTGTTTGAATTTTTAAAAAACTTAGAAGAAGGAGGAGGAAAAAATGATGGAACTTGAGTTCCATCACACCAGAGGCAGACAGGATTCCAAGCCGAGCTTTCTAACTCCGTGTGTGCGGTGACCCAAGCCACAGGAGGAAGCCTGGAAGAGCCGTCCTCCACCCTCTGTTGTTCCTCTGACAGTGTGCAGAACTGTGGTCAAAAGCTGCTTAGAAAACTCCCAAATGTGGAAAATGTCAAATTCATTGGGAACACTTAATGCTGTGGTTTCTGATCTCCAGAATTAAATAAATATTTATGTCATTTGTGCCATTAGCTTCTTTCCTGGATAGAAGAGCTACCTTTCTGCTCCCTCCTCCCCAGCTGTCACCTTGGCAGACAGCGCTCACGGACTCACTCATCTGTCTCGGTGTCATGTACCAAGTCCACCTGAGCGCGGCCACTCAGCACTTCCTTCAGGAATGGTGCTCTGAGCACTCTAGAATGCTACCACTAGGCCTCCTGCATCTTACCAAAAAAATATGACTATAGCAGATTCGTATCAGCTGCCTTTGATGTCCACAGGCTGTGCACATCTAACATGTATTTTCAGTTTTACAATAATGCCCAACACATAGGAGCAATCAATCAATCGACTTGGAGCTGGAACCCAAACACACACCAAATCTCTCTTACAACACTTTGGGGGTTTCCCCCCTATTTCTTTACTTAGTTAAGCTTTTCTTTGCTGAAGTCTATGACAGACACTGGACTAGTGACGCCCAGGTGCTCCCCTGACATGTGAGCTCGTGGCCACTGGGTGGCGAGAGAAGGTCTCTGGCTACAGGTGAGGTGACTCCTGGGGCTTTCGGAACGACAGCTCTCAGTAAATGTAGAATTCGTTTGTTAAAGCCTCCTGAACATGCCAATCTCCTGAAGAAAAGACTACATTTCAGAAGAACAACTTCTTGGCAAACTCACTTTAGAAGGTGTTTCCGACTTAGGGTTCTGAATGCAGACACTTGCCAGCGCAGCAGTCATTTTTCAGCTGGCAAGCTGCTTCCTTCACTCACACAGGCCCTGCTCGTTCATCGTACTAGAGCCCAGACAGCATCCAACTCACCTTTTAACAGCCGTGTTAGGATGAAGGACTTGTCATCTTGTTGCTTCTTCTTAGGGAGAAATGGCTGACAGAAGGGTGATGAGCCCAAATCTGGGAGTGGGGCGCAGGGGAGCCTTGGTGGCGGGTAAAATTTGAGAATTTCATTAAAGGTTGTGTCCTACACACACCCACTTATTTTCCTTTGCACTTTCTCAGCTGCTCTCTGCAAACCCTCTCTGTCCAGCCTCCCAAACTGTCCCAGGAAAAACTAGTTTTGGAACTTAAGGAGGTCAGATGTTAGTGTCAGTGTGACAGCCACCAAGGGATTTCCAAGGGGAACTTTGATTCCACGTGAATTCCAACCTGTACCCGCTTAGTGCTGCAACTTTACGTAAAGAGCCAGACCAGTCTTTCGGCCTGGCGAGAGCAGGCTGCCCTAGGGTGGAGAGAAGCAGCTTGGGAGGAAGCAGAGGGCCAGGAACAGCCTGTCCTTCAACTCCTGCCGCCAGGATGAGCCCTGCAGTGGGTAGATGACAAAACCCAGATCACTTTAGACATCCACGGGAGGCCAAGGAATTTGAAAACAGGAAAAAAAAAAAAAAAAAGCTAGAAATGACACAAACATAGCAAGAAAGGTCTGGACAAAGCACACAGATGCGTGCAGTTTCCGGTGTCCCCGGGAAAGCTTGGAGCTTCCGAAAGCTGCAATCATTCCATTTCAACAGCAAGATAGGCCTGTGGGCCTGACAGCCTGTGGTTGAGTCATGAAGGACATAGAGCATCCTGCAATGGAAACTGTGAGGAGTGAGGCCAATGACCAGAGACCAGATGGGGCCAGACTCAGCTCTGCAGTTCTGAAGGGCCACCACAGACTTTCCCTCTTCCCACCAGCAGCTCTATGCTGTGAATACCCCGTCACATCTGGGTGCCCCTATGGGAGCAAGAGGAGGATGGGGAGAACACTGAGCTTAGCTGAATTTAAATGTAAAATGACTGTGGGATTATTGAACTACCTGAGTTTACCTGAAAGTGTAACGGAAACTAAGGGTCAGCTACCTGTTGCCACAAAAACCAAATTCATAAGACAGGTGCTAATGGAAAAGGAAAGAGGTTTATTCAAGTGCCAGTCACCAAGAAGATGGGGGGGCTCTTGTCCAAAGCCCATCCCTACATCTCAGTGCAGGCAAAGTTTTTTATAAGGAGGGAGAGGGAATGTAGAATGAAGAGATCATGGGCGGGAATTAAAAAGTTATCTATGTGCAGACCAGCACAGTCCATTCAGACAAGGATCTCAAGGCTGGTCAAGTGATGGTCTGGTGTGCATCATCCTGGTCCTCATCATCTACATCACCCTGGTTCTATGGTTGAAGGTCAGCAAATCTTCTGAAACTGGGATGACTGAGGTTCAAAGTCTGTATCTTCTGAAGTTAGTTCCTAGGATTATTATACAAACATGCACTTTTTTCTTTATTGATTAAGGTATTACATATGTGTCCTTACCCCCCCCCATCCTCCCTCCACCCCATCTCATGCCCTCACCGCCCCCCCCCCCCAGAGTCTGTGTCCATTGGTTATGCTTATATGCATGCATACAAGTCCTTTGGTTGATCTCTCCCCCTTCCCCCACCCTCCCCTACCCTCCTTCTGAGGGTCGATGGGCAAACGTGCTTTTTATCTACGAACTACATATTAGTCAGAGTCAGCATTTACAGAACCAATGTCAAAAGAATGCTGGGGTGGGTTACATTTCCACACTGTTTCAAAAGAAACTAAAAATGAGGGCTTCAGCCCTAACCGGTTTGGCTCAGTGGATAGAGCGCCGGCCTGCGGACTGAAGGGTCCCGGGTTTGATTCCGGACAAGGGCATGTACCTTGGTTTCGGGCACATCCCCAGTGGGGGGTGTGCAGGAGGCAGCTGATTGATGTTTCTAACTCTCTCTCCCTTCCTCTCTGTAAAAAATCAATAAAATATATATATTTTTTAAAAAAAAATGAGGGCTTCAGTCCGAGTTTAAGGGGAGTTATAGAAAAAGAAGGAAAGCTCTGTTATGCTTCTCTGAGTTTGTCATCCATAAAATGTGTTCACTGCCTGGGAAATGGCCCAAATCCACATTCTTACCAATGGACACAGGCTGATTCCTGTGTCTGTGCCTTGCACAGAGGGCAGGGAAATCACTACTCAGGACACAGGCTGCAAAGTTTAAAAAGAAAAAAGTGAGTTCAGTGATCACCACAGCATTTTCAATGTTTTCTGTGAGGCAGGTAGTAGGAGCCCCATTTTGTGGTTAAAAGGCCGCTCCAAATAATCGGATAATTCTTTTGTTTTCTAACATTCAAAACTAGCTACAAGCCTAGCTCCAGAAATACCTAAGTAAACCGAATCAATAAAGTGTTTCTGTGTGTGTCAACTGCTAACGTTCTAATCTTAGCAATGTAAAAAATAACCGGCCACAGCCTCCTTCTCTGTGGATAAACAGCAGCCCTGTCGGGAATGTAACTCATGGTGTAGACTATTTCCAGCTGGCTGGTGGCAGTTGTTCAGGCCCCCAACCAACATACATGTTTCCACTGCAGCTCAACTAAGGAAGTAAGGCCCAAATGCTTCTGACCCCAAGAAACCATCAGAGGCAGAGACTTCAGCCCCAGAACTCGGGCTCAGGTAGTGGGGGAGCCCAACCCTGACCTTTTCTCCAGTAACTAACCAAGAGGCTCAGTGCTGGCTTTCTTTCTTCAATCTCCCCTTCCTAAGTGTTCTACCATTCATGTCCCTCCCTACCAGATCCCTCCTTGGGTTCCCACTTGTATTATTATTATTTTGTTGTTGTTGTTCATCTTCACCCGAGGATATTTTTCCATTGATTTTTGGAGAGAGTGGAAGGGAGGGGGAGAGACAGAGAGAAACATCGATGTGAGAGAGACACATCAATGGGTTGCCTCCTACAGGAGCCCTTACCAGGGCCAGGGATTGAGCCTGCAACCCAGGTATGTGCGTGCCCTTGACCAGATTCAAACCTGGGATCCTTCAGTCTGTGTGCCAACACTCTATCCACTGAGCCAAGCTGGCTAGGGCCCCACTTCTATTGTTCTTGCAATTCTGACTGGGAAATGTCACTGGTGTTCCTGACACAGCCTGTGTTTGGCAATCCTTGGCGTGCAAGTGGGCATGGGCACAGGTGTGTCCTCTCTGTCCCTCAATAGGAACCGCATTCCCACAGGTGGGTGGTTCAGGCAGTCGACCTCACTGCCCCTGCCATGCCTTCCCGTGGTTCCTGGCAGGTGGGCTACAGGCTATGACTCTAAGGGATGAGCCTGCTGGTCCTGGGAAGCACTTGCCAGAGGCCAGAGTATCACCCGTAACGGGGGAACCAGCCCTAGCCCTGGTGCCTGGCTCACATTTCCAGAGCAGAGAAGATGTAGAGCAAAGTGCAGCCTCTCCCTCACCCAAGGGCTGCGGGATTGTCTGCCTTGATCCCTCTTCCTGGACCATTAGTCCACATTCCTCACCCGTCTTGTCCAACTTGCATAAATTGAAAGTGAGGAGCCCCAGGCTCCTGCTGTCATAGGAAGGGGTTTTTTATGGAATTAAACAGAGCTGAGTCAGTACAACAAGGATCTAACACAGACCGTTAGTCAAACCGGGCGTTCCTCTGGTGGGGCGAGTGTTTGGGCCCCCATGGCACGTCTCCTTCCTGAATCTCCACGCAGCCTCCCCTCCTCCATGGTATGTCCAGCTTTGGGGCCAAGGCCAGAAAACAAGAATGGGGATCAGGTGACACAAAGAGCCCTTTCGTGTCCCAAGGGAAATGCCAGTTGGCTAATTCTCTCTAGTGGTCCATTCGGTCACTGCTCCTTGCCTGGGCCGGGGGCTCCATGGGCTGGAGGCAGAGGGAGGGTGGAGAGGATGGGGGACCTTCATTAGCTGGAGGATGTCACAGGTGAATAAGTACCCAAGCTTTCCCTGAGGCCCTGGTGTAGAAGAGCAGGCATCTGTGAACATCTGTGGGCTGGGCATGGTCACCAGATGCATGGGCCCCTCAAGCCCTTTATCTTTATGTACTAAGTACAACCTATTTCCCCACATGCCATAGCCAAGGCAGCCCAATGTCACGGTCCCAGTGTCAAAGGGGAAGTGATGGTGTGCCTGCCTGTGTGTGCTTTCGTGTTTGCATTCCTGCAGCAGTGCGGGGAAGTTACCCTTTACCAGCTGGGATCAGATCCAGCTGCAAAGAAGATCCAGGCCCTGGACGGGACCCTGCCTGAGACCTGCCGTCTGTGCTGGCCTGACTCACGGGCAGCCTCAAGTCCTCTTTCGTTTCAGTCATCAAGGGCTCCTGGACAGAAAAAACGAATGTGATTGGACAGCCGTCTATATGTTCGCACATCGGCCAATCTGTCTCCTGACAGGACTCGGACTTGCCCATCCCCCCAGTATGTGTGGGGAATGCAATGTTCCCTCACCTGTGGCTACAGAGTCATAGGTGAGTCAAGAAAGCAGGTGAGAGCTTTTATTCCCCTAGCTCCTCAGCCAGCCCCTGCAAGGGCAGGGGGCTTTCCATTAAGCTACTCTCTCTAAGTCCTGGGAAACAATGACCACCAGTAACTGTGCATCACCAGCCAAATTGTTCTTTTATTTCCTTATCCCACTCTCCAGAGAGATTTACCTGTATATCCCAAAGGCATGCCAAATTCACACACCCAGCTTCATTGTGGTAACTCCCCCCAAAGCAAGCAAATGAACAGCTGATCGTTCCCTGGTTTCCTGGGGGAGGGGCGGGGGTTAAATTATGCCATTGCAGTGAGTCAACCTAGAAGTCTCATTTATCCTCAATATTTCTTCCTCAACCTGCATTCATGTCCAGTTGCTCACTAAGTCTGCTCTGCTTCGGCTTTGGAAATATCTCAGCTCAGGCCCTTCCCCTCCCTCCTCACCACCACTGCCTTATTTCAGGGCCTCGTCATTTCCCTAGACCAGCCGTGGGCAAACTACGGCCCGCAGGCCGAATCAGGCCCACTTGAAATGAATAAAACTAAAAAAAAAAAAAAGACCATACCCTTTTATGTAATGATGTTTACTTTGAATTTATATTAGTTCACACAAACACTCCATCCATGCTTTTGTTCCGGCCCTCCGGTCCAGTTTAAGAACCCATTGTGGCCCTCGAGTCAAAAAGTTTGCCCACCCCTGCCCTAGACTCTCTGTCTCCCTGTTTAGAGCTGCTGCCCCAACTCCAGCGCTGCCGGGAGCCGGTCCATGCTTGCTGTTTCAAGGGACCTGGCATATATGGCATACTGTTCTTAATATGTTTGCTCACCTTCTTGGCACTATGTGTTTTAACCAAGGTCTCTGAGAAAGGTTGTTTCCCCAAGTAGGGATTTTTCCCTGAAGTAAGGGAGGGGATGAAACTCCTTAACTAAGTGCCAGGCGGGTAGTTAATCATTTTAACTACAAACAATCATGCTTAAGCTACATAATCTTTACTCCCTGGCATGGAGATAAGAAACGCCCTAACCTTTGTAATAGAGATTGATAGGATTGAATCAACTGGTATAAATACAGATGTAACAAGACAGCAAGACACAGAACTGAGAACACAGAACTCAGGAGACAGAACTTAGAAGAGAGCCAAGAAGACAGAACCTACACAGAACCTACAGACAGAAGAACTTCGCTGGAGAGAACATGGCAAAAGATCCTGGACTGAACCTGACTACAGAAATTGGCAAGAGAACCTGACTAGAACCTGGTGACCGAACCTGGCTGGAGATCTCAGACAGAACCAGTCTGGAGAACCTAGCTACAGAACCTGGTTATGATGATCACCTGAACGCTGCCTCCATGTCATTCCTTCTTCACCGACTCCGTCCACACCTTTGGGGACCCCTGGACCTGCTGGGGTTGGACCCCAGCACAGCGCTTTCCCTGCTATAGTGCAAAAATGAACTTGCTAAAATATGAATCTGATTGTGTCACTGTAGTAACAGGTGCCCACTGTCCCGTCTCATCTCTCATTATTTCCCTGCAGAGACCTTGTGCCCGACACTCCCCATCCCTCCTGTGTGCTGCCTCTCCTTTAAGATCATGCAGGTGCTTTGCCCATGTTTTCCAAGCCGGCAACTGCACCTTTCTGCAGAAGTAGATTTGCCTTGCCAGTCCAGTTTCGAGTGTTTATCTCATTCCCACAACACTGTTGACCATCATTTCTAACAATTTGGGGGCTCATCTGGGATTTCACCACTTGCGAGAGTCATTTGGACCCCATCCCTAGGGGAGGCGCGCCCCACCATCTTGTTATGGTGGCCTCTGGGAGAGAGGGACTTACAACACTCCAAGCCAAGCCAGCAACAGACTCCAGATCGAAGGTTGCTCAGCAACACAGGAGGGGGAAGAGCCCAGGAAAGGAACCCACAGAAACCAGGCCACTCTATGCATAGACCAAGATACGGAAAATCTTCCAAGGGAAGTAAGTAGGGCCTTGGTGGTCGGGACATCCCGGAGGTTGTGCGTGTGAGTGAGATGCATCCCAGACGGGAAGCAGGTGTGGAGTTCTGATCTACAGTTCCACTCTCCCATGAGGGAAGTGGCCAGAGAGGGATGAAGCAGATCTTGGTGAGCACAAGAAATCTCCTGTATAGGAGGTTGAGCACGAACAGACACAAGGAACTTTCTGAGGATGAGAAACAAAATTCTAGGCCTAGGGAATACATTCCCCCAAAATAGCCCATTGGGAGAATGCAGGGGTTCTAGGGAGTAGCAGCCCCCAAACCAGGGGCAGGAGGCATTGTTCTGCTTGGGTGGGTTTGGTTTATTGTTTTTTCAATGCAGGGCATTCTTTGGTGTCTGTGAGTTGTGGGTGCCTGTAAATATTGCATATAAGAGCGTTTCTGTTGGTGTTGTGTGTCTCTTTATTGTTTGGCTCAATCTGTTTAAAGATGGGGCAGGTCCCACTCTGTTGGGGGCCCAGCTGCTTGTGGGCAGTCTGAACACGTGGCAGGGATTGCAGGAACTTTAGGCATCAGTGGCCAGAAATTCAAAGTTTCAATTTTGAAAGACTTTTTGTCTGTGTGTCTGTAATGTAATTTTGGTTACTGATGTTCTCTGCTAGCTCAGTTTGCTCTTTGCCGTTTTATGAAGATAGGGAATCCTCTATCTCTGTGCCGTGTGGGCTTTGTGCCACTCAGAACCTATGTGCCACTGCAGAAATAGTCAGGCGGGTGGCGCAGGGGGCGGGGAGGGGGGAGGGGAGACTCCCATTTTGTAAAGAAGAATAAGCCTGCAAGTTATCCCTGTTTAAAAAATAATAATAATAATAATTTCTTTTTGTCAAGAAAATGCTTTGGGTAATAATAATTGGCTTTAAAATTTCAAAGTTGTTAAGGTATAATAAATAGATGTAACTAAAATGAAGGGTTTATGATAAAGCTTGTCAGTGATAATTATAAGTATCCTATCTAATAAAAGAGAAACATGGTAATTGGCTTATGACCGCTACCCTTCCCATGGGCTAATCAGGGTGATATGCAAATTAACTGCCAGTCAAGATGGCGGCCAGCAGCCAGGCAGCTTGAAACTAACATGAGGCTTGCTTGCTTCAGTGATGGAGGAAACCAACGTTCCCCACCTGCCTTGCCGGCCTCTGAGCCTGCAGTTTGAAACATGGTTACACATATAGAAGCTAAACAAAACCCCAGACACCTGCTTTCAGCGAGCCGGGATCTCAGAGCTGGAGTTATACATTGTTTCGATTATAGAACTGAAACAAACCAGATACCTGCTTTCAGCAGCGGAGGCCTAAGAGCTGGAGCCTCAGAGCTAAAGGTGGCCCAGAATAAAAAGAAAAAAAGGAGTGGTTGGGAGCTTCCGTCACCCGCCAGCCTGAAAACAGCCCTCAGCCCCTCACCCAGACTGGCCAGGCACCCCAGTGGGGACCCCCACCCTGAAGGGTGTGTGACCAGCTGCAAACAGCCCTCATCCCCTCACCCAGGCTGGCCAGGCACCCCAGTGGGGACCCCCACCCTGATCCAGGACACCCTTCAGGGCAAACCAGCCAGCCCCCACATGTGCACCAGGCCTCTATTCTATATAGTAAAAGGGTAATATGCCTCCCGGCACTGGGATCAACGTGACAGGGGGCAGCGCCCAAACCCCCTGATCGCCCTGCGGCTCTGTGTGTGACAGGGGGCGGGGCCACAACCTCCCTATCAGCCCTGCTCTGTTTGTGACAGGGGAAGGTGCCCCAACCCCCTGATCAGCCTTGCTCTGTGCCTGATAGGGGGGAGCTCCCCAACCCCCTGATCGCCCTGTGGCTCTGTGTGTGACAGGGTGCGGCGCCCCAACCCCATGATCGGCCCTGCTCTGTGTGTGACAGCGGGCAGTGCCCCAACTCCCCCATCGGCCCTGCTCTGTGCGTGACAGGGTGCGGCGCCCCAACCCCCTGATCCGCCCTGCTCTGTGTGTGACAGCGGGCAGTGCCCCAACTCCCCTATCGGCCCTGCTCTGTGCGTGACAGGGTGGAGCTCTCCAACCCCCCTGATGGGCCCTGCTCTGTGAGTGACAGGGGGGAGCTCCCCAACCCCCTGATCGACCCTGCTCTGTGCATGACAGGGGGTGGCGCCGCAACCTCCCCATCGACCCTGCCTTGAGTGTGACTGAGGGTGGCATCGCAACCTTCCAATCTGCCCTGCTCTGTGCATGACAGGGGGCGGTGCCCCAACTCCCCAATCGGCCCTGCTCTGAGCCCGACCAGGCGCTGCACCTAGGGATTGGGCCTGTCCTCTGCCACCCAGGAGCAGGCCTAAGCCAGCAGGACGTTATCTCCCGAGGGGTCCCAGACTGCGAGAGGGCACAGGCTGGGCTGAGGGACCCCCCCCCCTTCCCTCCTGAGTGCACAAATTTTTGTGCACCGGGCCTCTAGTGTTAATTATAAAAGTCTAGCCACTCAAGAGGAGATTGACTATGCTCCCTGTTGGAGGAGGGGGCCAGTCATCCTTCTCCCTGTAAAGACAGAGAAGCCTAAAAGAGAACAAGGACAGAGAAAGGGGATCCCGTGTCTTGCCTTCCCCCTCCCTATGTGACCTGGGGACAATCTGAGGAAACATCCAAGATAACCGATTTGCAATCCCAACCTCCCCCTCAGGAGGAGAGCTGTCCTGATAAGGTTCCAAGAGGCCCTGAGACCTCTGCACCACCAGAAACCACTTTTCCTAGGTTGCGAAAGGAGTTGGAGCAGTGTAAAAAAGACATTCACAGCCTCCCTTCCCATCATCTCAACCTCCTCCCAACGGACTACATCCCTTAAGAGAGGTACCCTTTGGGAAGAGGGGGAATAGGCTTTGTATATGCTCCACTCCCCAGTTCAGAGGTGAGGAAACTTAAACAAACAAAAAAGAGTTAAAGCCTCTGCTGGAAGACCCACATGGCTTAGCTGACCAGCTAGACCCATTTTTAGGACCACAGGTGTATATGTGGACTGAGTTCATGTCTATCTTGAGAATACTATTCTCAGGAGAAGAAAGGGGAATGATTTGAAGATCGGCTATGGCTACCTGAGAAAGAGAGCACCTGGCTGGCCCTGGAGTGCTTCCAGCAGATGTCAAATTTCCAAACCAGGAGCCCCAGTGGGACCATACCAATGAGGCCCACAGGGAACACATGAGAGATCTCAGAAAACTAATAATTAAAGGGATTAGGGAAGCAGTTCCCTGGTCTCAGAATCTAAATAAAGCCTTTAATATTAAACAAGGCAAAGAAGAAGGGCCTTCCAAATTTTACCAAGACTAAAAGATCAAATAGGAACATACTCTGGGCTAGACCCCAAGGACCTGTTGGGCCAAGGGATATTAAGATTACATTTTGTCACCAATAGTTGGCCTGACATCTCAAGAGAACTACAAAATTCAGAGAACTGTGCTGGGGTCCAACCCCAGCAGGTCCAGGGGTCCCCAAAGGTGTGGACGGAGTCGGCGAAGAAGGAATGACACAGAGCCAGCATTCAGTTGATCAGCAGCCTAGCCAGGATCTCTAGCCAAGTTCTGGTCAGGATCTCCAGAGAAGATCTGGTTAGGATCTCCAGAGAAGATCTGGTTAGGATCTCCAGCCAGGTTCTGTGTCCATGTTCTCTTGCTAGGTTCTCCAGCCAGGTTCTCCAGGTTCTCCAGCCAGGTTCTGTGTCCATGTTCTCTTGCTAGGTTCTCCAGCCATGTTCCCTCGCTAGGTTCTCCAGCCAGGTTCAGTCACCAGGTTCTAGTCAGGTTCTCTTGCCATGTTCTATCCAGGTTCTGTAGCCAGGTTCTGTCTCTGGGTTCTTCAGCCAGGTTCTCTCGCTAGGTTCTGTCTCCAGGTTCTGTGGCCAGTTTCTGTCCAGGATCTTTTGCCATGTTCTCTCGCTAGGTTCTGTCTCCAGTTTCTGTCCAGGATCTTTTGCCATGTTCTCTCCAGCGAAGTTCTTCTGTCTCTAGGTTCTGTGTAGGTTCTGTGTCTAGGTTCTGTGTTCTGTTGTCTTGTTACATCTGTATTTATACCAGTTGATTCCAATCCTATCAATCTCTATTCCAAAGGTTAGGGCGTTTCTTATCTCCATTCCGGGGAGTAAAGATTATGTAGCTTAAGCATGATTGTTCGTAGTTAAAGTGATTAATTACCCACCTGGCACTTAGTTAAGGAGTTTTATTCCCTCCCTAACTTCAGGGGAAACTCCCTACCTGGGGAAACAACCTTTCTCAGAGAGGTGACCTTCGTTAAAACACATAGTGCCAAGAAGGTGAGCAAACATATTAAGAACAGTATGCCATATATGCCAGGTCCCTTGAAACAGCAAGCATGGACCGGCTCCCGGCAGAACTGGAAGGATGGAAGTGTAGAAGAACTGTTAAAAGAGACTAAGAAGGTCTGTGTACGTAGAGATGAGAAGAGGCAGAAACAGGAAGCTAACATAATGCTCACAACTGTAGAACAAGTAGCCAAGGAAAGGCTGGTCCTAAGAGCCAGAAATGGAGGCCACAACATTGTGGACGTCCTAAAAGATGGGGAGCATATGGGTCACAGAGAGAAAAAGGAAAGGACCCCTCACTGAGCCGTTAGATCCCAAGGCCAACATTCTCACACCCCTTCCCAAAGAACAGTTTCTTTACTACAAAACCACAACCTGAAACTTTCAGAAGCTGAACTCATTATCACCCAATCCTTAGCATGTGATCTCTAAAAAAAAAAAATGTGGCAGTTTTATATCCAAGCAGCTGGAGGCCTGGAAACTGCAGTCCTAGAAGAGGCTGCGGGGCCTTCTCCCGCCCCACCCCCTCCCCACCCCGGCTTCCACTTTTTCTCCAGCCTCCTGTGCCTAATTGGTCATTTTAAAGCTTTGGAGCGTTGCTGGGTTAAGTGATAAACATCTAAATATTTCAACAAGTTTTAAGTTCACCTGATTTTAGCTTTTGTTACAGAAAATCTATAAAGTAGATTTGGAAATATTAATGTAATGTCTTTGATTGAAGGTGTGTTTTTTAAAAGTAAGAGTGCTCATAAATGTCAATCTAAGAAATACTGGCTGTTTACTTTTTAGTTATCATTGGAAAATTAAGGTTTCTCTAATTGGAAGGAAATTGTATGGTTTTGGTAATAATCAGGCATGGACAGGCATTTTGAAGGGGGAAAAAGGTGACTTAAAGTTGTAAGAATGTTTGTGAAAGTTATAGATTTGTAGAGAGAGAAATGTTAAAAGGAAGTTATATCAATGGCACATGCCAGAAGCCTGGTTAAGTACAACAGGGAAACAGAGATGGTTAAACAGAGTAAATACTATCTTCCTAAACCAAGGACACGTAAGAGTAAATGATTTGCATTTTGCCTCCCTAACCAGAGGGCAAATAGCTTACATCAACCTACTCAGGGAAACTGATGGCAGAAATCCAATTCGTGTCATTTCCTGGCCACACCCAGGAAAAATGGAGTTAAAGTTTTTTTCTACTTTAATGTCTCAGGTTAGAAGGCGTTCTGACCCAAGGCCCTCCTCTTGAGTTTCTGGTTCATTGTCATCAGCCGGGAGACTATGTTTGTTCTAATCACGCCTTGGAAGGGAAGCAAGTTGGAACCCTCCCGGGAAGGACTCTACCTTGTCTTGCTTACCGCTGAGCTGCTGTTCAGACTGCAGAGCGAGGTTGGACCCATCACACATGGGTTGAGGGCTGACATACCTCAACTTGGACAGCCATATCAGGACATATCCCCTTGAGATTAACACTAAAAACTGGGACCTGTCTTAATAACCATCATGTAGTGGGTTCTAGTTGCCTTAGGGTTCTGGAAAATTGCAGGGGCTTACGATGTGGGCTGGGGAAATGTGTGCAAGCTGGTACATGCTTACCTAGTTAGGTTATTGGTTATAGATAACTTGGATATTTCAGGCTTTCAGCCAAAATATTGGCTAGGACTAGATTTAGGAGTAGATGTCACAGAACAAGATTTCCTAGGCCACTGCCACCACCATGCAAATAGAAGTAAGGTATAAGGGAACGAATGCCTGGGTGGAATGGATTAAATATTCTGTATGGGCTCTAAATAAAAGCGACTGTTACACTTGCGTGGCAGGAAGGCTAGAGGCCCAAGCAGTCCCATTTCCATTTGGATGGACCTCAGACAGTAATGGGATGGACTGTGTGCTTGCCTTGTACCAGGAGGAAACCACCTGGGGAAATGCTTCCTGTAAGACTCTCTCCCTGTTGTTTCCATCCAACAGAGGTAAAGAGCAAGGACCCCCAAAATGATTTGGCCCCTGTCCTCCTACATAAGCTATACCTCCTGCCTCTCAAGAGGGGAACAGTACTTGGAGTTTATGGGACATTTATCAAGATGTGTAAATGGCCGAGTTTCCTCAGAAGCAGCTGATACGCTGTGCTAATGCCTGGTGGTGGTTTGGGGGACCCTTCCTCGCATCCTTGCCCAGCAAATGGAGTGGAACTTGTGTGCTGATACAATTGGCCTATCATAACCCTCTTTCAATGGACAGATAGACTAGGAAGAGGAGAGAGAGTCCAGGGGGCTCCTTTGATCCCCAGATTCACACAGATCCCATTGGGGTTCCAGGAGGAGTTCCTAATGAACTTAAAGCTAGGAATCAGATAGCAGCAGGATTTGAGTCTGTAGTCTTCTGGTGGTCAACTATTAATAAGAATGTAGATTATGCCCTGGCTGGTTTGGCTCAGTGGATAAAGCGTCGGCCTGCGGACTGAGGGGTCCCAGGTTCAATTCCGGTCGGGGGGGTGTGCCTTGGTTGCAGGCACATCCCCAGTGGGGGGTGTGCAGGAGGCAGCTGAATTGATGTTTCTCTCTCATCAATGTTTCTAACTCTCTATCCCTCTCCCTTTCTCTCTGTAAAAAGTCAATAAAATATATTTTTTTAAAAAAGAATGTAGATTAGATAAACTATCTATACTAATAATAGAGAAATATGCAAATTATCTGTTACAGTGTCACATCATGATCAGATCAGCAGGCTGCATCCCCGTCCTCTGCTCAGGCAGCTGCAAGGCCCGGGGTAAGATAGGATACGATAGGAGGGGATAAGAAAGGAGAGAGAGAGGAAGGCAGGCCTGCATGCAGACAGGCCAAGAGGAGAAACAGAAATACAGAAAGGGAACAAGAAAAAGATGCAGGAATGGAAAAGGGAAGGGAATGTGGGTCTGCATGCGGAAGGGGTTGGTGACCATGGGGAGGGGGGAGAGCAGGTGTGCCCGGCGAGGGGCGAGGCAGGAGCCCCACCTAGACACAGGAGGAAGGTGGTGGCCCCCTGCAGGGGCCATTGGCAGGTAGGCGCCCACAGGTCTGGGACAGATGGTGGACAGTCCAAGGCCTTCCGGGTGGAGGCGCTCCTGCTTCGCAGCAGCAGCAGCACCCGGGCCATGCGGGCCTTGGCCATCCTCACTGGGCCGGGCTTCCTGGGCAGGGAATGGGAGCAGGATTGCAGCAGAGAGGCTGGAGAAGGGGGCAGTGAACACCTGACTGGGGCTGAGCCCTGGGCTGGGGGTTAACACCCACCTGGAACAGAAGCTTTAAGAAGGGAAGGAGGGAGGAAAGAACTTTATAAAGGAGTCAGTAGAGAGCAGAGCTAAAGAAGGAAAGAGGATGTATGAGTGAACTATAGGAGCAATAATGAAAATCAAGTATAGTTGTGTACTGGGGACAGATTTTAAAAGTAGGAGTCAGAAAAGAAAAAAGATAAACGACAGTGAATAATTAGGCAGGTAGATAGATATTAAAACAGTGGAAGTAAGTAGAGAAGAATGTATGGGAAAGGTAGGATGAGAGAGAAAGTGGGAGGGAAGAAAAGTTTTAAAGGGGAGCCGGTAGAGCTTAAAAGGAGAATGGGAAGAAGGAAGAAATGGGGAGGGAGCAAAGCAGGTCCGAGGGAGGAAGTGAAGAAAAAAATTAAGGTGGGAAGGAAGGAAAAGGGAAGGGAGGGCAGAGGTAAAGATAAAGGAAAGAAGGAATGTGGGGAGGTAGGGAGGGTAGAAGAAAGATGGGAAGAAGGATGATGGAACAGAAGTAGGAAATAAGGAAGAAAGAAAAGTTTATAAATAATGAGTCAGTAGGAAAAAGTGTTACATAAAGGAGAGAGAAAAATTGTGTGAGAGGGAGAAGCCAGTAAGGAAGTCTAATACAATTGTGTGTGAAGGGGATAAGATTTTTTTAAAAAAGTTAATAGGGGCAACCAGGCCGGCAGGGGGGGGCAGTTAGGGGGATCAGACCAGTAGGCAGAGTGATTAGGGCATGCAGGCAGGCAGGCAGGTGAGCAGTTAGGAGCCAGATGTCCCAGATTGCAAGAGGGTGCAGGTTGGGATGAGAGAGTCCCCTCCCCCCACCTCCCACCCCCCCCTGCATGAATTTCGTGCACTGGGTCTCTAGTATTTATTATAATCAGCAGAGTTTGTCAATTACACTAGAGATCTATCCAGGGAACAGCTGAGCAATTAGATGTGAACAGCAGAATGACCTGGGAGAACCGATGAGCCCTAGATATGATTTCAGCAGGAAAGGGCAGAGTATATGTAACAATAGGAGGTAGATGCTGCACTTTCATCCCTAGCAATATGGCGCCTGATGGCACCATAACCAAAGCCCTCCAAGGTTTAACACCCCTGGCCCATGAATTAGCAGAGAACTCGGGGGTAGATGGCCCCTTTGCTAGTCTAATGGAGCAGTGGTTTGGGAAATGGAAAGGAACAATGGCTTCAGTCTTAACCTCCTTTATTGTGTAATTGGGGTCATGACAGTAATAGGATGTTACATTACTCCATGTGTGAGAGGCCTTATCCAAAGGTTAATTGAGACTGCTTTAGCCAAACAAACCCCAGTAACATACCAGCAGAAAAATCTCCTTCTCCCAGATACTACTCTGCCTTACCCCTCCCCTTCCTCTGAATTAGCCAATCGTGCAATAATGAGAACCTGAGCTCTGAACTCTGACCAATCAAGTCAGAGTCAGAGTGAGGGGCAGGGAAGACCTGCGTAAGGAATAAAACCTGAACATACTTCCCATTCCGTGTGCTTTGCCCATGATTTCCAAGCCGGCAACTGCACCCTTCTATAGAATTAGATTTGCCTTGCCGATCCAAAAAAAAAAGACAGTGCAAGAAGCAGCTGCTCCTGAGAGTGTCCTCCACTCCCAGACTCAACTTCCTGGCCCTCCTGTGGGCTTGTGCGTAAACCTCCATCAGAGCATTCGTCACACCCTCTCATAATTATTCAATATTTTTGTCTGTCACACCCTTTCATAATTATTCAATGAACCTCTTGAGATCTGAGACCTATTCTTATTCTACTTAATGTTTCCAGTGCTCATCCCAGTGCCCTTCAGGCAGTAGGATCAGTAAAGGCACACCCACCCCCTGGGGTTCCCTGGGCCAACCTCCCCAGCACGTAGACCAAGTTCACACAGAGCTCAGCACTGACTTTTGAATCCTTTCTTCTCTCTTCCCCTTCTCTCCACCTGTGAGATGCCAGTTAGGACAAAGGTATGGTCGGCCGTAGACAGATTACCTCTCCGGCCCACCCATTTCAGGTAAATGGCTCAGTATTTCCCAGCAAAATAGAGCCCAACTGTTTGCTTTTAAGAATACAGAATAGTTCATAAGAAAAATAGGTATGGCTTTGAAATAAATCAAACCACTAAGGGCAACAGCCTACCATCCCCCAAATGATAGCCCTATCAGCTTATCCAACCAACAGTTCATCTAAAACATGGTAAAGTTTATTTTAAAATGTAAATAGAGGTTGTTAACTCTTGTCCCCAGAAAGGTATGTCAATGGCAATCACAAATTTGGATCTTTCTAGAAATATTCAATCCAATATTTCTCACATATGTTACGTATTTGTTGGAACTCTAATCCTAATTTGAACTTGACTACACATAGTCGCTGTAAATATGGCCCCCGCGGTAAATGCAATGCGTTGCATTCTAGATTATCGGCCAACCCCTTGTGAACCTTATTATTGCTCATGATGTAGAAACAAGGATGCTGAGGCCAAGCGTTCGCACCTCGGTGATCCCCCAAAAGGGCAGACATTCCCCAAGGCAGCTGTCAAAGCTCTTTAATGGCAGTGCTGAGGTCCTTCTAAAAATATAATCCCATGAATCAGGCTCTGTGGCCGCAGCCCAAATTTCTGTTTGTTTTGGAAACTAAACTACCTGTCCCCAAGAATAGCTCCATATATGATAGTGAGAATGATGAAAGTTTCATGTTCAAAAACAATTATCTTAGTACCAATGCTATCAGCTGACTTTATCAACAAATAAAGTCTGTTAGTTGGCAAGTGAAGAAAGAGGGTGTGTTTTCACACATAAATACGAAACGATTAAGGAAGGATAATGTGCACGCATGCCTCCACCAGTTGTATGGGTTACATTTAGAGTCTCATGAAGGTAATGTAGAGTGCTAGGCAGCAGGCGGTGGACCTGGGGGGTGGGGGGTTGGAGTGAGCTGGCAACACAAAGGCAGAGATATTTTGGGTAAATGGGTTGAGGGCTGTGACAGGATAGACACAGGAAGGAATCCAGGACCAAGGCTAAGATTTTTACTTAAGCACCTGGGACCATTTAGCGAGAACTGGGGTCTGAGGGGGAGACTGGTGGGGCAGGGAAACCATCCTTCTACTCAGGACATGTTAAGCTGAAGATGCCTATGGGACCGCCAGGTGACCATGCCAGGTGAGCAGTCAAAGATATGAACCTGGAGCTCATCCTAAGCCACCTCCAGTACCAAGAGTACATCCAGGCTGCTCACTTGAGTTTTCCATTACAAGGATTGTTAGCCAACCCCTTGTGAACTTAATTATTGTTCCAATTATTGCTATATTGATAACCTAGGAAATTGAAAGCCAGATTTAAAACCCCTCTCTGTGGCTTTTAAAGACCATCGAAAAGGCTTGGCACTTCAGAAAGCTGACTAAACGGGCCCCGTCCTACCCACCGTTTTTCACAAAATGCATCCTACCTGGCCTGAGGTGGACTTCTCCCCACTTCCAAGCCTCTCCTATGGAGACCTAAAGCCTCATCCTCTGCCAGCCTGCATGGACCTCCTTTCTTGAATTCTGCTCCCCTGACCCTCACTTCCCCTTCCTTGACTCTCTTCCTAAACACCAGACATTGGTCTTTTCTGGAATGAGGGAGAGAGAGAGACCAGAACCCTTGCTCACGTATGGCTTGGCTGGACATTTGGGAGGACAGTGTCCATGGGAACCCTGAGAAGCTGGGTTGCACCTGGCTGGCCACCTTCCTCCCCCTACCCCCAGCCTCTTTCTTGCTTTCTCTACAGTGCGAGCAGGCCTGTTCTCTCACTGCCCCTCTAACCATTGTATTCCCTCCACCTGACCTGTGCTTCTCTCTCAATCACTATACGTTTATGTCTGAACCAGTCATCAAGGTCTGGCTCAATGCCACCTCCTCCTCAAAAAAGGAAAAAACAAAAATCAAAATGCTACAAGGTATGAAGAACACCCTTTATTCCAGGAACACATTTATCTTCTCTAACTCCCACAGACACGGAGGCTGGCCAGTGTTATTATACCCATTTCATAGGCCAGCAAAGAGCCAAGAGCACACAGCTGGTCAGTGACAAGGCTGAAGTTCAAGCCCAAGTTTGTTGATCCTTGACCACTGCATTATTTTACCTCCAAACCCAGTGGCTGTCAGCCCTGACCCTACACTGGGGTCGCCTGATGCTCAGACCATGCCTCAGGCCAGTCATGGAGAACTTCTTGGACTGGAGCCCCCACAGCACGTGTTAATGCATCCCAGAGGGTTCCAGGGTGGACCTAAGATTGAGAACCACAGTCCTACTTTATCTCCTCCTTCACCTTTCACAGATGTTCTTGCTTCCTCTGAATTCCATTTCACTTTGTTTCTTCTTTCAATCACTCAATCATTCACTTAGTCAGTAAGTCACTGACCCTTGACTGGGTGCCCATCACCACACAAGGTCTGGGGTCAACATGGAACAAAACTGATGCACACTAGCCAGTTTGACTCAGTGGATAGAGCATACGCCCGAGAACTGAAGGGTCATGGGTTCCATTCCAATCAAGGACATGTACCTCAGTTGCAGGCTCTATCCCTCAGCCCTGCTCAGGGTGCGTGTGGGAGGCAACCAATCAATGTGCCTCTCTCACATCGATGTTTCTCTCTCTCTGTCTCTCCTCCTCCCTTCTACTCTCTCTAAAGATCAATGCAAAAATATCCTCGGTTGGGAATTAAGAAACAACAAACAGACAAAAAGAAACAAGACCGATGCCCCTGACCTCGTGTACTTGCTCTCCAACAGAAAAGCCAGGCAATTAAAGGCACAGATAGAAAGGCAAAACTTTAGGACAAAATGTAGGAGAATATCTCTGTTTTTTGGGGCAGGGAGATATTTCTTAAACAAGATACCAAAGGCATAAACCACAAATGGAAAACTGATCAAGTTGACTTCATTTTTAAAATTAATTTTTTTTCATTAAAAGATTCCATTAAAAACTAAAAAAGACAAGCCACAAGCTGGGATATAACATTTGTGACATATATATTTCACAAAGCATTGATATTCAGGATATCTATAAAGAAATCCTGCAAATACATAAGAAAAAACCCAGCCTAGTCAGTATCTCTCAGTGGTTGAGCATCAACTTATGAACCAGGAGATTATGGTTCCATTCTCAGTCAGGGCACATGCCCAGGTTGTGGGCTTGATCCCCAGTAAGGGGCGTGGAGGAGGCAGCCGATCAATGATTCTCATCACTAATGTTTCTATCTTTCTCTCCCTCGTCCTTCTTCTCTGAAATCAATAAAAATATAATTTAAAAAGAAAAAAATCCAGCAGGAAAGAGTTTCATAGAAGAGTAGAACCATCTGAAAAGATGTTCAACCTCATTAAAAATGAGAGAAATGGAAATTAATCACAATCAGATGTATTTGACACCAAATAGATTGTCAAAACTTTAAAAGTCTGGCTATGGCAAGTCTCGCCAAGAATGTGGATGAGGGAGATACTGAGATACTGCTAGCCAGGCAATTAAAGGCACAGATAGAAAGGCAAAACTTTAGAACAAAATGTAGGAGAATATCTCTGTTTTGGGGGGCAGGGAGATATTTCTTCCTGGAAGTAACTAGAAACATACAGCAGGTGGAACAGGAAAAGGTCCATGAAAGCTAAGATGTAAGGGATGAGTAATAGTCACCAGGCCCAAGAAAGGGGTGGGTGTTACAGAAAGAGGGAAGGTGAGTGTGACACATTCAAGGCCAAAGAGAGGAGCATGCAAGGGGTGGGTCAGGAGGGCTTGGAACTGTGCCCAAGAGCTTGAACTCCAAGGGCCATAGGAAACTATGTAAGGGTTTTAAGCAAAGACATAATATTCATTCATTCATTCATTCATTCATTCAACAGAAAGTCACTTCCACCTGCCACAGGCCAGGTAGGTAAGCTGTGGCTCTACCACAGAGGCTTGCATGAGGCTGAAGGATGGGGAACAGGGGGAGTATGAGGAGGAGCCTGGGCTGCCTTCTGCATTAGGGAGCAGCAGAGGCAGAGAGCAGATACATGAGGTGTTGGGAGGGAGAAGGAGCTGAATGGGGTGGCTGATTAGATGTGGGGCAGAGTGGTGAGTGAGAAGAAAGTTTTGAGATGACTCATGCCAGGATGGTGAGACTTCCATGGGCTAGGAATCAAAGAGAAGGGCAGGAGTGAACATAGGCGCCATCTGGAATAGCTAAGGGGTGTACAGAGACTGTAGAGGAAACTGAGAAGGAGTGGCCATGAGAAAACCAGTGGAGTACTGCAGAAAGTGGCACCAGAGGGGCTTGTAGATTAAGAAGAAAAGAAAATGGTCAATAGTATGAAATGCTGCTGAGAAGCCAAGGTTTAAAAACAAAACAAAACAATAACAACAACAAATACGGCTGAAAATGACCAGTGGAAAAGTTTCAATGAAGTGTTGGGAGGAAGCAAAACTATTGAGGGATGACAAGTGGCGGGAGAAACAAGTGAAGGCACTCTTCCCAGAGAAACAATAAGTAGGTAGAGAAAGGTGTTGTCTTCCTTGTTTTGGTTTAGATAGGCAAGATATGACTAGATCTGGGGAGAAGGAGCCAGCAGAAGAGAGGGAGATAGAGATAGGAGAGAGAGAGAGAGAGAGAGAGAGAGAGAGAGAGAGAGAGAGAGAGAGAGAGATCAAAACAGCAAAATCCTTGAGAAGATGGTATTTCATTTCACTCCCACTGGGTACACTTCAATTCAACTGTAGCCATAACCACCCTGAGTTAGTGCAAACCCCACAAGTTAAAGGCATGGCCCAAGACTATCCTGCCTCAGATGCCAGTCGCACTTCAGGGGTCCTAGGCCATCCTCACTTTCAATTGACTGGCCATAAATTTAGAGGTTCTCATGACCCTCTCAAATTTGGTAATTCATTAGAAAGTTTCACAGAACTCAGCAAAGTGCTATTATTATTATTATTAATTATTATTATTATTATTGATACAAATCAGGAGGACCAGCCACATGACAAGATACATAAGGAGGTGATACCATCCAGCACCAACCAGAAAGCTCCTTGAAACTCCAGGGTCCAGAACTCTAGGGGATGTCATTATGTGAGTCTGATTGATTAAATCATTGGCCATGGGATCAAACTCAGTCTCCAGTCCCCTTCCCTCTCAGGTGGCAGGAGGAAGGGCTGGTATCCTGTGACTCAAAGCCCCAACCCTCTAACCATGTGGCTGGTCTTTCTGGAGACCGGCCACCATCCTGAAACTATCTAGGGACCCTACCAGCGTCAGATCATGTATCTGTTGCTGAGGAAATTCTAGGGGCTTCAGAAGCTCCCTGCCAGAATCATTGACAATGGCCAGATTGATTCTTTATTATGCAATGGCAGGTCAGGAGGTTCAGGGCTTGGGTGAATGAAAGAGTCCAGCGAGGATGAGGAGCCTCTACCCTCCAGCAACAGGAGAACAGCTGGGTGGGGTGGCCGGGATGCAGTGGCAGCGTAGTGAGAAATGCTGAGGCCCTCTCATATGACGGGGCTATTTTCCTGGGATGAGTGTGAGGGACAGTTGAGGCCAGGAGCTGAGGTCAGTGGTGAACATTGGAAATCACTGCGGTGGACAGCAGCCTAGGAAAGCTCTGTCATGCTGTAGGTCAGTGTGAGAGCCCAGAGGGTGGCAGTGCATCGAGGTGGCAGTCATCTGCAAGGCTGGGTTTCCCCAACAGCCCCCACAGAGATGCAGAGGAAGCAGGCCATCGCCACCACCTGGCCTGGGTGTTGTCTAGTGAGAGCTGGGAAGAGAACGTGACAAGACCAGCAAGAAATGGCTGAAGAATGGAGCATGGGACCAAACAGAATGGACAAGAAGGCCAAAGCAGAGGGGAGGTAGAGAGTAAGGGTCTGTGGGCAGGAGGCCCTAGGAAGAGAGAAGAACTGGTGTTTTGAGAGAATAGAAGGGAGGATGCAGAAAAGCTGTGGTCAAGAAGAGGATGTCTGTGTGCACGATTGACCAAGTGGAGCCTTCCCAAGAGGCACTGGCCTCTTCTCACCCCCTAATAGGAATTCCTTGTGGTCAAGATAAGCTCCCTGAAGAGAAGTATCTATGTTTAACTTATCATTGACTTCCTAACTGAACTGAAATTATTCTGTGGAATAGATGATGCTAAATTGTTAAGGAAGCTGGGAAACTCAGGAAGCCCCTATGTTGAACCCATGGAGGGTCCCTGTGTGGATACACAGATCAGGGAACCAATGAGACAAAGGGATAGTGATGCACAGGGACAGAGTTCCCACCTCACTGCAGCCCCAGGGCAACTGGGCCCCAGTTTCCACTACACATGCTCACTCCCCCCCAGCAGATTCGAGGGAAATGCAGTGAAATAAGAAGGAGGGCGGTTGGCCAACCAATATGTCCTTCATATCAACCCCGGTCCTTCTCTGGTAGATGCTTTCACATACGGGGCCTTGTTCCCAACAAGCCTGAGAGATAGGTCTGCTGTCCTCATTTTAAACATAAGAACATCAGGCCAGCTGAGTGGCTTCTGGGGCTAGGGGGACAGAGCTCCATCTGATCCCCAACTCGGTCTTTCTGACTCACCCACTGAGTGCCTATCAGAATCCTGCATCCAGTGGTAACCGGGTCTGTGTGCCCAGTGATTACCACAGCAAGGTGTCACAGGAAGGAGGCCTCACAACCTCTAGGAGCCTGCAGAGCGGTGAGGAGGGTCAGATGTGTCCATAGTAACATCAGAGCATCTTCCTGTGGACCAGCAAGGAGGCATGTTGCCTGGAGCAAATTCAGGTGAAAGGTCCTCTTCCTGTGCTGACATGGCTAGCTCATTGCCCACCTGTAGGATTGCTCTCTTCCTGACTAGAGCTTGAAGGAAGTAGGAGCCAAGTTCTCTTTCCCAGGACAAGGTGAGTATGAGGTGAATCCTACGCTAACCTTGATTCTTGAACAGTGTCTCCTAAGAGGCCAGCCAGTGTGGTTCAGTGGCTGAGCACCAACCCATGCACCAAGAGGTCACTGGTTCTATTCTATGGGTTCGATTTCTGGTCAAGGCACATGCCTGGGTTCCAGGGTCGATCCCCAGCAGGGGTGTGCAGGAGGCAGCCGATTAATATTGATGTTTCTATCGCTCCCTCTCCCTTTCTCTTTCTCTAAAATCAATAATAAAAACATATTTTTTAAAAAGTATCTCCTAGGAAATTAAGGCCAGCTGATCCCTGAGGCCAGCTGTCTACAGAACTTAAGTGCTAAATGGTTCAACAATCAGTCAGCTCTAAGCCAAGTCCCCTTATCAATGAAGCCACTTGTAAAATGACAGACAGGCTCGGCTCCTAGTGTCAGGACTGGCTGAGCAAAGGAGGATGTAGCCCCTGCTGATGCTGACATTTCAGTCTGGGGGTTCCCAGGGGCACAAGGCAGCACTCTGCCCTCTCTCCGCCTGGACACACAGTGTGGGTAGGGAAAACGGAGCCAGAAGTTGGGCACCTTTGTGGGAGTCTGTTACCTGCCAGACCCGCTGCTTGCCTAGGACAAGACTTGTCCCTCAGCTACAACCTGACCTTGGGAGCTCAGGACAGGAGATGGGAGCTGGCGGCCTCAGTTGCCTTAACCCCTGGGGCCAAGGTCATTCTCTAGACCGAATAAGCAATTTCAGGAACCCCCACGCGGAAGTGAGAGAGGGCAGGGAAGCTTGCCAGTTAGCCAGAGCAGCACGGCCCACCAGGCAGGACCCAGGTTCATGAGCCACCCACCCAAAGGCGCTGAACTGAGGGACTAACCTTCCAGGGCCCGCGTTCTTTGGGGAACAGGCAGTGAAACCTCAGATGGGAGCCAGCAAGAGTCAGGAAGCAGGAACTTGGAGGGAGGGATCATTTGATCAGTGTTCACTCAACAATGATAAACCACTGTCCCGCTGTCAGGGCCGAGATTGGCATGTTCAAGTTCTGTATCAGACGGGAGGCCTGTGTGCTGGGCATGGTGAGCAAGAGGGAAATGCCGAGAGGTGAGAAGTGCCGGCTGGTAGGGGGTCTCAGAGAAGAAGACCCGTCTGAACTGCCCTGTGGCACTGCAGTGGGGCATGCTGAGGCCATGGCTTCTACCCAACCCACAGAAATGGGGAGCCTGCCCTAGCCAGTTAGGCTCAGTGGATAGAGCGTCGGCCTGCAGACTGAAGGGTCCCAGGTTCGATTCCGGTCGAGGGCATGTACCTTGGTTGTGGGCACATACCAGTAGGGAGTGTGCAGGAGGCAGCTGATTGGTATTTCTCTCTCATCGATGTTTCTAACTCTCTATCCCTCTCCCTTCTTCTCTGTAAAAAATCAATAAAATATATTTTAAAAAAAAGAAAAGAAAAGAAACAGGGAGCCTTCCCAAGCACAGCTGTGAACCACGAGCTCTCCAGTCCACAAGCATCCCACAGCCACAGACGTGGACAGGCCCCCAGCTGGAGGCAGGTGACATCAGCCACCTGGAGCACCAGGCTGAGCCACCCGGGCACTCAGGGCCCCCCTGCTCCTCCCGATGCACCCAGAGTCACTCCCCTTCATGTCATATCTTGATACCGGAGCCCCACATCCATTTTTTTATACCTCCCTCTGCCTCAGTCCTATACCTTCCAGATGCCCAGGCAGGGCAGACTTTCGGGGACAGGGAAATCAAACCTGCAACCTTTTGGTGTACAAGGTGATGTTCCAACCAACTGAGCCACCTGGCCGGGGCCTAAGAAGGATATTTTTAAACCACTGTTGGTTCTAACATGTAACTTTCTGCTTGCACACAATGCTGGTTAACTTTGGCAGAGAGCTCTGCAACTACCATACCCAGCGTCCCTCCTTGGGAAAACCTATTTTGAAACAGGTCCTGTGTGTCTGTCTGCCTCATAGATTCATTATTAAGTGTTGGAAGATTTTCCAAATCTCTAATGTCAGGGATAGAATGGAACCCAGGTCAGACGCTGGTGCATTCTGGAATTTCTTTTCATTGTACTGAAGTTTGGGCTGAACTTGTATGACGCTGCTGCTTCCTCATTCCACATTGCTCAGTAGTTTGCAGAGATGGCTATGGAGAGTTTGACAATATGCCCAGCAAATCCGAGGGGCATTGTGAGAACTTCTTCTCCCAGAAAATAGAAGACCCAGTTCCAGCCAATAAGGAGGAAGTGACTGGAGAAGTGAAATTAGCCGCACCCTGGAAGGAAATGGCCAAATCACCTTTGATGATGTAACAACCCGCTAGTAGAATCAGACACAACAGGCAGTTTAGGAGAGAAGCATTTTATCATAGATTTTAGGAGAGAAGAATTTTTTAGCATCATAAAAACAAACACAATTCCAGGGGTAGAACCCTAAAGGGATTTTTTGGACAGTGCTATAACAAAGCCTTCAGGGAAAAGGAAAAGACAAAGGAAATCAAGCGACAGAGCTGCCAGTAGCAGGTGAGAAAGGAAAGAGGAATAAGGAAGAGACTCAGAAAAGGGAAGAGAGAGAACTGAAAACCCTGTTTAGAAAGTCCCAGTGCGGCCCTGAGAGAAGGAGAAAGAAGAAAGTTCACACACACATCACAGCCTGGTCGAGCGTCAGGAGGGAGGGTGGAAGGGCCACGTGGAAGCATGTAGGGATAGAGCTGCTGAGATTCATACAACTGACAACCAGATGGCGTTTAAAATATAATCAGATGCTTGAGAAAGGGCAGCGTGGACAGCACAAGAAGGGGACAATAAATGTTCAAACAATTAAAAGTGATTTTTAGAACCATCTGGTTTGGGTTCAACTAACTTGTGTTTGAATCATGGTTCCAGTATTTACTGGCTGTATGGTCTTAGATAAGTCACTTCTGCCAGCCTCAGTTTCCCCATAGGTGAAATGGGTCGATTCTATATACCTTAACGTTTACTGTGAAGACTAAATAAGACCATGAGACAAAAGTACCTGGCACTTAGTAGGTGCTCAGTAAAAGACAGGTGGGTTTGTTTTCTTAGTATTGTTTTTAAATTTGTATCCAAGAAAAATGTATAATACAAGGGTGTGGTAGGAGGCCTGCATGCCACAACCTGCAGGACAAACCCAGCTAAGGCCATCCACCCATGTGTCACCTGTGGCTGCTTTCTCACAACAAGGGCTGACCTAAACAGTTGCAGCAGAGACTGTATGGGCTGCAGAGCCTAAAATATTTACTCTCTGCCCCTTTTCTATTGTTTAAATGACTACTGGTCTAATATGTAATTTTGAGCTTGTGCACAGCATTGGCTAACTTTGAACTACCTTATCAAACACCACTCACTGTGAAGACCTATTTTGAAAACTGGGTCCTGTGTGGCAGCCTTTTTTCTATGGCCCTTTATGGATCACATTTCCAGACTCTTGATGCAAGTGTACCAGAACCCTGTGTTTGTGGCCGACTCTTACAATGTCTCATGTGAGAAAAGACACAGAGTAGGAGGGTCCTGGCATCCACCTCACCCACCCCAGGGCCTTTGTTGCTGGATCCAAAGGGAAGACAAGGTTTCACTGGCCTCCCAGAGGTGGAGAAGCCACTGGAGTTCATGCATCCCATCAGACCCAGCTGCCTGCTCATGCAGCTAAGCCCTCCTTGTTCTAGGGGTGGGCAAACTTTTTGACTCGAGGGCCACAATGGGTTCTTAAACTGGACCGGAGGGCCGGAACAAAAGCATGGATGGAGTGTTTGTGTGAACTAATATAAATTCAAAGTAAACATCATTACATAAAAGGGTACGGTCTTTTTTTTTTTTAGTTTTATTCATTTCAAACGGGCCGGATCCGGCCCGCGGGCCGTAATTTGCCCACGGCTGTTCTAGACTGAGGGAGAGGACCTGGGTGCAAGAGGATGCAGGCCCAAGGAGATGATGCTATAAGATGAAGAGCAGAGATCTCAAGCTAAAAATCAGACTGTGCAATCCCAAATAATCCTCGAAGCACAAAGCAAAGGAGAGAGGTAGCCATGGAGACAGATATAGCTATAACAGGACATTTATAATTTCAGATGCGAACAAGACCCTTAGAAATTATGGAAGGCCAGGCAGGCGCTCAAGAACAATGTAAGGATGTCAGTGCCAAGGATGAGATGGGATTTGGAGAAATGGTGGGGACCATTCTGGCTTAGTTCTGTTCTGAGCAAGAGAATGAACACTAAAGGACTGGCCCATGGCAAAGAGCAGACCTTATTCCATTCACCCATGATAATGTAAGGAACTAGCCATAATCTTTTTTGCTTGTCTTTTTGTTCAAAATCATTGGAGACCATTTGGGTGTAGTCAATCTTTATATATATATTTTATTGTTTTTTTTACAGAGAGGAAGAGAGAGGGATAGAGAGTCAGAAACATCGATGAGAAACATCGATCAGCTGCTCCTGCACACTCCCCACTGGGTATGTGCCCGCAACCAAGGTACATGCCCTTGACCGGAATCGAACCTGGGACCCTTCATTCCGCAGGCTGACGCTCTATCCACTGAGCCAAACAGGTTAGGGCAGGTGTGGTCAATCTTAATAAGAGAGGGTAGGAGCCCAAGATCCAACATAAGATGGTAACATGGCACTTGCTACTCTGGACAAATGCCACTCTTCTCTATTGGAGGAAGGGACTGCCAGAGTAGAGGATAACTTGCATCTGACAAGGGCTTGAGAGATGCAAGAGCTGAAGAATTCCCCCAAAGCTGGAACTCTTGACATTGCCCGTCCCCCCCTCCCCTGGCCCCCCACTTCTGCCGGGTTTGTTTCCTGGGGTTTGCATCACCTTCTACATTATCGTCGCTCTCCCAGCCCTGACCCAGGGCAACTGTCTCTGTAGTGAGATGCTCTCTGCCCTGGGGATGAGAAGGAAGTGCTATGACCTGCATGATCTCCTTGGAGAGGCAGCGTTTAATACGTGTATTATGCAAGCTGCTTGCATGACATAAGATGTTTCACTTCCTGAGAGGGACAGGAGGCTGCCAGGTTTTGCATGCAGGCTACAAGGCCGGGATGAGACGTAGAGACTACTGTATATAACAACGTCAAGGGTCATTGCCCCATCACTCCAAAATTCCCCTGGAGCAGGAAGAATGAGACTCATATATCCTCGACACCAGGAGATGGAGAAGTAGATTCGAGCTTCCTACCTCTATTGCAAGCCCAAACATGGTGCTCCAGTCCCTAGCATACCTCACTTCCTGTCACTGGCTCTCATCCTTCATTCAGCTTCTAATCACATCTACAGATTGAGAGCATCTCGTGTTCTCTGTCAGGAGAGCCCACAGAGCTTCCAGACCAACAGATCCTGCTGACTCCAACACAAAGACTCTGAGGGAGGGGGTGGTTCCATCAGTGAGACTTGGGGACGCGTGGTTACTTTGTAGAGTGGATACTATGGAGGCAAAACAAGAGTTCACCAGGCTCCCTAGATGAGGCCTCTGGGGTGTCTGCAGAACCAGACACCCAATTTCATGAGGGCTCAGAGTTGGGAACAGGCTACTGCTTATGAAACTCACAAGAAATTGATGCATTGAATATACAACTTTTAGATTCCCGTGAAATATGTAACTTACCAAAGATGGAATTTGTGTGTCTGCCTTCCTGATATAAAGGCACTAGGAGCCAAGCTAAGAGTCAAAAGGCTGCTTGGTACAATAGCTAAGACCTGGAAACAGCCCAAGTGCCCATCAGTAGATGAGTGGATAAAAAGCTGTGGTACATTTACATAATGGAATACTAAGCAGGTCTAAAAAAGAAGGAAATCTTACCCTTTGAGACAGCATGGAGAGACCTGGCGAGTATTATGCTAAGCGAAATAAGCCAGTCAGAGAAAGACAAATATCACATGTTCTCACTTACATGTGGAATCTAATGACCAAACTAACCTGACAAACAAAATAGAACCAGAGGCATGGAAGCCTGGAACAGACTGATGAATCTCAGAGAGAACAGGGGAGGAGATAGGAAGAGATTAACCAAAGAATTTATATGCCTATATGCATAACACAGACAATAGTGCAGAGAAGGCCTGGGGTAGAGCAGGAGCTGGGTAGAAGGGGGCAAATGGTGGGGGGGGGGGGGGTAGGTGGGAGGGAATGGGGCACATCTGTAATACTCTCAACAATAGTTATTTTTAAAAAAGGAACCAAAGGCTGCTTGGCAAGTATGCCCACTGGGCTGCCCTTGCCCTGCAGTAGAATCCCTGGCTCTCCTGCCTGCAAGTCAGAGGCCCTCTCCCTTGGACAGTGCAGAGCAAGCACAGCAGCTGGCACATTGTAGGCACACGCTTATTTGAGAGAAAACACTGTCAAATTTCCCGCTCATGCACTCAGGCAGCACACATTCACTGTCTGAGTTCACATACCAGGCAGTGTGGTAGACCCAGCTTCAAAAGATTCGCAGCCTCCTGCGGTACCACATGAGTGTGCAAGGTTTCAATTCAGTGCTGTGATGCGTGCAATGGGCCAAAGCGGGTCGGGAAGGCCCTGTTCCTAGACTCCATGCACCGATTGTGAGCCAGCTACTCATTCATATTCTAAAATGTGAGGGCTGACCCGAGGCAGGCACTGCACTGGGGTCTGG
The DNA here is from genome assembly GCF_963259705.1 of Myotis daubentonii. NCBI lineage: Eukaryota > Metazoa > Chordata > Mammalia > Chiroptera > Vespertilionidae > Myotis > Myotis daubentonii. Next base: position 24,289,494 of record NC_081851.1, on the reverse strand, counting down.
TGCACTTCTGTATCCTAACAACAAAATATATGAAAGAGAAGTAAAGAAAGCAATCCCACTAACAATAGCACCAAAAATAATAAAATAGGGGTAAATTTAGCCAAGAAAGGGAAAGATGTGTACCCTGAAAACTATGAGACATTGATGAGAGGAATTGAAAAAGACACAAAGAAATGGAAAGATATCCTATGTTCATGGATTGGAAGAATTAATGTTCTTAACATATTCACTCTACCCAAAGCAATCTATAGATTCATCGCAATACCTACCAAAATTCCAATTAAAACATTCTCTAACCTAGGAAAATCCCACAATAATAGTGACATGGTCTGCATAATGGTTGTAGAAGACAATGTTTATTTGCATGAGGACACGTGTGCTTATGTGTCTCAGGTCATGGCCACTTGCCCTTCCATGTACTAAAGAATTCGTTCAGTTTGCCTTCTCCCAGAAGTTACCATCATCCTCTTTTTTAAACTTGGTTGTGACACCAGTTAACCAAAGGGGAAATTTCTCAGCTCGGAAATTTCTCTTCACTTCTGCTTCTGAAGGCCATAAAACTGAGAGAGAATTTGGCAGGTGGCATTCCTCTCCGAGGCGACACGGGCTAGTCCAGAACTCTGTTCTCTCCGCCAGTCTTCATTGCTCGGGTATGACTTCAACCAACTCTTTTATGATCAGGTCCTAAGGGGTCTCTCTGTCTCTCTGCTTCTGTCTTTCTCCTTCCCTCCTTCTCTCCCTCAATGCCTGAGGGCTGGGTTTATTTGCACAAATGCCAGGCGTACGGTTATGCTATGATTTGTGAAGTGTTCTGGAAATGACCACTGCTTATAGCAGCTGACCCCTGAGAGGTCAGGGTCAAAGCCCCTGCTCCCAACAGATGCGCTCCTGATTCGGGTTTGGTTTAGCAAATGTTTCCCTCTGGGCCCAAAGGGAGGTTCTTTCATACATCTGTTCGTTCATTCGAAGATTGTTTCCTTGCCTGCTGTTCATGTACTCAGTGCTGAGGGAAACTCACCTGCAGGTGGGGCATGGCACGTGCCTCTCATTTTTCCCCTCTTCACACAGGTTTCTGAAGCAGCCATGGCAGCAGTGCCTGAACTCGCCAATGAAGTGATGGCTTACTACAGGTCAGTGGGGAGACTGAGACCAGTCGGGGAGCAGGGCTCCTCGTTCAAGAGTGCAGTGTTGTCTGTGTGTGGAGACCAGCTTTGTCCCCACTCTGCGCCCTTCAGTGGCAAGCAGGGTTTCAGCTAGCCTGGTTTAAATGCTGATTTCCCCCAACAAGCCCGGCCTTGGGGCCCACGGGCACCCCGGTGCTGTTGCTGAGCTTCCTGCAGGCGGCAGGAGGGCAGAGAAGATGCCAGGCGGGCAGCACAGGGTGAAGTCCGGCTTCAATGGGAGGCAAGGCTCAGATTTTAGGGCCTGGACATTAGGCCCCAGGATCCCTCAGGGAGCACCCACGCCTGTCCTGCCACCTGGGGGTCCCATGCATATCCCCACGGGACTTGCCAGCTTCCAGCAGCCGTAAGGGGCATGCTGCTTGTAGTTCCCTATGAACAGGAATGACTGTTTGCAGGAAGGAAGAATAAACTTGTCTGGGAGACATAATTGAGCAGTGCCTCTGACTTTATTACAGTGACAATGAGAATGACCTGTTCTTTGAGGCTGATGGCCCGCAACAGACTAAGGTAAGACCAGGAGCTTAGATCCAACCCATGGAGGGGCTTTGAGCTAGGAAAGGCTCAAGGAAAAGAGTCTGGGACACCTTGACCCTGTGGCATTTTGTGATAGGATGACTGTCACGTCTTCCAGTGAGACCGGTGCAGGCCATGCTGACCTGGCCATTGAGTGGCTCTCACACCACACCCTCGCTCACTAAGGCTTGGTGATGGCGCCATGCTTACAGAGGGCCAGGGGCACGGCAGAGGTGATAGGTTTGCTGTGTAATGGCAGAAAGACAGCCAAGGCTTCAAGGGGGTCAACATAAATTTGATTCTCCTTTTGGGAGAGGGCCTCAGCCTGCATACTCCCTGGAGCCAAGTTCTGAGACCCAGAGGAGATAACCTTGAGAGTTAACATGTCTGCCCCGCTTTGAGGTGGAAGAGTTTTTTGCTCCCTGGCGCAGAGTTAATGACAAGATGTAGATGATGTAACCAAAATGATGAATTGGGAGTTGAAAGACAATCACTCACTTGCTGTTTGATCTTAGACAAGTCATTTGACCGTTTTGGGTCTCACCTGAAATGTTTGGAAACCAGTCTAACTGGTTCAGTCCAGCCCAGAGTGGGGTGTGGCTTCTCCCTCTGGCCCTTTGCCTCTCCCAGCCACCTGACTGTCAGTCACAGGTCGCACAGTCAGCATTCCTCTGTGCCATTAAAGGTCTCTCCACTGTCTCTCAAGCTTTTAAACCTTAGGACAACCTTGGTAAACCTTATTACAGTTACACAGTTTCTCCAATAACAGCAAAGTGGTAACACACTTTACAAATAGCAACCACTTTTAATGTATTTGCAGAATGCTTATGAAACAGCATTCTGGAAAATAATAATTAAAAATTTGCTGAATGAGCATAGATGTATAGAAAATATTATAATCACCACTGACATAAAAATTTAAATGCATAGTGTTAGAGGATTAGGGATTCAAAAAGGTATAACATGTAAAAAGGTAGAAACTTATGGTTAGTGGAGCAGCTGTACAAAAGATACACAAGGTGCGAACAGGATTTATTCAAAAAGAATGCCACAATTGGCATCAAAAAGCCCACATTCTGGCCTCTAACCTGCCACGTGCCCTAGGGTAGGCCACCTAGCCTCTCTGGACTTTAGAGAGATGCGAGTCTTTCCATAGAAGCTCGGTTATACCTCAGGGTCCTCCCACCCCTCTGATGACAACTCGGTTCTCGGGCCCGGCCACCTCAACAAGCTCCCTTCCCTGGTCTTCCCACAGTGCTCCTTCCAAGACCTGGACCTCAGCCCTCTGGGAGATGGGGGCATCCAGCTGAAAGTCTCCCACCAGCTCTACAACTCCAGCTTCAGGCGGGCCGTGTCGGTCATCGTTGCCGTGGAGAAGCTGAGGAAAGTGCCCATGGTCTGCCCACAGGACTTCCAGGATGACGACCTGCGGAGCCTCTTCTTCTTCATCTTTAAAGAAGGTACTTCTGAGCGCTGAGGGCAGACAGATCTCTGCTCACTTCCTTCTCTGTGTCCATAACACAGCGATCAATTAAACTCCCCCGGAGCTGAAACCCTGGTGAATGAACAGGGCGACATAGCAGACCCGAGAAGCTCAGGAGGCCACATGCAGGCCTGGAAAGCTTGGTGACCCAGAGGAACCGCCCAGGATGGTCTGGTTACAAATTGCTAACTGGGCGGCCATGTGGGCCATAAAGTCCCAAGCTTGTAGCTTCCTTAGCAAATGTCACTCTTTGCCTTAAGGAGCCCTGTCCATTGTTCTTACGCTTCTCAGGAGAGCACACTTTTGAAATGTCAGAGTGATTTTCTTTCCTTATGCCCGAGGGGCACAACTATAGACACCAAAGCAGGAGACCACAGACCCCCTTATTGTCCTCTTGTTCCCACATACCATCTCTATGTCTCTATGTGCTGCAAATAGTAATTAACTGTCCCTTAGCCACCAAGGTAAAGGAAGTGTGTGTCTCTCCATTTTGTTTTTATCTAATCCCAAAGATATCCCTGTTCTTCTTTCTCCTGCCCCCTACATCTACCACCAATGTAATCCTCCCTGCGTTATCTCCTTTGATTCTACTGCATAAAATAAGTTGCAAAACTACCCCTGCCCTGGCCATTGTGGCTCAGTAGTTAGAGTATCAGCATGCAAACCAGAGGGTTGTGGGTTCAATTCCCAGTCAAGGGCATGTACCTGGGTTGCAGGTTCGATCCCCAACCTCAGTTGGGGGGATGTGCAGGAAGCAACCGATCCATGTGTCTCTCTCACATTGATCTCTCTCCTCTCTTCCTCTCCCCCATCCCTTCCACGCTTTCTTAAAATCAATGAGAAAAATATCTTCCGCTGAGGATTAACAACCAAAAACTGCTATTCTCCAGAGCATTTTTTTCAATTTGTTGACATTGTGCTTCAGGCATGTCCTCAACATCTGGGCTCAGATAAACTCTTATAAAGCTTTCTACAGAACTGGATGTTCTCTTGTCAACATGTGTCTGGCATAGCCAGCAGGATTCTAAACAAGCCCACCCAGAACCACCCTGCAACCCCGGACCCGGAGCTAGGTACCAGCAGGGGCCCACTGAGCCCCACCGGTTCCTGCTTCGCATCAGGTGATCTTGGGTGAGTTTCCTCTTAGAATCTTGAGCCTCCTTTTGCTTGAGGTCGTAGGTCTGACTTTATTTGAGCTGTTATTAGAAAACCCTTGAGGTAGCACTATAAGATAAAGGTGCGGTAACCCAGGGACATGAAAGACTGCTTTGGTTATTTTTTTTTCTTTTTTTAAAATATATTTTTATTGATTTCAGAGAGGAAGGGAGAGGGAGAGAGAGATAGAAACATCAATGATGAGAAAGAATCATTGATCAGCTACCTCCGGCACCACCCCCCTCCTCCCCAACTAGGGATCGAGTTCATAACCTGGACATTTGCTCTTGATCAGAATTGAACATGGGACCCTTCGGTCTACAGGCCAATGTTCTATCCACTGAGCCAAACCAGCTAGGGCTAAAATTTATTTTTCAATTATACCTGGCATAAAAAGTTATTTTAGTTTCAGGTGTACAGCATAGTGATTAGACATTTAAATACCTTATGTGGTGATCCCCTATAAGTCTAGTACCCATCTGACACCATACCTAGTTATAATATTATTGACCAATCCCCTATGCTGTACTTTACATCCTGTCACTGTTTTTATATCTGGCCATTTGTATGTCTTAATCCCTTAACTTTTTTCACCCATCACCCCAACCTCCTCCCCATCTGGCAACCATCAGTTTGTTCTCTGTATCTATGTTTCTGTTTGTTCATTTATTTTGTTTTTTAGATTTCACATATAAGTGAAATCACATGGCATTTGTCTCAAGCTGCTCCACTCTATCCTCTGCTTTCTTGCATGGACTTGCCCTCCTTTCTCTCTCTCTCTTCTCTTGCCCCTACATCTCCTCCACCACCACTCCCTAGTGGCCTTGAGGAAACTGAGAATAGAAAGCAAGACTAGAATAAACTGGGGAAACCAGAAATACTGGCAGCTCCCTTTAGGGAAAGCCAGTGCAGGCAGGGGAAACTAGCAATGGTATACATTCCTTGGACTAGAACAGAATTAAAGAATCTAACTAGAGATTTCCCTGATCCTCTCCAAGATGCTAATGGATTAACAAAGGAACTTGATTTAACTATTAGAACATATGAAAATAGTAATTTGGATGATCAATTATCTAAAACTATCCAAAAAGGGGGGGGTGGATAAAGCTACTAAAATTGTGAATTATAGCTCCAGCAGCTCAGCAATCAGGCCAGACCTCACCAAAGGCCTTCTTAACAGGGGAAGGAGTGTGCTTCTATGGTAGAAAGCCAGGGCACCTTAAGAAGGATTGTAGAAAACTGAAATGGGATTTAGAAAAAGAAGAGAAACAGATGCACTGAGAGGACATTCTTCCGTCTTACCAATACCTTAGGAAAAAATTAAATTACCATAAAAGGGAAAACTTCAAAGGCCCTTTGATTCTAATGTGTACAGACGGACCTGCCAAACTGTCATTCTCCTGGAACACTTTCTCAGTCTGTTGAGATCTTGCTTCCGGGCATGTCCTCAAATTCTTGGTTCAGATAAACTCTTCGAACATTCCTTCATCACTGCCCTTTACAATATTAGGCCCATCGGTGGGAGGAAGACAGAGAAGCCTAGATACCAAATTGATCATCTCTTAGTTGAAACTATCCTCAAAATAAGACCTTAATAACTACTCACATTAGCAACTCAGTCCGTCATTCTCGGAGTGCTTCCTCTTACATTATCTCCTGCACATTTCATGCCCTTGTTGGCCCAGTATTATTGGATCGCCATTTTACTTAAGTCGCTCTATTGCTCATCCATAGCAAGCAGCAGTGCTGAAGCTTGAACCCATGTCTTAAGGTGCCACATCCGATGTTCTTTCCCGTCCTAACTTCCTCCCCCCTGTGTTACAATTTCTTGAGCTGTGTGCGTCCTCCAACAAGCCCAATGCCTCTCATCAGGCCTGCCCTGCTCGCTTTGTACCTAAACAATGCATGTGCTCCACATTTCAGAATCCATTGACTGCATGTGGGATGGCAGTTACGAGTGTGATGCATCCCTACAATCGCTGCACTGCAGGCTCCGGGACATAAACCAAAAATCCCTGGTGCTGTCTGGACCACATGAGCTGCAGGCTCTTCACCTGAATGGACAGGATGTGAACCAACAAGGTAAGTGGGAAATCTTGATTCCTCTTTTGGCACCCTGGCAGCTTGCTGGTCATCCACATTTTCAACAAAGTGGAATATTAAGGCAAATTATCAACATCAGTGAAAACAACATGTTATAAAAACATAAGGGGTTTTTTTTTGGGGGGGGGGGGTGTCCCAGCAATGACACCAGATTGACTCCCTTAGCATATTCATTTTCTGGCAAGAGATGTAACTCTAAGAAATTAGACTGCTCAAGTACACCTAGGATCATGGTCCGGCCAAGTCATCTAACAACAGTACGATATCAGTGCTTGCATTAGAAAGAGGACATTGGATGGACATGACCTAACTGCCTGTGGGTTCTTGTTTCCTGTGGTTGAGGTTGAAAGTAGAATGGTGAAGAGATAATGTGTCCGCTCCCATTTCCAGCCCTGCCCTTGTGCTCCTAACAGCCTTCCTACCCAACACCAGATGGGCCCTTATAGGGAAACTTCACTGACAAGCAGAAATGTTTATCTCTCTGCTATAACTGGAAAATCTTCCAAGTCTAGGGAGCCCATTAGCTGTGGGATCTGCCTGGCACCCTGCCACCATGGCTGAGCCCTATGTGCAGGGGTGTGGCCACGGGAGCTGCTGAAAGGAGCGGTGTGTTCCCTTCCAGGGCTGCTGACCTTGGAGAGAGGCACCCCTGGGGGGAGCATCCTGCTCTCAGCCAGGCCAGAACAATCCTGTTTCTTTAGAACTGGGTTGTGAGCATGACCTTAGGGCCTCCAAGTGAAACCATTGTGACTAAAGAAGATTAACATGAGTGTCTGTCTTTGCAGCCACTTGTCCCAGCTAAGCCTCACCTTGCCCAAGTTCTTCCCACTTGTTGCTCTACATCTTGGAATAGATGTGTGCCTGGTTTCTTTCGGGAGGCCAGCTTAACCTCTTTGCTTGCCTTTCACATTGATCAAATCGCTCTGCTCGTGAGATGGGCCCATCACCACATGACAAGATGGCTTCCTTCCTTCCTTCAATTTTTAAAAATTAGACTCCCTAACTCTTCCCTGCCACTGTAATAGGCTCTGGGAAGTCCCCAGACCTTCTCTGGGAAAAACTGGAATAACCAACTGACCCTGCTATAACCAGTGAGAATCCATAGGGAGGTTCTTACAGAAGAGCCTAAATTAGATGAGTCTTGGGCTTGGGGTCCAGTGATTGGGCCAACCCTACCCTGCTGTGCATCCCTGAGCACAAGGCCCCGCTTCTTCCTCCAGTGGTGTTCTGTATGAGCTTCGTGCCAGGAGACGAGAATATCGACAAGATACCCGTGGCCTTGGGTATCAAGGAAAAGAACCTGTACCTGTCTTGCGTGGTCAAGGACAAGAAGCCCACCCTGCAGCTGGAGGTGAGTGAGCACCAGCAGCCAAAGGCCCTTCTCAACTCCTCTGAAGCACCCCTAGCCATCACCGACTTCCAAGACAACCACCTTCTCCCCTCCCAACCCCCTGCCGCCGCCACCGCCCAGAAAACCTGGGGGCAGATCTACTTGACAATTTGCAGAACTGTAAATATGCAATTGCTAAATGCATGCAGCTTTCACTTCCACCGCAGAAAATTAAATCATTTCACTAATGATATTATGCCCAGTCAACACCCAACAGAGGATGCAGTGCTAGGGCTGCTCCATTTGATACACGACACTTTGGGAAGTTAATCAATTCAAGAGAGTTGTCACCTGCTGTCATCTCCACTCTACTCCCAACATCACAATTCTTCCCACCTTCCAGATTTCTTAGCTAAAGCTTCATTTCCAAGTTGAAGTCGTTTTAGCCAAGGCCATTCAAAAATTTAATTTAAACACGCACACACACACACACACACACACACACCCCACACAGCAAAAATCCCTGTAAACGAGGCACTCCTGGAAGCCTTAACCTAATTTTCACTTTTAAAAAATGCCCACCTATATTATGCTCCCTGCCATCTGGCACTCAGTTCTAGAAAAGGATAAGAGCTCCGTCAGACACCACATGGAAAGTTGGGGTCACAGAGATCCCTCGGGAGCCTGGCTCTGGTCCTGGCTCTTCGGTTTCCTCTCTCGCTGACCCAGAGAACGGTCTCCCCAGAGTCTCTCTGTTCCTTCCCCTCTCAGAAATTCTTCCTTCTGTTTCACTGCAGACATTTGACCCCCACGGTCTGTCAAAGAAGAAGATAGACAGGCGATTTATCTTCCACAAGAAGGAAATCAGGGACAAGGTAGAATTTGAGTCTGCCATGTACCCCAACTGGTACATCAGCACCTCGCAAGCGGACCAGACGCCCGTCTTCCTGGGAAGTACTAAAGGTGGCCAGGATATAACTGACTTCACCATGGAAATCCTGACTCACTGAAGAGGCCTGTACCTGTGCTGTCATCCGAGGGCTGCAGAAAGGGTGCCGAAGGGTTTGAACATGGCAGGGGGCTGCACTTCACTGTGGTCTAGTCAATGCCCAGCTGCTTTCCCCACATTAATTAGGGAGAAGCAGCCCCCTTCTCCCAGAGCCACCCCTCTCGCCTCTCTGCTCATACAAAGCCAGCCAGGCAGAAACCACTGCACATTCGGTTCCAGAATCCCTCTGTCCTTTGCGCCCAGCTTCCAATAAGCAACCACTTAAACTATCTGTTTATTTATTTATTATGGGTTTGTCTATTTAATTTCGCTCAAGGGGGCCAGGAAGCAGCCGTCCCAGTCTGCAATATCTAAGGAGCCCATGTCATTTGGATGAGTGTGCTGTCTTTATATCGAGCCCTTTCACCAGGCTGAATAAGCTCAGATTATTTTTATAGGAATATTTGTGAATGAGAAGTAAGATACTGTTTCAATAATTCTGAAATAAATTTCACTGAAAAATAAAATTGTTCTCATGTGGTGACTGACTTTCCTTGGATCTGACACAGAAGAGGGAAGATAATGGGGGCACGGGAGCCTGGCCGGGGAGCTGGCAGCCCACTCCTCACAGAGTGCCACCAAGTACCTGGAAACATCCCTGCCCAGCAGAGCCGCCTCCCACACAGCCCCTGCTTTTCTGCTTTTCAACAAAAGGATATTCGGTGCAAAGGTTCATCTGAAAACAGGATCAGCTGTAGCATTATAGGACTGATGGTTGAGGAAACAGCTGCTCATAATTTCTCTGTTCATTGACTCAACAAACATTTATAAAGCAAATGCTATGTACTAGGGGCTGGGATCACAGAAACAAGAAAGGTGAGGCATTCCTAGTTAGACAGGAGAGATACACAAGCAAAGGAAGGCAACACGACAAGGAGAGGTGATATAGTATCAGGGGAGTGACAGGTCTGCTGTGAAGGATGATGGTCACCGGGCGACATACGAGTCAGGCCTCAAGGACAAGCAGCAATCCCCCATCTAGAAATAGAAAAGAAAGAAAAAGACATGGACCAGTGTGGCATGGGGATGTAAGAATGAATGATGCCAGGATTGCAGGAGTCACCAGAAGCAAAGCCAAAACACAAAAAAAGAAACTTTTGTAACTCATATCTCAGACAAAGGAAGAGTTTTCTTGGTATATAGAACGAAACAATAGGCAAAAATCCAACAAAAATATGTTAACAGGCTGTCAATGAAAAAGGAACTACTATTAGCCATAGCTGGTTTGACTCAGTGGATAGAGCGTTGGCCTGTGGACTGAGGGGTCCAGGTTCAATTCTGGTCAAAGGCACGTATCTTGGCTTCAGGTTCCTCCCCAGCCCAGGCCCTGGTCGGGGCTTATGCAGAGGCAACCAATCGATGCGTCTCTCTCACATCGATGTCTCTGTCTTTCCCTCTCTCTTCCACTCTCCCCAAAAATCAATGGAAAAATATCCTTGGGTGAGGATTAACACACACAAAAAAGGAAATACTATTAGATCTTGGACAGAGTCAAAGGAGCTCAGCAATACTCATAACAGACAAAGTAATAGCACTTTGACTGCCAATGCTCTATCAGATTACAAATACCAAAAGTATAACAACACACCCTATTGGCAAAACTGTGGGAAGATCTCCACTGTTAAGCATTGCAGGTGGGAGTATAAACAGGTACAACTCCCTCAGAGGAAAATTTTATGATAACTATAAAAATTACAAATGCATATTCCCTTTGGCCCAGCAATTTCACCTCTGGGGACTTATCCTGCAGATGGACATACACCCTTGTGAAATGACACATGATTAACATTATTCATTGCACATCACTTGTAATAGCAAAAAATGGGAAATAGCCCAAGTGTCTACTGACACTTGCTAAAGGAGACTGGCTAACGTGTGAGTTGTGCCTGGTATCTGGCCATTCCCTTCCAGGTCCTGAGCCAGGTCCCACAGGCTGTTTGAGGGGGTCACTGTTTCTCTTTCTCCGTGTCCCCCCCTCTGTCCCCTGCAGTCCTATCCCATCAGCCCGCAGAGGCAAACATAAGTATGAAGTCCTTCACCCACCACCAGGATCAGGAAGTGAGGGCTGAGGACTCCCAGCCAGCACCTGAGCATCCTGATACTCTGCCCCTCAGCTTGGAGAGGAGCCCAGCCACAAGAGAGGCCGCCCAAGCCATGTAATTTGCCTGTGAATCCTTGGAGTAGGAGGATACCGTATTTTTCCATATGTAAGATGCCCCCAAGTTTTCCAACCCAAAATTTAAAAAATCAATATTTTAAACATAAAACAGAACACATTTTTATTTAGTAATTACCACAGGTAATGTTCACATACCAGTACTATGCTATTAATGCAACATATCACTTTAACTTTGTTCATGTTCTCATGGCCAACCCTTCTCTCCTCATGAAATTGAAGCACCATTTTGCCTTTGCTGTAAAATCAACAATGTTCATTTCGCTTGCAAACATTCTTGCCTGACACTGAATAAGCTTGGTTGACACACATAAGCCACTCTGGCCCTGCTCCATAATCCAAGACTTAAGCCTCTGCTCCAAGTTTGCCCATTTGCTGATTTTCCTCTTAAGGCCTTCTTTTTTCTTGGCATCTGAAGGAGTTGTTCTTCCTGTTTTCTCCACTGTCTGATCATACACTCAGTGGGAGGAGGTCCAAATTGACTCTCTGCAGCTCTATTTCCATGCTCTTTTGCATAGCTCATTACATTCAGTTTGAATTTTGCAGAGTAAGACAATCACTTACTGGTATTTATTTTATTTATTTTTTGACATCTTTATGGGCTCAGAATGCTCTGGTCCTTGTTGCATCTGCACACTCTCCACCTCCACCTCCACCTCCACCTCCACCTCCAATTAGAGCATCAGCTGACATCAGTAACAATAAGGCTTGTGATTGGAGGAAGCCTGTTTGACAAGATATGGGCAGCTACACACCCATGTGGCTCCCTCCTTGGCTGACTTCCATGTATAAGATGCCCCTCAATTTTCAGTCTAACGATTTTAGAAAAAAAAATAGTGTCTTATACACTGAAAAATACAGTCTATGGAATGCAGGTACAGATAGGAGCATTCCACACAATATGGCTTGGCTTTCAAATGAAGCATATCAGGAACACCTGGAGGAGATGTCAAGCATGGAGCTGAGCCTCGGCGCCCTCCAGCCACCGGGGGGGGGGGGGGGGTCCCTTGTCCCAAGTAGACAATGTCCTCCTAATGCCCATCCACCTGCCTCTCTGTCGGAGCAGCAAGTCCAGTTCCTGCCCCGAAGGCCCTTCCAGGGCCCTAATCCTTGCCGGGTGATGTTTTTCCCATATTGTAGCTTACACACCATTTACAAGCAATTTTTAAAACTGTGGCCTCACCTCTCCACCAACACATATGTTTTAGGGTAGAATCTAACATTTGTCATCATAACTTTAAATAGTTAATTGCAAATGTTATCATCCCTAGAATATTGTAAATTTGACATTTAAATATAAACTGTTACATCCCTTTCATAAGTGCATCCAGTAGAATTCTAGCAGTGTAGTGATTGTTTCCTACTGTCAACCACCTAAAAATACATGAGCAAATTCTTTAATGGTCGAAAATTTACAGCATTCCTTTTTCTCCTTGAACTGATATTTCCCCTCATTTCCCCCGTGAAATTTTATACTAATATAGTATGTACTGTACTTAAAAAGATTTTACTGATCATCCTAGGATACTTATTTGCGACAATAAAAATGTATTCAATCGAAATTTAATTTATTATATTTTATGTAACAATAGGATGTTAGATTTTTTTAATTCTTCCACATTGTGTCATCATTACAATTATTGTTAGTACACAATTGATCAAAGTAACAAAGACATACATATGCTCTATTACAAATGTTGATTTTCGTTAGCAATATACCTTGATGAGACAGAGCTTTTAAAAAGTAGTTTGTATATTTATATATTACTTGTAATTAGAATGAGGGCTCAACGTTGATCCTATTCTTCTTTTGGTTTTTTCAAATGTAAGTGCTAGGAGAACTTGTACGTATAAACCATGAGTAATGGGAATGAGAGGAATTTCATTGCAGCAGTGTCACTCAACCCTTTGAAATCTTTATGAGTTACTTGTCAGAATCACATAGTCATCCATCATCCATTTAATCATCAATTTAAATCATTATTTAATGATTTATTAACCAACAACTTATTTAGGTCCTCTTTCAGGTTGTTGTTGTTGTTATCCTCACCCGAGGATATTTTTCCATTGATTTTTAGAGAGAGTGGAAGGGAGGGGAAGAGACAGAGAGAGAGAAACATCCATGTGAGAGAGACACATTGATTGGTTGCCTCCCACAAATGCCCCAACCGTGGCCTATAACCGAGGCCTACAACCAAGGTACGTGCCCTTGACCAGAATCGAACCTGGGACCTTTCAGTCTGTGGGCCAAGGTTCTATCCGCTGAGTCAAATTGGCTAGGCCAGGGCTCTTTCAGTTTTGTTGGAAGAAATGGAAACCAACAGAGCTGCCAGAGTCCCTTTGTCTGGTGCCCCAGGGCCTCTGACATCCCAGGGCAATAAACTTCCTAGGACTGGGGATGTGTGGGAAGTCTGCTGTCCCCATCTATTCTGGAGAGTAGGAGAAGGGCAAGGTCACTCCAGCCTCCTTCCCATACTCATGTGACTGCTGTGTTCCCTGCCTGGATGAACGCCAGGAGTAACTCAGCTGATGTCAGGGTGTCAGGTGACTGCAGTGACAACACCAAAATGAGCCCTGTTGTACGGAATAGGGGTAGAAGTGGGAGGCCTGGGCTCATTCTGACCTCTGACCTTGGTAATAATGCCTCTGTAATAATGTTGGTTGGGGTGGGGTCAGGTGATCAGCTCCAGCACCTGTGGTTCAGTTCCTCATCAATGGTAGGAAAGTAACTAATAGGGCAATAGGCTAGAGCATAACTGGGTGGGTGCAATGAAAGGTACTATTTTGGGTGAGGTGGTCAGAGAAGGAAGGCCCTGTGAGAATGTGGCTTGACAGAAGGTGCCAATATTGCAAAGATCTGGGGAACAGCATGCCAAGAGGCTGTTGACATAAAGGCCCTAGATTGGAAGTAGGCTTGAATGAATGAGGCAAGGCAAGAAGACCAAGTGGCTGTAGCAGAGTGAGCAAAGGAGAATGGGCTGCAGAGGAGGACAGAGAGGCAAGGGCCAGGTCTCTGTATAAGGATTTGGACTGAGTGTGTCATACAAAGCCATTGGAGGTTCTTAATCAAGGAAGGATGATCTCATGTTTTACCACTGTTGCTGTTGTATGAAGAATGGACCCTGGGGGCAGGGGGAGATGGTGTCAAGAACCCTGGCTGGCATTGCCCAGTGGTTAGAGCATTGGCCCATGAACTGAAGGGTCACAGGTTTCATTCCAGTCAAGGGTACCTACCTGGGTTGCAGGTCCCCCACCCCGGGTTAGGGCACATGCAAGAGGCAACCAATTGATGAGGCTCTCTCACATGAATGTTTCTCTCTCTCCTCTCTACCCTTCCCCCTGTCCCTTCCACTCTCTCTAAAATCAATGGAAAAAAATATCCTCCAGTGAGAATTAACAACAACAACAACAGAAAGGAGTGGAAGCTGAAAGATCAGTTAAGAGGCTATGGTAATGGACTTCCCCAGAGATGATAGTATCTTGGATGAGGGTAATAGGAGAGAAGGTGGTAAGAGGGCAGAGGGAAAGCAGGAGGAGTACAAGGGGTGTGGGCATCACAGAAACCAAAGCAAGGAAGCTCTTCTTAAAGGAGGGACCGTCACCTGCCTCCTGTGCTGCTGATAGGGAGAGATGAGGACATCGAAATGGCCACTAGATGGAGGTCAGTGGCAGCCTTACCTGAGGGGCTCAGGGCAATGGTGGCTACAGACTGTAGAGAGAATCGGGTGATGCCGGCATGGAGACAGCAAGTAAACGTACAAGTCTCTGGGACGGAACACAGAAGCAGGGTGGTGTCAGGGGAGGGTCTCTTCATCACGGCAGACATGTGGGCATGTCCACAGTTGATGGCGATAAGCTGGAAGAGAGGGAGGAGTTGGTGGTGTCGGTGAGAGAAGAGGCATCAGAGGGAAATAAGGCCAGAGCCCAAGACCAGGGTCGTCCTCAGGGCCACCTCATCCACCGTAGCAGAAGGGAAAGCAGGTGGGTTCCACGTTGTGGGGTGAAGAGAGAGTTCCTGCCTAATCGCCTCAGTAAAGAACAGCTGGGCGTGGGGCTGGGCAAGGTAGAACCACTTGTCCCTCTTGTTTAGCCCTCCCCCCTGCACCCCCTAAAAGCAGATGTACTCAATACCCCGAACTTTTCCATCTCTTTGTACTGGTTCTTCATATCCTGCCCTAATTCACAATGCTCTCTCTCCAACGTAAAATGTTTATGTTTTTAAAACCAAGTGTCTGCTCGTAACATATTGGTCCCCCCACACATGCCTCTCTATGACAGAAGCATCTCGGGCCGGTGAGGAAATTGTGTTCCCCCAGACGTGACGCCACCGCTATTGACAGGGATGAATGATGTGAGACTCTGGCAGGTTACTCCCCGAGGCTCCAGCACAGCAGCATTCCCCACCTTTGACCACCGCCCCGCCATCCATAGAAAGTGAGCTCCCAGATTATCTGCCGGGAAGAGGGGAGGGAGGGGCCATTCACATTCCTGGCCAACTCCTCGCCAGAACATGTTGGGATTCAAACAGTCTGGAGAACGTCTACACACTTGACACTCATCCCTGTCTATCGCCCTAAGTGGATGGAGCTCCCGCACAGACGCCCGCGTGCTTCCCTTTCCTGGGAATGACCTGAGGGACATTTGCATCCGCCATCGCAGAGCAGGGAAAGTCAGGCCTCCCAGCAAGCGGCTGGCGGAAGCTCCAGTCTGGAAAATGAATTCTTCACCCACAGCTATTTTTTTTTTTCCTGGCGGTAGAAATACTTCAGGTCTGAGCTGGCAAATGAGAGCCTGAGACACGTGCGGGGAAATTCTGGACCTGCTGCTGCTACTGAGTAACCGCTCCGACCTCGCGTCTCCACCAGAACCTGCCTCACTTCCTTGGAAATTCCCCAGCACGGGGAGTTTGCAATCGCCTTGACTGCTGGCTATTTCTAAGGCTGGGAATGAAATATTTGTGGAACTTCCTTTGCAAGAAAAAAAAAAAAGGTGACCTTTCACCAAAAGAGAAGGAAGTAAATGCTATAATAAGGTTCATTCAGTCAGCTAAGACTCTCTCATCTTCCGCATGACCTCAACAGAGGCCGCTGAGGGTGGCGCCCACACACCCTTCCACCAACTCTCCACTCTCAGGAGGCCTGCGATTCCACGTCCAGGGTGAAAGATCAGGGATCCCAAGATCAGGGATGAAAGGACTCACCCGTAAGAACGCTGTAGTCCCTACCTGACCTTGTTCCCCAAGCCTGTCCCAGGTCATCTCCCCCCACCTCTCACTTGTCAGCCACTTGACTCCCTGTGTGAGGAAGGGACATTCTACCTGGTCACCGAAAAGTCCTCCTTGCAGAACTCAGGCTGCTCCTCCTCAGTGGAGCCTCCTGAAGGTCTCTCCTCGGGCTGCAGGCCTTGACTCAGGCTCCTCTTCAGCTCCCTCCTCTCCCTCTCCTCCTCCCAGACAGAAAGCCCCTTACCTAACGGACTCCTGAGAGATCGCCACTGACCATCCCGCGTCCTGAACTGATCTGCAGCGTCTCTTATCTGTGCAAGATGTCTCCCTGCCCCGTGGGCTGGCACAGTCTCCTCCTGAGAAGTTACCCCAACGCAGCTGCTGACGGACAACGGGGGGGGGGGGGGGGGGGGGACACGACATTTTGGTGAAAACCAAATGTAACCAGTACACTGGGCAGCCTGCGCTTAGTGAATCACAGCCCAGTGATGACTATTTTCCTCCAGCCCCAGACCTCTCTGCCCTCTCCAGCCAGTGCAGAACTCGGTGCCCATCACCTAAGAGCAGCCTCAGGTCCACAGGAAGGTGGCGGATGCAAACGCTTCCCCCTGATTCTATTCCTCTCCCCAAGCCCCATTCAAATAGCACGAAAGGGGTCTTTAAGGGCACATACCCCTGAGAATGGAACGACAGGAGAGGAGACAGCAGCAGTTGGGGGGGCGGGGAGGGAGGCGAGGTTTTTGATCAGTCAGGAAATGCCCTGCTGGCACCTCTCTGCGTTCTTTTTCACAGAAGAAATTCAAGCATTCCCAGCCCCACACAGGAGTTTTCTAAGCAAAAAAAAAAGGGGGGGGGCGGTGG
This sequence comes from Myotis daubentonii, assembly GCF_963259705.1. Taxonomy (NCBI): domain Eukaryota; kingdom Metazoa; phylum Chordata; class Mammalia; order Chiroptera; family Vespertilionidae; genus Myotis; species Myotis daubentonii. The sequence goes on along the minus strand of NC_081851.1, from coordinate 24,272,417 downwards.
TGGCAGCGGGGGGGCGACCTGGAAAGCAGCTGGACAAGTGGCAGCGGATCCTGGGGGAGCAGTGGACAAGCCAGCTGGGGCCTTGGCGGGTGGGCCTGGGGGTGAAACAGGAAGCTGTTTGGAGGCTGATAGAGTTAGAAGCCAAAGAAAGGCACACATTGCTTGACGCTGTTTATATAAAACTGTAGGAAATGTAGGCTAATGTAGTGGCAGGAAACAGGTCAGCGATGCTTGGGAATGAGGAGGGAGGAGGGGTGCAGAGGCCAGAGGAACCTTATGAGGGGATGAGGAGTTCACTCCCTTGATTGTGGTGATGGTTTCACGATGTTTCAAAATGTATGCACTGCACAATTCGAATATGTGCCATTTGTTATATGACAGTTTTCCCTCAATAAAGCCGCTTTTTTAAAGTGCTGGCAGGGAGGCTCCTGCCGCGTTAGCAATTTGGGGTCCAGAAAGGCAAGCCCGGGCCGGAGGTGTTGGGGAGCTGCGGGCCTCATCCCCTCCTTCCCCGGTCACTATGCACAGCTCTTTCTTTGGCTGCGAGCTTTCCGGCCACACCTGCTCACTCACCTTCGAGGCAGAGGAAGAGGACCACGCGGAGCACGTGCTGGCATGGACCATGCTCTGCCTCACGAAGGGGCCAAGGAGGAGCGGCATGTGGTAGAAGTTGTGGCCCGTAACCTTGACCACCAGGAGGTTGTGGTCCCCGTGGCCAACCTCCGGTTGTCCCGCCAACCCCATGCTCAGTGTGGGTGACCGCCAGCTGCAACCGCCTGGAACCTTCCGCCTGCCGTCAGGCTCTGGTCCTGCGCGGGTCCCTGGGTGGCCAGCCCCAGACTGTTACTGTGAGCAGTGTTTCCGAGGAAGAAGAGAGCGAAGAAGAGGGGAGCGAGGAGAACGAGGAAGCTGAATGGTGCCCCACTCCGCCTGCCAAGGAACAGGGGCAGGCCCTAGCCCTCCTTGGTCGGCTAGCTGCCTGCCATATATACCATGTACCACGTCGCTGTACAAGTATCAAGAATGTTAAATGTCTTCTTCATTGAAGAGGAGGGGAGGGGTGGGGTGGGGTCTTGGGCTGGTGCTAGGAGAAAGGGGGTCCCCGTCTCCATAGAGTCCTGATGTTCTTATAATCCTCTACTGTGCCGGGGGCTTCCCTTTTCTCCAGGAGTGGAACTCTGAACTGTCCTGACCCTCTCTCCCTACTTGCCTTTGAGGTTGGAGGTTAGCATCTGAAGCTCAGGACTACTACACATTTTAAGCACATTTTACATTTTTGGATAAAGGGTGAAATAAAGTGGTATAGAGTTTTCTTGCAAAAAAAAAAAAAGTGCTGGCAGGGCTGTGAGGACATTCTCATTTGTGCTGACTCAAAAACAACAGGATAACAACGAAACATCTGGGTAAAAATAAAGTGACATTAACAGGGGAAAACAAATAGTCATACCCCAGACCACAGTTCCCACACTAGCAGAAGACAGCAGCTTTAGTCTATAAAGGTGTACAGTGAGGGTCTTTGGGCTGGTGCCCGCAGGCACATATGAAGGTAGGGAAGTACTGAAGGGGATGACTCATGGAAGCCACTCGGTCCCGAGAGGCCCTACCACCACCACTCGGAGGGTGGGAGTGGGAATTATCCTTCATGTGGCACTAACAGGGCCACCTGCCCCAGGAATGAGGCCAACAGTGAGAGTGGGGTTTTCTGACCCAATGGCCCTGCCAGGTGGTCGAATGCCAACCCTCACAGCCAATAGGCCTCAACCATATTCTCAGACCGTCAGCTTAGCTTTTGAGTTACACACTCTCACATAGAAGCAGAAAAGCTGGGATCACTGACTATCTGCAGAAAGTTTCTAGTCAGACGGAAATCAAAACAAGACAAAAACAAATCCGGGGAAGAAGGAGACTTTGCAAAGAGAAGGGAACTTAAAAAATAGAAACACTCTTAGGAATGCCCTCAGAGTAATAAGAGAGTAGAACCATGACATAAGAACAAAATGCTACAGGGTTGGAGGAGAATATCCCAAAGAACAAGAAAATATGATAAGAGAAATGAAAACTTAATAAAAGAAATGGGAGATAAAGTTAAGCAAATCCCCCTCAAAAGTAAAGCAAGCTGAAAAGGACTTAGAAAACAGGATAGAAGCAATAAAAATATTCGAGGACAGTTCCAGGAGACTCAGACGCTAAAAACCGAAGGATCCAGAGAAAAAGATGAGAGGGGAAAAAACAGAGAGGAAAGGCACTTTATCAAATAATCAATTAATAAAGTTTTCAGAACTTGAGGGACATGAGTTTCCAGATTGAAATGGTCCATTGAGTGTCTACCATAATAAATAAGAAATATCCACTCCATGAAATTTCAGAACACTGGGGATAAAGAGATAATCCTATAATACCCTGGACAGAAAACAACAATCACGTGGAAATAACTGGGTGTTTGAATGGCGTCAGACTTCTCAGTGGCAATATTGGGAGTTAGAAGAAAATGGAGCTACACCCCAAAACCATGAGGGGAAATTAATTCCCACCTAAAATTCTATATCCAGCCAAACTATCAACCAAACATCAGTGTAGAATAAAGACATTCTCAGGCATGCACATCCCTGAAACAATCTTTCCTTCTTAAGCATCTTTCCCCAAGAATCCACTAAAGGGTGTAAACCAAGGTAGATGAATACATAGAAACAAGGAGGGGTTAGAAGGCAGGAGGGAGATGGGAGGAGCCCTGAAGGTGAGGGAGCCCAGCGAAGCTGTCCAAGCCGTCCAAGCTGGAGCAGCTCAGAAAGCGCTAGGAAATATCCTTTTCCTAAGGTAAGAGAAGCTTCCATATACCTCTGAATGCCTGAAGGGGGAATTTAAACAATTAGTGGGGGTTTAGAGCTGAATCAATGATAGTCAGAGGTGGATTTACTATAAAGGTAACCCAGCTTCAATTTTAGGACCCTTCGTTTACAAGCTTCCCTTCCAAGGCCCTGTGCCTAATTTTATATTTGTAATTTATTTTCATTTTCACCAATAGAAACTACATTCAGCCCTAATGATAAGTACAGAAAAACTAAGCAAATGAAAGAAGACAGTTATTAACTTAAGGGGAAATAAAACATTGGCTGGAAAGGAAAAGTAGTGATTTTACTAAATGAATCAGCTCTGAATAGCATGTATTCCTTCATAATGATATATTAATTATTAATCTAAGAAAATTAAGTTATAGCTGTATTAGGAGGACCAGGAAGTGGGAAAGGTAGACGTGTGTAAGGGAGGTTGGAGCAGTGCAATGAACCTAAATCCTCATTTCACATTCCAGTGGGAAGATCATTGTTAGAGACCAAAGCTTAAAGTTAAAGAAGTACTAACTCAAGCACGTCATTACCAAAAGGTTACACATGGTTCTGCTAACAAATCTTAGACCTCTCCGACTCTTTACATGGAGAACTTTGATTTTTTTTTAAACACAAAATAATAAAACTACAATTTTTCAAAACTAGATTTTACAGGAAAAGGAAAAAGTATCAACAATCTTATTGCCATGATTTAAACTCATTTCAGAGATTTAAACTCATTTCAGGTTAGTCCGCCCAGTCACAATCAAAGCTTCGAACTTACATTCAAAATCAAAACTCGGTCTCACATGTGACCGCTCACACCATCTTTACTCTAAAAAGTGGCGTTTAAAGAGGAAAGAAACATTAGCCTGCGCGCGCACGTGTGTGTGTGTGTGTGTGTGTGTGTGTGTGTGTGTGTGTGTGTAAAGCAAGTGTGACAAAACCTTGTGTTAGGAAGATGAGTGTGCAGATGTTCAATGTGCTCTTACTTAGACTTGTCTGAACCTTGACAATCTTCACGGTGGGAACTGGAGGTGTGGGCAGGAGTGAGAGCACCAATCCACATCTAAGAGTCTCTCTCCTGCCCCTGCTCAGCTGACCCGCCGCCCTGGGCAGGAGAGCATGTCTGTCCCTTCACTCCTTCCCTTCCCCTCCCTCTTCTGCCCTTCCTGCCTCCCCGGATTTGGAGCCTAGGAAGAGGTGGAGGGAACTAGGTCTTCCCTTCTGGGGCTTGCCAGCCAGACCAAGCTTCCGGGGGTGGGGGTGGGGAAAAGGGAAGGAGTAACTGGCGGAAGCCGGGGCTTGGACTCATAAGTCCAACAGATCCGGGGACCAGGTCGGGTAGGCAGGGGGATGTCACTCATTGGCGTGAGCTGATCTGCGTGTGGCAGCAGGAGAACCTGCAGGGGAACAGCCAGAGGCAACACGAGGGCATCTTTCTTGAGCCGGTTTCTCTGCTCAGCACAGGAAGTGACAGAGAAAGGGACTTGGAGGAGTTATCACCAGAGACTCTGTCAGGTGTGAGGTAAAAGTGCCCACAACACACAGGGAGGGGGTACGACATGTTCCTCCTTCTTCTGCCCTAATGCAGAAGCCTGGCGCCTGCACACACAGTCCTCAGAGGACAGCCCCTCCGGGAGAGATGGGCCCTGGCATGGACCACAGCCTTTGCTGCTCTCGGCCGCAAGGCCAGTGCTGTGCCCTCACGAGCCCACTGTCAAGCTGACTGACATGTGAGCGAGCCTCCGAGGACTCTGAGATAAGCAGGTGAGCTTGAACTCCTGGTCAGGAGGGCACAGGAAGCAGGGAAATTGGAATTACATGGCTACTGCAGACCCTTTGCACCCACACAGCTGTGAGGCCTGGAGGGTCTTGTTTCAACAGCTTTTGCCGGGAGCTGGTCCATCCTTGCTGGTTCAAGGGACCTGGCGTATATGGCATACTGTTCTTAATATGTTTGCTCACCTTCTTGGCACTATGTGTTTTAATCAAGGTCACCTCTCCAAGAAAGGTTGTTTCCCCAGGTAGGGATTTTCCCCTGAAGTTAGGGAGGGAATAAAACCCCTCAACTAAGTGCCAGGTGGGTAATTAATCACTTTAACTATGAACAATCATGCTTAAGCTACATAATCTTTACTCCCTGGAATGGAGATAAGAAACGCCCTAACCTTTGGAATAGAGATTGATAGGATTGGAATCAACTGGTATAAATACAGATGTAACAAGACAACAGGATACAGAACCTAGATACAGAACCTAGATACAGAACCTAGAGACAGAACCTACACACAGAACCTACACACAGAACCTACACACAGAACCTACACAGAACCTAGAGACAGAAGAACTTTGCTGGAGAGAACATGGCAAAAGATCCTGGACAGAAACTGGCAACAGAACCTAGAGACAGAACCTGACTGAAGAACCTAGAGACAAAACCTGGCTACAGAACCTGGATAGAACATGGCAAGAGAACCTGACTAGAACCTGGTGACTGAACCTGGCTGGAGAACCTAGACAGAACTTGGCTGGAGATCCTGGCTAGAGATCCTGGCTAGGCTGCTGATCAACTGAATGCTGTCTCCGTGTCATTCCTTCTTCGCCGACTCCGTCCACACCTTTGGGGACCCCTGGACCTGCTGGGGTTGGACCCCAGCAAGATTTACCGAGGTATGGCTTACATTTTTAAAATGCACACGTTGAAAGTGCATAATTTGATCGTTTTGACCAGTGTACACCATTGAAATTATCACCACAATCAAAATAATGAATGTATCCATGACCCCTGAAAGTGTCCTCACGTCTGCATGACTCTCCTCCCAGCACTACCCCCAACACCAGACAACTACTGGTGTTTTCTGTACGCACAGGCTAGTTTGCGTTCTCTAGAGTTTTATACCCATGAGATTGCACGTGAGTGTGTACGCCCTCGTGCCTGCTTCTTTCAGCATAGTTACTTTAAGGTCATCCACCTTGCTGCCTGTAGCCTTAGTCCACTCCAGGTTACTGCTGAGCAGCATTCCACCTTAGGAATGGGCCAGGGTTTGTTCGCCCCTTCACCTGTTTCTGCCATTGAGTTGTTTCCGTTTTTTGAAATGGCAAATAAAGTTGCCAAGAGTGTTCCTGTATAAACACCTGCTTTTATTTCTTTTGGGTAAATAAAGACCTAGGAGCAGAAGGGCGGGTCATCTGGTTGATGTAAGTTTAACTTTTTTGTCTCCCCAAGTGCTTGTGCTGTTTTGCACTCCCACCAGCAGTGCATGAGTTCTGGTTCTCCCATGGTCAGGCTTATCTATTTTTATTTTTTAAAATATATTTTTATTGATTTCAGAGAGGAAGGGAGAGGGAGAGAAAGAGAAACATCAATGATGAGAGAGAACCATTGATCGGCTGCCTCCTGCATGCCCCACACCCGGGATGGAGCCTGCAACCCCTGGACATATGCCCTGACCGGGAATCAAACCAGAACATCCTGGTTCATAGGTTGACACTCAACCACTGAGCCAGGCCGGCTGGGCAGGCTTGTTCATTTCAGACATTCTTATGGGTGTGTAATGATGTGCAGAGTCTGAAGTTGCACTTGCATTTTCGTTGGCACCCATAACGGTGCCAGGCATAGGTATAGAGAAAATACTTGTTGCTTGATTGCTCAGGCTCTTACTAAATGGAATTAGTTACGAACTGGTAGTTCCACTGGGTGAAACTGTGCCTAGTGAAGGGACATATGCCAACACCGAGACGGGGCACAGCAGGCAGGGCAGGGATGGGTGAGAAGGTGACATGGTCCTGCTTCTGGCCTATCACCTGGTGAAATGCTGATTCAGCCAGGGGCAGCTCACTTAACTTCCCAGGGGATTAATTATCTGTAAAATGGGAACACAGGAATAACCAATTTGCCAAAGTTTACGGATGATCAAAATTACATACATCAGTTGTTTCAATTCTATGAGGGGTGCAAATGCCAAATATTTTAAGGACTACATCAGACACAAAGAAAGGGAACTTTAATATTTTTGAGTCTTATGTTTACAAGGAAATTTACATTTGTTTGATTTTTTTATAGGAAACTATAGCTGCCCTCCCTCCCCCCCCCCCCCCCACCCCGCCGCCATTTAAGAAGGAAACTTCAATCCTTCTCACTCCGAAGCCCAGGTTTTTCTTACTCTGACACAACTGGCGCCCTACAAATGCATTAACCACTCAGGGCCCCGCAGATGCAAACTCTGTCTCACAAACTGACCAGAGCTGCAGCTTCGTCATAGTCTTCCCCAGTGATCCTCAACCGATCCTTAACCACATGGTTGGTCCAGGCCTCACCTCTGGAGACAGAGTAGCTGAGGATTTAAAAGAATAAAAATTTGGTTCACCTCTTTCCACTGGAGAGTGGCTAAGACCAGCTCCGCGAGGAACAGAAAGGACAGCGCACCTGTCCTCCCCGTGGGGTGCTCAGGGTGCAGCCCTGTTCAGGAGGGCCTGGCTCTCGGGACCTGCACTGAGACAGTAACCAGCTCAGGAGCCTCTGAGAGAGAAGCTGTGAGACCAGCACTTAGGGAAGACTCAGGAGGCACATGAGAGATGGCATCCCCTTCAGAGGGCTCTCCTGTGGGGTCAGAACTTCTGCCACCTTCGAGGGCACGTCATGTGCAAGCAGATGGGACTCACAGACGAGCTCATGGATTTTGGTTCAGTAGAAGGGAGAACCTGTTAGTAACAGAACTGCGCAGCTTCACAAAGTGTGTGGAAAGCTGCCTGATGTCTTCACTAGCAGAGAGGTGCGGACAAGGAACCCAGAAGGCTGGTGATCCTTGAAGCCCTTGCACAGGTCAGGGCTGTGCACCCACTGTTAGTCCAGACAATGGTAGCTGAAGCAACTTCCCCATTTACTAGTATGTAAATCCTTGCTGACGGGGCTAGCCTGCCTATTATTACTGGGAATTGCCTCCCTAAGGGCTATGGTGGATCCCAAAACAATAAAAGGTTGGCGAGGCCTGAGCACCAGTGGAAGTCCTTCCCCTTGAGTTGGACTGCCCGCCTGGTCCCCCAATATTTCCAAATTATCTCTTGTCTCTTCTCTTGCATTTGTGTGCGGCTCCTCTTCCAGATCCTGAACCCTGAACCATGCGGGACGTGGGGGAACAAACATTTAAACAAAGCGGACTGTCCCGTCTTTGCAAGAATGTGGCACTGCGTCCTACCCTGAAGGGGAGGTTGGACTAGGAAGACAGCTCCAAAGTGCTGCCAGGTAGGAGGCACAGGCACCTACTAGGAATTTTCTCAAGTTTCTGTTTGATGAAACTGAACAGCTAGGACAGGAAATGCCAAATTAGACCTTCACCGGAGATTGCATTATGACAATGCAAGTAGGCGGCAATAAAGCCAAGGGTTCTAGGGCCTGGCTTAATTACAGGGGTGAGAGCTGGGCAGGGCAATTTCCCAGAATGTTAGGTAATGCTGGGCATGGAGAGGGACAGGCAGGAAGGGCTGGTATAGGGGTGAACTACCTGTTGTCCATTGAAGAGGAGTACCCCCCTCGGGAGCCCAGAACAGAATATTCCCAAGAACAGAAATGCTTTGAAATACTTTTGAATGTTTTTCTTATTATAACAAAAGTAACACATGCTTGTTATAGAAGTGTTTTCATCAAAAAAAGCATGAAGGGAAAATTAAAAACATCTGTGATCCCACTACCAAACTATTTCTGTTGTTGATATATTGGTATACCTAGCCAGGTTTTTGTGTTTTATAAAATAGAATCATAATACATATGCTGATCAGGTGCTGAAATGCAGACCAAGATGGAAAAATCACATTTATTACTTCATCTGTGTCAATGATTTTACATTTTTTAAATATATTTCTTTTATTGATTTCAGAGTGGAAAGGAGAGGGAGAGAGAGAGATAGAAACATCAATGATGAGAGAGAATCATTGATTGGCTGCCTCCTGCACGCCCCTCACTGGGGATCGAGTCAGCAACCCGGACATGTGCCGTTGGCTGGAATCGAACCTGGGACCCTTCAGTCCTCAGGCTGATGCTCTAGCCATCAAGCCAAACTGGCGAGGGGCTTACATTATTTTATGAAGAGCTCTTAAAAGCTAACAGTAAAAAGTTGAATACCTTCAATTTTAAAAAGATAAAAGTTATTAACAAGAAATTAATAAACATTTTAAAAAGCAAAACTAGCCAGCACTGGAGAAAGTGTGGGAATGCTGGTGGCAGTGCCAGGGACACAGCCGTCCTAGAGGGCAGCGTGGCAATGAAGCACCATAAACCTTTGGACCATCAATTCCATTTTTAGGAATTCATCCCTAAGGAACTTTATTCCAAGGATTATTAAATTTTCCCTTTATTTTCTTTTTATTCTTGTTCTTTGTTTCTATTTAGCTCAAAATAGCTGGTAACAAAAATATTTAAGAAATATCTCTAATGCTTTGCTATCTATTATTTTTGGTTGATGACACTTGATTATTTAGAACCCAAGACCCTTCAGTCCGGGGGCCGATGCTCTAGTCAAACGGGCTAAGGCTTATTGGTGTTTTTTTATACAAAATAACCCTGAACAAACACCAACAACTTTAATTGGTCTTCAACCAAAGAAACAGTCATTCTCTCAACACTGGTGGGAAACTGGCTGTGGCAGATGGCACCTTTCTAAAGGTCTCTCGAGGAATACTTCAATATCCCATTTCATTTTACGAACTGACATTAGAAGCTACCCCTAGTTATGATACAACTCCACTGTAATGCAAATTAAAATTCCATGACTTAAAAAGTGCCCTATGCGCTGGCTGGTATGGATCAGTGGTTAGAGCATCGGCCCTTGCACCAAAGGGTCACAGGTTTCATTCCTGATCAAGGACATGTACCTGGGTTGCAGGTTCAATCCCCAGTCCTGGTTGGGGTGAGTGCGGGAGGCAACCAATCGATGTGTCTCTCTCATATCTCTCTCACTTCTTCTTCCTCTCGCTCTTCCCCCTCCCTTCCTGTCTCTCTAAAAATCAATGGAAAAAATATCCTTGGGTGAAGATTAACCAAAAAAAAAGTGCCCTAAGATTGTCAGTATAATTTAATCTCCAGTTTAACCCTTCTGCACGTTAAGCAGAGTGTTTCTGGGACACTCTCCCGGGGCCAGCACCTCAGAATGTGTCACTGGCCAAGAAACGCTCATGAAAAGATTCTCATGTCACAAAACCTGAATAAAACAGCTACCAGAGTGGCTCAGTCTCAGTGTGATTCAGGATAAGATTTTCAATTAGCAAACAGTGCGGCTGGAGCTGAGAGTCACTTTGTTTTGTCGCGGTGGGTGCTCATGAGGGTCTATTACAGCCTTCTTCTCTCTGGCTGCAGCATTCTACTTCTCAGACGCTTGGCCTGAACCTCAGCACCGCCCCGGCTCAGGTTTTATTTTTATGTTTTATTTCATTGAATTTATTGGGGTGACATTAGTTAATAAAATTATATAGGTTTCAGGTGTACCATGCTATAACGCATCACCTGTATATTGTATTGTGTGTTCACCACCCCAAGTCAAGTCTCCTTCCATCCTTAAAACCGGGCGATGTAGGATTTCTACCTGAGCCGTAGATAAAGGTAGAAGATCGCACAGAGAAGTCCTTCCGTAGCCATGTTTGGGAAACCTGGCTGTGGGACAGCAGTGCCGTCTGTCGGGACAATTTTCTTGACTCTTCAGATTTGTTCTTATCCGTCTGCCTCTGGCATAGAAGTAAGTTGCCGCACACTTAGGAATCAAGAGACAGTTTGGGAAGTTCTGCATTTTCTAAAATGACAGCCTGTAAGTACGTTTCCAAACCTTGTCGTCGTTATTCAAGACTTTTGGGTCCAGTTCCTAACATGTTTAGACAGAATTTCTAGAGTTTTAATACATTTCTTAAGCTTTTTGTACAAGGTATGAAATTTGCTGTAGTTTTCCTCAACAAAATACCTTCTCCCCATTCATTAGCACTTCTGTCTTAAGCACTGTGGGCCCCCACTTCCGGGCACTCTCCCTGAAGTGAAAAGACACGATAGAGTCTCCATGGCCACACCAGCCGCCAGCCAGCCTTCTGATAATTTTATCATTTCACTTTTTTATGTTAAGCCTTAATTTATTTGGAATTTAATTTGGTACAAAGAAGAGAATGTAACCTTTTCATTTTTTATTTTTCCAAATGGTTTCTTGGTTCCCAAACAACAATTTATAAATTAATCCACTCTTTCCCCATCTGGTTTTAGACATCGGAAGTGTGTCTAAAGTGCAACACATGACCTTTGGGCCTACCTCTGAGGAAATCTGGTTGACAGTCAGAAGATGCTGTTTCCTCCCTAAACCTATGAGACAATGAACATCACTTCCCTTCTTTTCACTTTATTTCTACGAACTCCTCTTTCCAAACTCTGCAAGGCCACTGGTTCCCTTCTGTAGGAATTCCCAGGGCACGCAGATAGAGGAACTAACTCATGTGGGGAAACCTGGGAAATGCTTATCTACTCAGTTAAGCCTACCCTCTGTGATGACTCAAACTGTCTAGAGCCTAAATCATCACTTTCATCCCCAAACCATTTCCTCCTGTAGGCTTCTCTATTTCTGGTGTCCAGACTCCAAGTCTTGATGTCATCCTCTAGCCCTCTCTCTGCTGCCAGGCACAGCCAGGACCCCTAGTGTCAGCTTCCCCTTCCCTGTGCACCTCGCAGATGCATTGTCCCACCACCACCTGGCGTGTCACTTCCTCCCTCAGCCCAGGCTCTCCTCACCAGGTTCACTGGGAGGAACAGTGACCTCCCAGCCCCACGCACTCCCTGTGCTAACCTACTGAGCTCATCACTGTCAGCACCTTCCACATCAGGGCTCTGCAGGACACATCGGGCCCCCTCATTGCTCCCGAAGGGACATGAGGGCCCATCACCATCGGTCCACCTGACCTGCCTCTCCAATCTTTCCTCCTTACTCTGACTATCTCCCAATATTGTCATCTCTCCCCTTCTTTACATCTAGTCTGAACTGGGTCTAGGGATATTTATTCAAGTATTGAGTAAAGTATTATGATGCCTGATCTTAATTTTTTTAAATTTGAGTTACTTTACACCTTCATGCCCATGTAGTGACTTTTCTCAGTGGGTCAGTGACCCTTACAAAAGCAAAGTTCCCAGGTCTAAGGTCAGGCCTGACTTTTCCCAAGCTCTTGTTTTAAAAGACATAAAAGCCCTAGCCAGTTTGGCTCCAGTGGGTAGAGCATCGGCCGTCAGACTGAAAAGTCATGGGTTTGATTCTGGTCAAGGGCACGTACCTCTGTTGCAGGCTCGATCCCCAGCCCAGGTCAGGGCGTGTGTGGGAGGCAACCAATCTATGTGTCTCTCTCACATAGATGTTTCTCTCTGTGTCTCTCCCTATCCCTCCCACACTCTGTAAAAATCAATGGGAAAATGTCCTCCGGTGAGGATTAACAAAAAAATTAAAGACATAAAAGCCTGAAAGTTGCACCAATTCGGCCCTAGAAATTTTGCATCAAATACTTTATCAGACTAGTTTCGGGTAAATTAGGAAAGAGTTGGAGCAGAATAGGGCACTGATGATTGAGAAGAAAATACAGAACAAGGTGAGAGGAAGTAGAAGGAGCAGTGAGTGTGGTCCATTGACTGTATATCCAGGTGGGTGGGCCAGAGCCTCAGCTCCCTTCACTCCCAGGCTACCACACTCCACGTTCCCCTCCCTCCCAGCTCTGCTTCCCCCTCGCCCTGACCTGTCCCTCTGTGTGCTCCCCTCTGACTAGGGGTGCCTCACCGCTCACACACCCCTGACTTCTGCTGCTAAGGACTCCACATCTCTAGCTTGGCCACTGTCTCTCTGAGCTGTAAACCCAGGCATGCAACTCTTACCACTTGCCTCATTTTCTCCACGTCTACACCACTTCTCAGAAATGGAGCTTTGGTATCCCTCACTGCTCCTTCCAGAACAGTGTAACTCAACTATATCAACCATAAGCGGGGACTTGGCTTTGAGCCATCTATGGTCCTCACACCTACGTCTGACTAGTCACATGTCATGCTGATTCCACCTTCTGACAGCTCAGGTACACCCCTCCTCTCCTCCCCTCTCCACTGCCGCCACCACATCCCCACCAGCCTCAGCTCTGGATGATTCAATAGTCTTCTCCCCTTAGGAAACCATACAGATCCTTTAAAATCACAAATCTGATGTTTCCCCTCTCCTGTTTAAAACATCTCAAAACTGCCTCCAGGATCAATTCAGAGTCCTTAACACATTTACAAGGCTGCCTGAGCCCTGGCCCTGCCTACCTCCTCAGCCTCATCTTGTGCCACTTTGCCCCTCACTCGGCTTCTGCCACACTGGCCCTTTCCCAGTTTCTCTGCCGGGCACTCGCTGTTCCTATGGCCTGAGGCATGAATCTCTTTCCCTATGTCGGTCTGCGCCTTCATCTGGCTAAACCCTCTCCTTCCTGTCCATTATGCTGCTCTGTCAGAGAGATTTTCTATGACCTTCAGGCTAGATTAGATTCCTCTTCACCGCCCCCATGCATCTCCACAGCATCTCACCCCACCCCTTTCTTAATAAACACCACCACAGTGATTACATGTGCAAGACATGGCTCATGCGTGAGCTGAAATGCTCTGTGCAATTGGAAACTATGTTCATCTTCATCACCACTCAGTCCTCAGCTCCAAACATGTTTCTGGATCAAACATCCCCATCTTCTGTGAATGAACAAATGAATGAATGAATGAATGAATGAACGAAGGAACTGAGAACGCTTGATAATATTCCAGCCTACCATATTCATTATAGACAAGCTCACATTCTACTTAGAATTCCTTTGATTACAACCTGATTTCTGGCTAGTCACACCTGGCATTATCTGCAGCAAGTCTGTGCTTTCCACTCCACACCAAGGAGGGAGGGGCCTGGGTAGTAAAGAAAGGTCTAAATTCCATGGATGAAGGAGGAGGAATAAGTCCCAAAGGGGGAACAGCCCCAACAAAGGGTAGAGATGGAGAATGTTGGACATCAGGGGAGAAGAGAAAGGAGACTGACTCTAACCTGAAAACGTTCACAAGCACAGTCTCATTTCATCCTCCCCAAACCCCATGAAGTAAGAATTACTAGTCCAGTTTTACAGCTGAGGCAACCGGAGCTCTAAAAGTTAAGTAACTTGCCCACAGCCCCAGAGTAGGAAACAGAGACGTGGAATGTTATGTCTTCATCCACCCTCTGTCCTCACCTGGAATATCCATGTCCACTCTCCAAATCTAACTCCTCAAGACGCAGCTAACACAGCCTCCGTGAAGGCTCCTTAATTCTCGCTGTCAGCCCCAGGCACCCTCTTCCCCTCTGTGCTTCTGCCTCTGTTACAGCACTTCTCTCACTCTGTGAGCAGGGTAGGCATCTGCACAGGTCTGCCCGCAGGGTAGAAGCCGATTAAGGGCAGCGCAGCTCTTTCCCACCTCTTTCCCCCTGGCTTCTGCTACGACGCCTTGCTGGGAAGCAGGTTTCCTGGGACTGCGCGCTGTGGGAACCTCTGCTGTCTCCTCCCCCACCCCACCCACCGCACGCCCCCCACTCGCCCCCGGTTCTACTCGCCTGTCCAGGCTCTCTCAGGCTGCTCTTTCTCTCCCAGGGGAGCCACGGTGCCTTTGAAAAACCCTGCAGGGAGTATAGTGACCAACTGGGAACCGCACTAAGACCCCAAAGGGCAGAATGCAGAAAAAAGAAAGATCATACTTTTTCCTTGGAAGTTGTTTTTTAAAACCAAATGCTCCAAAACTTGTCCAGCCTTTCAGACTCAAAAACTTAAACTTCCCTGAGGGTAATCAAGGGCCCAGATGATTCTTTGTTTAAACAAAGCTTTCTAGAAAACAAGCCTGAGTCATCACCACTTAACAGAGGGGTAAATGACCCCATTTCCTTCCAACTTATCAGCAACTGTCCTCCATGTCTGTACTAGAAAAAGGACTTATTTATATTTTATACTCAGCAGGACAATCAAATTTGCCCTTGAAGTAATGAAAAAAGCGTGTATCTAAATAACTCAGCTATACATGTGACAGAGAAAGATTCTACAAAAAGACAGTAAGGAATGAGTCCAGGGTGGCCCTACGTAGCCAAGCATAACAGTTCAAGAGCACAGAGGTGCCATGAAGCAGACCATGGCCATGTTCAAAGTAGTCATGAAATATGGAATGGACATCCAGGGTTGGAGGAACCCTAGTCATCACAACTAAATTCAGTCTAAACCCCTCCCTTTATAGATGAGGAAATCCTGAAGATATGTAGGAATTGTTGTAGGTCACTCGACTGGTTAGGGTCAGAGTCAAATCCAAGCCTCTTGCCTCTCCAACCACACTGTATGCCACACCTGCCAGATCTGCCACTCCCCGCCCTGTGGCACAATTGCTCTAACTGAAGCTCATCCTTCCCAACAACCAGGAGTCTGGAAAAGGGAAGAACTGTGTTCTGGGCATAGGACCTTTGCTACTGACATAATAAGTCAGCCTCATATCACATTGAATTCTTATATTGACGGTTATAAAAAATGCTTTGAAAACTGCAAAGTACCATATGTTAGGCTTTCAATGTAATTACCATGTGATTTGTATCTGGGATGTTATCTCAATAGTACCAACTTAACTATTGGACAGTTTATCTTCATAGCTAATATATCTTTTTATCTGGAATTGGAATTTGGCCAAAATGAAAGCAACTGATTAAGTTCTTGATTTGCTTTATTGGAAAATTCATCCAATCAATTATGTGAAAAAGGGATTTGACGTAAAGTGCATGTCACCTTGCAATCTGTGATAGAGAAGGGAAGTCATTCATAGTAGCAGAATAGGTCAAGGTATCCCGCAGAAACAAATAAACCCAGAAATCTCAGCGACTTAGCACAGTTTTGTTTCCCACTGATGCCAAGTCTAAGGCAGGTTGTTCAAGTCTCACCCAATTGGAGCCACACCTCAACCACTTGCAGCCACACCATCTCGAATAGGTGACTTCCAAAGTTGCCGCATCAGAGGAAATTGAAGATGACAGGGGCACGAGCTGGGCCTTGATTGCATCAGCCTGGAAGTACAACCCAGAACGTACTACTTCCTGCTCACAGTGCACTGGTCAGAACAAACCACATGTCCCTAATTGATGGCCAGAGAGACAGGAAATGAAAACCGACATTTATTAAGTAACACCACAAGTGAGCAGATGGATATTCCATGAGTACAATCTACCACGTATGTTCCCTAGATTTCAGGGAAGCAAATATTTATTGCTCTGAGTATGCCATTTGCATAAAAACAAATCTATAGATGCTGTGAAAAAAGAAAAATGAATGGAAATAACACTAAAATAGTAATAGGGCATACCTATAGTTATTCCATTGGTTGTGGGTTTTCTTCTCTTCTTTATGTTTTTTTTTTTATATTTCCCTAGCAGTATTTAATAAACATGTTTTAGAATGCAAAAAAGTAATACAAGTTATTTTTTTTAATTGAGAAACAAGTTCAGACCAGGGATAACTATGACTCCAATGAGGAAAATGACTCAAAAGGAAAAGGGACTTTCTTTAACATGAACTTCTGATTAGACAGTCACAACTAGCCAGCAAAAATAAAAGTGAGAGACGGGCACAGACATGCCTGCTGACACACAGAAGGCTCCCTAGTGAACTGTGATATTCTGTATGTGTGTGTTTCTTTCTTTTGTTATTTATTTAAGTGTTAGTTGTTGACACTATTGCAATTGTCCCCATTTTCCCCTCCATTTGCCCACCTCCTCCCGGCCCCTGCCTCCTGCTCCCTTAGTTTTCACCGCACTATTGTCTGTGTCCATGGGTTATGCATATATGTTCTTTAGCTAATCCCTTCATGATTTTCACAAAGCACCTGTGAAAGATGAAATGGAGGCCACAGAGCCAAGGGGCCAGGCAAAGAGGGGCACACCCTTCTTAACCACCATCTCAAGAGAAGAGAGCCTGACTGGTTTGGCTCAGTGGATAGAGGGTCGGCCTGCAGACTGAAGGGTCCCGGGTTCGATTCTGGTCAAGGGCATGTACCTTGGTTGCGGGCACATCCCCAGTAGGGGGTGTGCAGAAGGCAGCTGATCAATGTTTCTCTCTCATCCATGTTTCTAACTCTCTATCCCTCTCCCTTCCTCTCTGTAAAAAAATCAATAAAATATTTTTTTTTAAAGAGAGAGAAGAGAGAAGGGGAATGTGGAATAATAAAAAATTTGAAGAGACCACAAAAATTAGGGAACAAATGAACTAAGGCAAAGAGAGGGGATCACAGCTACACAGGGATTTGCTGGCTCAGCATGAGTTCTGCCAACTTGAGTCCTCTACCTACTCCAAGCCATAGCATCCCTCTGCTCTTTGAGTTCCCAGAGCACTTACCCAAAGTCCACCCAATGTTAAGTAGGTAAAGACCTTAGTGGGTCTGCACCGGGTCCTGCCCATATGACCCTTCCTCTCCAGCCTCATTCCGTCACCCCTATAGCCCTCACCTTTCTGGACTCCAGTCTTGTACCCTATGCTTATTAAATTGACCCTATGGCCTTTGCTCAGCCTCAAATGTTCCCTCTTCCCTCCCCAATGAACCACCCACTCCCAGCCTAGGAGCTCCTCTGTTAGATGCCCTCATTCCATTGATTTCAGTGTGTGCTTATCTGCTCATTCAGGGATGTCTTCACTGTCATCTTCCAGGACAGCAACTACCATGGCTAGTTTTGCCCACTGAATGGAGTTTCACTCTTTTTAACTCTTTTTACTTATGGGTGAGATGATTTCTTCACCTTACCCCTCTTTAATGAAGAGCTAGTATCAGTAGGTAGTAGTAGGATATTTCAAACTAGCAATCAAGAAGGAATGAGTTTCCATATTTGCTCCCACTCTTATATGGACTTCTCAATGTGACCTTGGGACCTTGATACTTCTCTCTCTGAGCCTGGTTCCTCCTCTATAAAGTAAGAGTTTAATCCAGACAGTATCTGAGGTGCCTCTTTCTCCAACTTAGCATTTTAGGTCCTTCGATAGACTAAAAAGACAAAGCAAAAAAATAGAAAGAACTTTTAAAAAGCTAAGGAAAGGAAGAAGTCACACTAAGAAAGGGAGAAGGCCGCATGTTTCATTGAGCCTGGGGTTCATTGAGCCTGGGCTCTGTGTCTGAATCCCATTTCAGCAGTTGGTCACCTTGTAACCTTGGGCAGATTGCTTAATGTCCCTGAGCCTTGACTTCCTCTTGTGTACAATGTAATAAGCATACTTCCCTCACAGGTCTGACTAGAGGATTAAATGAGATGATGTATTCTACTACAGGGAACATGGAAGTCTATAGTACATATTAGGTCCTTTCCGTCTTCCCACTGGCTGTCATGGAATTTTAAAGTGGATTATTATTAAATAGGGCATGAGTTGAGACAAAGGCTCAGTTGTCTCTGCATGTTTTGGTTCCTGCACACTTGATTCCTCCACTTAAAACAAACAAACAAACAAACTTTGCATTCCTGAAGAGTCACAGAGCTGCATTTCTCTCCTCATTCAAGCACTCCTATGAGGTTTAACTACATACAATGATTTTAAAGTTGGTTCCAAAGATCTTTACAGATGTTTTCTGTCTTCATGATACAATGGCAAGAGCACGACTAAAGTCCCCATTCAGCTACCACTGACCATGTACTCAATTATACTGGTCACATTCACCCTTTCCTGTATGTCACAGAGAAACATGAGACCCTAGCTCAGGGGTGGGCAAACTTTTTGACCCGAGGGCCACAATGGGTTCTTAAACTGGACTAGAGGGCCGGAACAAAAGCATGGATGGAGTGTTTGTGTGAACTAATATAAATTCAAAGTAAACATCATTACATAAAAGGGTACGGGCTTTTTTTTTTTTAGTTTTATTCATTTCAAACGGGCTGGATCCGGCCTGCGGGCCGTAGTTTACCCACGGCTGCGGCCTAGCTGCTTTTGCTCAATGGATAGAGCATTAGCCTGTGGACTGAAGAGTCCCAAGTTCAATTCCAGTCAAGGACACATGGCTGGGTTGTGGGCTTGATCTTCAATGAGGGGCATGCAGCCAATCAATGAATGATCCTCTCTCATCATTGATGTTTCCATCTCTCTTTCCCTCTCCCTTCTTCTCTGAAATTAATAAAAATATTATTTTAAAGAAAAACATGAGATTTCTTTGAAGGAGGAATGAAAGGGGGGATATTTTAAACCATTTCTTTTTTATCTCTCTCTTCTTCTTCTTCTTCTTTTTTTTTTTTTTTTTTTACAAAGTATCCTAGAATCACTGAGCGATAGGGTTTTGAGGCAGGAAATACCTTTAGAGATTATCTATTTCAGTCCTGTCACTTGGCATTGGTGGTGATAAGAGACTTGGGCATCTATATTCATTGGAAAGAGAAGATTTGACTTGGAATTTAAAAATTTGGGTTCCATTGCTAGCTCTGCCAATGTTATGGCCATAGGTTGGTCACTTAACCCCTTCAGGGGTCCCCAGCTATAAAAGAGGACAATAGTCATTACTTCTCATAGATGAAGTAAGGAACCAGTGAGAGCATGCAGCTGAGAGCTCTTTGTGAATGGTAAAGCAGTTTTCAAAGAAAAAGCATTGCCATACTCTGGACACATGGCCTTCAAGCTTATAAAGCATATCCACTCACCTACCAAATATATCATCTCATCTTGAATATCAAATTTTGTGAATCAAGAAAGAAAAATACTGACCTTAGCAAAACCCCTGGCACAGAATAAGTGCATAGAAATTTTTTCTGAAAAATGTAGATGACAATGACTAAAGAAGGGTTTTTGAGGTCTCCTCAGAGTCAGGAGGTAGATGCATGAAGCTACCCAAAGTTCCTGTCACAGGACAGCCCCAAACATACTATGGCTCCAGTGGAGCTCTCTCTGTCCCCTGGAAAGAGATGGCCTGGTGCAGAGGTTTCCTTACAAGTCAGCCTTTGTTCACACTCACAGAACAGTAGCTCCCCGAAACCACGCAGGGACCTCACCGCATAGCTTGTCGTTTGAAAACTGGTTTCCAAGGTCACATGAAGGAAAAAGTTAGATGAGACCCCAACCTGAGTTGTCTGTCCAGAAAAAAAATATTCAAACTCTCCTTGAGAAATTCAGCAACCACATTGAGGAATTCTCTTCAACAGAGAATGCCATTGGCCAGGATGAGCGTGGCCACTGATGATGGAACCAACGGTATTTTCCTGGATTACCAAAGAGGTGTTGCATATACCTCCCAGAAACTAAATATCTTCACGGTTTCAATGGAGGTCTTCATCTAAAAATGTCCTCCTGGTTGAAGATTTTAAGCCAATATTTTCATGAGAACTATTTTTCCTTTGGTCAACCAAGGCGTTAGTTACAATGATGACTATACAGATTCCCAGTGACAGAGCCATCATTAGCATTGTTATTATTTTTGTTTTGCTGCATCTCCATAACAGCCCACAGTCACAATGTGCTCTGCAATCGCTTCTTAGTAATAGTCCTCACAAGATCTCCGGGAGGCAAAAGGGTGACTAGGGTTAACATTTCTGATTTGCTTAAAAGGGAACCACAGACATAGATAACTGGCTACCAACACCATTTTTATAATGATCATACTGAGACAACCAACCTCTGCCCCAATCTGGTCCTACACTTATACTGCCTACATTCAAGATGCCAGCTTTCTGTAACTCTTGTTTATGGCTATTGAAACACCAAGGCTATCATCATTAGGAATTGGACTGGGCAAAGGAATCAGAACCAGACATTTGGCACCTAGGATAGACCACGATCACCTAACCAGCTCCATAGTGCACAGAACCAGAAAGAATGCTTTCCCCAACTCACACAAGCCACTTCCTCCCAGTTCTGTGCTTGAGTGTGTTTTTATACCATGTTGCCATGCCTCACCTTTCTCTCTTTACCTTGTTTTTCTTCCTCTTCCTTCTTCTTCCATCCATTTCCTTTATTTAAAATTGTATGTGTCTTCAATTCCAACCAGGAAACCTAAAACATGTATCTGCTAAGGCTATGGTGTTGCACCACCAGAACTGGGCTAGTCTCAGAATACTGAGAAAGTGTCAGACATGAGTCCCTTCCTTTCCCCAACCTCTATTCTTGAATCTCGCCGCTGGGCTCTGGCTGGGGATTTGCCCACACCTCCCTGAGTCTGCAGCTGTCCTCACACTCCTGGGGTTTGTCCTGGAAAAGACCAGGCCACTCTTTGGGCTCTGGTGGAGGCTGTAACATGCCAGAGCCCAGCTTCTCCTGAAGCTGTCACTTCTGTAGGAAATGGGCTGATGGTATTCAGAGGAGTAAGAGGATGAAGACTTTGGTGGTTGAATGTCACTTTTGTCTCCTCTGACCTGCCCTAAGCAACAGATTGTCACCCCATACTCTGAGTGATTTATGCCTATTCAACCAAACTCCTTCAGAAAAAAGTGGGTCTTCTTCCCTTAAGGACCACCCCTTAGCTGCCAGGGGCTGTCAACTACCCCATCCATTCATACTCAGCCACAGGGAGCAATAAACAAATGAAGCCAAAACACAAACCACAGCTTCGAAGCTCCCCTCCAACTCTAGCCACCTATAATTCTGATTTTAGGAGTTCTCTTTCCCCTCCCATCATTGATTTTTAGAAACTTCTTAAGTATCCTATGTTTTCTTCCTTTTTTTTCTAAGACTATGTGTTTATACTTGTTTAGAGTAGAGCAATAAATACACAAAGCAAGTCATAAACTCTGGAAATCTCTGCAAACAGCATTATCAAGTTTATAGTCTGCCATTGTGAGGGTGAACGAACATAAAAGCATACAAGGCAAAATTCTTCCGTGTGAATTCCCTGTGACGTACCCATGGCCACGCCTACTCCACAGAAGACAAAGGCAAAGGCACGGGACTCAGACTAAGTCTCCAGCCAGAGAGGGAGTCACTGCACTGGTGCCTGCGTAGCTAAGGTATGGTCCTTATCACATCTTTGGCTTTTAAAATATTTTTTTCTTTGTATCCTTGACTGTCATCTCTCAAACTGCCTTCTGTGATGCTAAAGCTTTTTCCTTCCTTTCTTGTCCTTTCCTGATTTGAAGTGTGAGTTAGAATCACAGTCAGATTTTAGAAAATGATTCTGTCTCCCAGTGGAGAACTGAAAGACAGAGGAACTGGTTTCATTTAAGGGCAAGCCTTCCCTCTAGGGAACGCTGCTCCCACAAACTCTGTCTCTCTCTTGCATCTGTGTAAGATAAATGCCCCATTCTTGTGGTGTATGTGTGTTTTTAACTTATCCAAAGTTCACTGAATGCCTATGTGCATGCATTGAGTTGGACACATAAGGAATACTAAGATTCTAAAAGAAATTTACAATCTAGTAGAGGAGGCAGATGCAATGCAAATCATTTAAGGGAGTCAAAAGAAGAATGGGGGAAATGCTGAGTGTGGGCTAAGTCATGCATTACGTTTCTCAAGAAGCACACAGCGGAGGTGGTTCCCTATGAAGGCATCTGGCTCAGGAGCTGGCTGGGCTGACAGCTCCTGGTGTTCTCTTTTTCAGAAGTCAAGATGGCTCAGGTCCCTGACCTCTTTGAAGACCTGAAGAGCTGCTACAGGTAGGAAATAGATTCTCTTGTGATTCGATGAGGGGATCAAGGCACGTTAGAATTCAGCTAGGGGTTACAGTGACTAGCATGGGGCCGGACTGGCAGACACTGAAGAGATGTGTCCTAGCTCCAAAGTCACGGCAGCTTCAGCAAAGACCCAGGGCAACTAAGCATCCAGCATGTTAAGCTGAGATGACATTGACAGGGAGACAGCTATGATAGAAAAATTATTTTTAAGGCCTGCTGAGTCCTAGTGAATTTCAACATCTACTCAGACACAGTCTCAGCTAGGGTCACATGTCTGACAGTGATAGGCTTTAATGGACTGTCAGAGAGGGAAACCATTCTCAGAAAACTTCTTGATCTCAATCTGGAAGCGGAAATGGCTCCACAGCAGTCTGAGCACATGAGTGCTTACACACAGTCCAACCTCATCCAGACATAGGAGAAACATAAATGAGTAAAACGGTAAAATTATAGAGCCTTCAGCTAGCATGGTGCTCCCATTACCTGTTAATATGCACTAACACACACTAGGCCATCCAGATGCTGTTTGGATGTGTTGCCAAGTATAAATGACTAGATCCACTTTAGTGAATACATTAAAGCAGCGTGTAACACCTATTTGGCTAAAATTAAAGTGAGGTGCTTCCAAAGTATTTCTTTTCTCTTGAGGAGCTTAATATTTTTCTCGAAAATTTAATTACAACTCTTCAATTTGTTAGTCAAGCTCTGTTTTTGTGGATAAAACCCAGGTAAAGTTCAAAGCCTGCCCTGATGATTACTACAGTAATTGCAAATTAGTGAGGGATGAATCACTGTATGGATGTCTGTTATAGAAGTCTTTCATTTTCTAAGATGACAGTAGTGGCTGTGTGTGTGTGTGTGTGCGCGCGCGTGCGCGTGTGTGTGTTACCCAAAGATAATGTAGTCATTAACATACGTTGCCCAGTGACTGTAATGATATAACAAACAATTACATTTTTATCATCTTGTTTGACAGTGAAAATGAAGAATACAGTTCCGAAATTGACCAACTTTCTCTGACTCAGGTAAGCCAATGACTGATTCTTACGGGATTGCTATTCTGACACTAGTGTTTTCTCCACCAGAAGAGAACCACAATGTCTCAAATCCTAGATGCTTCTGTCATACCCTCACAAGAGGCCCAGAGACATGTATCTGCCTCTGTGCACTGAGAGTTGATGGCCTTCTTCATGGGCACTAGAATTTACCAGAGCAGAGCAGAACTATATCTAGAACCCCAAAAACTGGAGACTCTTGGCCAGGTTTCGTCAGAATGTTATGCCATCCTGAGATAGCTCCTTTGGGATCTGTCTCCTAAAGAGATATGTTGGGGTCATCCTCTCTGACTCCAGCTCCAGAAATTAGTGAGAGCCCTGCAATGTAACAGCCCATGAAGCTGAGGTGGAGAAAACAGGCCACACACCACCTGCGTGATTTTGCTTGGAGACCGTCTGTGTGTATTAGGTACAGGCTCTAAAAGCTGTTCTCAGAGGACTATTTCTAGACTCTTTGTGCCCTACCAGTGAAAGTCTGACTTCCTGAGAGAGACCTAAATGGAGGGCCACCACTCACAAAGGTCACATTTGTAAACCTGTTTCATTACATCTCATTTTTTCAGTTGGGCGATGGATGACAATAACCGGCCAAGAGGTCACATCCTTTCAGGGAAATCCTGAGAGGAAGGGAGGCGGGAGGGAGAGGGGAAGCCTGATGAGACATGGGTTAGCCAAGGCCAAAGTGCAGCTCCTTCTCGCTGAGTCTGTGGAATGAAACTCCTGCTGAAAGGACTCTCATTCTATGGCCGTGGGCAGCCTCTCAGGTTCTACTTCCCTTTCTCACAGAAATCCTTCTATGATGCAAGCTACGACCCACTTCCCAAGAACTGCATGGGCCAATTCCTGTCTCTGAGTACCTCTGAGACCTCTAAGACATCCCAGCTTACCTACAAGGAGAGTGTGGTAGTGGTGGCGGCCAATGGGAAGATTCTGAAGAAGAGACGGTTGAGTTTCAATCAGTTCATTACCGATGATGACCTAGAAACCATTGCCAATGATCCAGAAGAAGGTAGGGAATCAAGTTCAATAATATCCTTGTTTTCCATTTTTAAGCAAATGTAGGGACAATAGAGTATGGGGGCAAATAAAACCTAAAGTCAGAGTAACATGAAGGCAACCAGGCACTAGTCTGGAAACTATAAGGAAGGAAGATTAAATGATATCCTTCTCCAGCAGGCTGGAAGCAGCAGTGGCCTGTGTCTAAAATATTTGCTCACATGCTCATTTCATGGCCATATTATAAAGGTCATGTGACTTTCAAGCCTTTGGCAGAAAGCATTTATTCACTGTTAGTGGGTATCAGCTTACAAGCTGTGTTCCTCCACATGCTAACTATGCCTCCTTGGCCAAATAACTTAACCCCTCTGTGCTCCAGTTTCCTCTGCTGTAAATGGAGATCATCAGAGCCCCTACTCATTGTGAGGATTAAATGCATCAATACTTGCAAGCTTCTTGACTAGAAGAATGCCTGGCACGTAGAAAATACCCAGTAAATATCAGCTATTGCTGTTGTTGTTATTCTTACTATTACTACTGCTGCTACTGCCTTTATTAATGCTACCAACAATACCACTTTATTAATGGCTGCATTATCTCTACACTTCGCAATAACTCTACACTCTCCTTTTATAGATGAGGAAACTAGGCTCAGTGAGCTAGTCACCCACCCAAAGTCACACAATGTGTAAATGGGAAAGCCTTAAACCAAATTTGGTTCTAATCATAAAAACCATGATTTTTCTCCCATGCCTCTATTCTACAACCCTCTATGCAAAACAAAAACCAAATATGTTTAAGGTAACAGCTAAACACTAGTACATGTTCACCTAGAAAATAAAGAAGTAGAAGAAAATGTAAGAAAGAAATAAAAATTACTCATACTACCACTAAGAGTTTACCACTGCCAGTATTACGATAAGTCGTTTCTATATACTTACATATACATGACCATGTTAGGATCACACTGTACACAATTTTATATGTAGGGTTTTTTTTCATGTAGCAATATATCAAGGACATTTTAGAGTGCAATGTTTCACCAATATAAATAACGCAACAACAAACATCCATATCAATAATCCATCATTTCTATTACCATTTACACCCTTAGAAGAGATTCCAAGAAGTAGAATTATGGAGAGCCATGAAAATTTGTGAAGCTTCTGATTTACATCACAGCTCAGAGGGGGACAGACATTTAGACCTGCTCCCTCAGTAACATACAAAATTCTTAACGTATTTATTTCTTTACGCAGAGTGCATTCGATTGAAAATATAGATGGGGATGCTAGAATTTTCCTGGTTACTTAGAAATCTCCAAAACAACCAAAAATGAGGACATTGCAGCAATAATCTCTTTTTAAAAAAATATTGAGGCATCAAAGTTTAAAAAGAAATGATCCTAGAGTCCACTCTGCTACTGCTGGGTGATTCTACTTCTCTGTTTCCTCATTTCTGTGCTTGTATTAGAGCAGACATGTCATGCGTTTGCACCCGGACACTAATCTCAGCTTGTGCTAATGATTGTAGAAATCCTCCAGCCCAAGTCAGTACCGTACAGCTTCCAGGGCAACGTGAAGTACCCCTTCATGAGGGTCATCAAAAGGCATTTCATCCTGAATGACGACCTTCATCAAAGTATCATTCGAGACACATCGGGTCGCTTCCTCATGGCTGCCGCGTTAAATGATATGGACCAAGCAGGTAAACAGACAACTCGGTCATCCTCCCTCCTCTTATTTCTGTATTTCTTTCAAGCTTTCTACTTTCAAAGAATACACCTCTCTAGACTCCTGGCTCTGCTCAATTTTTCTAGAACAGAAGGATGCATATCACCCCAGTTAAAACCCCTGGCAAAGACAAGAGCCTCAACCAAACCTGGGAGCCTCCCAAGTAGGTGTGCTGTCCTGAGAGCACCAAGGGCAGTGTGCAGCTTTCTGATGGAGTCTCTCCTTTGGTTCTCTCAGTCTTATCCTCCTTTTAAAGATGAGGAAACTGAGTCTCAACAATGTTAAATGACTCAGCCCGATTTACCCAGAACCAATGAGGAGCCACCACGCCTCATTAGAAAGCCTGCCAAGCAAACTTACAAATAACACCAAATTAGAAAGAACCATTATCTCAATCACATAACCTAATTGGAGGCAAAACATGCAATAAGATGCAAATATGTTCTGAAGGATGAAACTTAGTGTCTAAGAAGTTTTATCACACCATTTCCATGGTGTACATGGTTAGCTTCAGGATATGTCATCATATACAAAATTATTTCCCAAGATCCACAGAAGATCCTCTGCAGTAACCAGCAGGGCTCTCTCTGATTGGACTTCAGCTAGCATGCTTCCCACTCTACGACAGTTACAAATCATTTGTGTTCTATTTTCACCAATTTTCCTATATATTGACCATATGTGTGTATATATATATATATATATATATATATATATATATATATATATATAGAGAGAGAGAGAGAGAGAGAGAGAGAGAGAGAGAGAGAATCGGGTTTGCTCTAAGTAATTCTGTTGCAAATATCTTTGTTTATGTACATTTTTTCCTATGAGGTTATTTCTTTAGAAGAGCATATCCCAAAAGTGGGACTCCGGGGTTCCTAGGCATATATAATTTTACAACTCTTATTAGGCTTTGTTCTTAAGAAAAATTTAACTGCTTGTCATTAACACTGGCAACATGGGTATCAGCCTCCCTAAACCCCTCCATCTTAGTTCATTATGAACTCATAACCTCACATTACAGTGTCTTATCCCACTAATGTAATTACAAGAGATTTAATAAATACTCAGCCCCCAAGCATTCATTAAACTTGGAAGATTCTAAGGATATTAACCAAGTATCAATCTGCCTAGTAAATATGGCAGACATTGTAAAGGACACAACAGTGTGCCAGATTCCATTTCTGGCACTTACACCATAGTCAGGGGCCTAATACACACACACAGGCACACACAGGCACATACAGAGTATCTACATAAACACTTGATTCTATACAAATACCATAGGTTTACTTTCTTTTTGGTTTTTCTCTCCACAGTGAAATTTGACATGGGTGCTTATAAATCAGATGACCTTAAGCGTCCCGTGACTCTGAGAATCTCAGACACGCGACTGTTTCTGAGTGCGCAAAATGAAGGCGAATCCGTATTGTTAAAGGTCAGTTGTCCTCTGTCTCTACTTACCTTCTCATACATTTGTCAATGACTCCAAAAGGCAGACACTCCTAGCAGGGTGCACAGTCCTCTTCTCTTCCTACCACAGTCCCCACCTGCTCATCTGACCCCATCCTGCTTCTCACCCCTCCCCAGAGGCAATTCTAGGCAGAATCTGTGGGAGAGTAAAATGAAGATGCAAGAGTGTATAAGAGATAAATTGCCTTCTTCCTTCTTTTTTTTTTCTCTGCCTGATCCTGTTCACCTCCCATCCCAGGACATCCATTTATTTAAGCCACCTTTGATCCTTACTGACATCTACTATCTGGCTTACATTATTTAGATATTAAGATGATGGGCCTAGTTGGTCCGACGGTTGTGGGTTATTGTTAAGCTGATTAACATAGAAAGATGATGGGCCTGCCTCCAAGAAACTCAAACAAGTCAACTGAGATCAGAGAGGATTAATCATGTGCCAACAGGCACAAGGCAGAAAGCTGGAGCCAACAGGCAAACCCTGGCCTTCTGACTCTAGTGCCTCTCTCTCTTCATTGGTGCCCACATTATCCATCATCCCATCCACTACCACCTTCCCCGACAAATACACAGATGCCTACTTTAGTCTTAGAGTTTTCTCCACTAATAAGTAGGTGACTCTTACTCAGTAAATGTATAATCCAACCCCCCCGACACACACACACACACACACACACACACACACACACACACACACGAATTTATGTGGTGCATGTGTTTCTCTACCTGGATCAAGTTAAAGGAAAGTGGTGTCAGTAGCTTCATTCATGAAGTCATTCAGTAAGCATTATTTGCTGACAGCCTTCTGTCTGTCAAGCTTAGTGCCAACAGCGGTGTAGACAGTGGTACACCAAAGTCCCTAACCTTGTAGAACTTAGTCTCCTGGGGGACACAGTCAATAAACAAACCAAGCAACCAGCACAACGTGCAAGATGCTGTAAAGCAAATGGACAAGGTACCGAGATAAAGAAAAGTGGGAGTTCTCTTTAGATAGAGAGCCAAGAATAGAGCTCCCTGTAAGATGAGGGCTGCTGATGGGAGGGGGGGAGCATGCCATCATATAAGGTGGGGAAAAGGGCATTGTAAACAGGGGGGTCTGACTGATCCCAGGCCCTAGATCTTTAAGAGCTTAAAGGCTAACTTCAAAGATCAGGACACTCTAGGAGCTGGGCACCAAGAGGAAGAGGGAAGAAAGGCAGAGGCTGGTATTGGTGGAGCCTTGCATTTGGATTTCATCTGAGGTACAATAAAAAGCCATTAAAGGGAATTCATTTATATTTTCTAAAATGGAGAATAGATCAGAAGGAAGGCAACAGAGGAAGCAGACAGCCCAAATAGGAGGCAATAACAATAGTCATGGGGTGGGAAGTGCTGAGACAGGTGGAAAGCTGTAGACAGAATCTCATTACATTTTGAAGACAGAATCAAAAAGAGCAAGAGGAGAAACTCCACTTATTGAGATGAGAAAAATTAGGAAAGGAATAGGTTTGGGAAATAAAATCTTTATTGACATTAAAAACCCCAAGAAAACCTCAAAAAGAATATTTAGTTCCTTTAGATCAGCAGTTCTCAACCTGTGGGTTGCGACCCCTCTGGGGGTCGAACAACCCCTTCACACGGGTCGCCTAAGACCATCGGAAAACACATATATAATTACATATTGTTTTTGTGATTAATCACTATGCTTTAATTATGTTCAATTTGTAACAATGAAAATACATCCTGCATATCAGATATTTACATTACGATTCATAACAGTAGCAAAATTACAGTTATGAAGTAGCAACAAAAATAATTTTATGGTTGGGGGTCACCACAACATGAGGAACTGTATTAAAGGGTCATGGCATTAAGAAGGTTGAGAACCACTGCTTTAGATTAAAAAGAGTAGAGAACTATCTCAAGTTAGAATTTGAATTTTAATTTTTCATCAAAGTATTGTTAAATTCTATTCATAACCACAAGAAAGATACAGTTTAAAGAGATCACAATCATCAACAATTTTATAGAAAGGATTCAGCTGCTAATATACCTGTGTAGTGGTGAGTGTGTGTGTGTGTGTGTGTGTGTGTGTGTGTGTTATTTTTTCAACCTTCAATTGTTTATTCAAATACAGACATAAACATTTTTACATTATACATTGTTTTCCCAAAAGTATGATTTACACGCTTAGAGGTCAAAATTTTTAGAGGTCTTAGAATTGCTAGTGCTTAGATTTGATGCAAAATGTCTTATGCTTGTGTTGGAGGCAGGACAAGAATGACGTTTGACCCCACCTGCCAAGATACAGGGAGACACTGGTGTCATTGGCAATCTCCATGACTAATTTGGATTTCTCTCCAGTTAACTAAGGAGATCAACTATTATGAATAGATGAGGCCATACATCTAATAGGCATGTAATAAATGCTTGCTGAATGAACAAATGAATGAAGAACCTACATAATATTACAGAGTCAGAATCCTAAAGTGCTATGTTTCTCACTAAGGCTACATGCCAAAGGGAGTGAACTTTGATTCTTGTTCTAGCATCTTATTCTCTAACAACTCTGTCCTCCTTATCCTAGGAGTTGCCTGAGACACCCAAAACCATCACAGATGAGACCAACCTCCTCTTCTTCTGGGAAACTCAGGGCAATAAGGACTACTTCGAGTCAGTTGCCCATCCAAAGCTGTTTATTGCCACAAAGCAAGAATACCAGGTGCACATGGCAAGTGGGCATCCCTCTATCATTGACTTGCAGATACTGGAAAACTACTCTTAACTCTGAAGTCTACTTACTTGTGAAATGCTGACAGCCCATATGTACCGTGTACATGAAGAAGTCAAATCCTTTACTCTTAGTCACTTGCTGAGCATGTGCTAAGCCTTTGTAATTCTAAATGAATGTTTACTCTCTTTGCAAGAGAGGGAATAAGGTCTAGTGAACCAACACTAATATATGATATTGCTTGTTATTTAAGGAACACACTATTTAAGGAACACCCTGTATTACATACAGGTTAACTAAGGCACAAGAAAACTAAGAAAGGCCCGCAATGGCACTTGGAATGAGAAGCCAGAGACCCAGGATTTCATTCCATCTGCTTGCCTTCTGCTATTAAGTTGCTGATGGATACTTAATCAAATACCAAAAGTTTCTGGGACTTCATTTTGATCATCTTCAAAATGGAGGGAATGTCCTTTCTGCCTCAACAGTATTTTATGACAATCAATGAGATCATTTCAGTAAAATGCTTCTTGAAGCTGAGCCTTAAGAATAAAGCAAAGGATGGAATGTTAAGTTATTATTTATATACTAGAGGCCTGGTGCATGAAATTCGTGCACTGGGGATGGGGGGGGGTGCCTTAGCCTGGCCTGTGCCCTCTCGCAATACGGGACCCCTCCCTCCTTACTGCCCACCTGCTTGCTGCTCCTTAGTCCCGCCACCACCACTGCACTCGCCAGCTGCCCTGGCCCCTGCTGTGGGTCAGAGCTCCTCTGCTACAGCAAAGGTTTGGGTTCCATTCTGCCAGGGCACTTACTTAGGTTTCGGGTTTGATATCCAGTTGGGGCTGACTGCTGCTCAGGAAGTGACTGAGGACCGTGTGCTCTAGTCATTTGGTGGGGAGCTGGGGTTCCATTGCCAACCTGGCCGACTCTGATCCCCACTACCCCCACTCCTACATCAAGGACGACTTCAACTATGGCAGCTGCATGGCCTCCGCCAGCGTACACATCCGCATGGGTAGGTCACCCTCTCCTTGGCTCGCCAGGCATGGCTGCTGCGCAGTCGCCCCAGAGGTGAATTTACGGGTTCCCAAGGAGAACGCCCTCTGCGCCAGACCCCAGGGAGAGCAGGGTCAGAGGGAAAGCACTTCGCCTGGAGGGGAGCACCCGTCCTATGCAGGGCTCGCAGGGTTTGTGTCTCTGATCCTGCCCCCAGCAGCCCCAGCACCAAGGTAGTGGGCCTTGGGGTTGCTGGGTGCCGGGTCTGCTGGTTTGTGTCTCCAATCAAGCCCCCAGCAGCCCCAACACCACCTCAGCGGGGCTTGGGGCTGCTGGGTGCCAGGCTCCCCTGCGTTTTTGTGTCTCTAATCCGGCCTCCAGCAGCCCCAGCAACCCCAGCACTGCCTAAATAGCTTAAGGGAAACTTTATTTAATCTTCTTTTAAAAGCAATCTAGTTTAAAAATGAGTTGCAGTTAAGAGAGAACAAAGAGCCCTAGCTGGTTTGGCTCAGTGGATAGAGTATTGGCCTGTGGACTGAAGGGTCCCAGGTTCAATTCTGGCCAAGGGCACATGCCTGGGTTGTGGGCTCAATCCCCAGTAGGAGACCTGCTGGAGGCAGCCAATCAATGATTCTCATCATTGATGTTTCTCTCTCTCTCTCCCCTTCTCCCTTTCTCTCTGAAATCAATAAAGAAATATATTTTTTAAAAAAAAGAGGGGAAAAAAGAGAACAAAGAACATGGTACCTAAGAGTGAGATAGACAGACAGAGGAGAGACTGGGCACTGGTCAGGGGCTTACATGCCAACTGTTCTCCACCTGGGAAATGATGTAAAATCGGTTTCTTTAGTTTTCTGCTCAATGGTCTTCTCCAGCGAGTGGAGTGGCATCTGCTCGCTTCTCCCTGGGGCCTGGCTGGGTGGTCGCCTTGGGGTCTGGCTGCGCTCCAGCGGGCTTCGCACAGGCCTGGCTGCTCCGCCTGGCCCTGTCCACACGTTGCTTCCTCTGAGTCTTCCTTGGGCGCAGCCCCGGTCCATCACCTCCTCCTGTGTCTCACACCGCTTCCACAGAGCCTATAAAGAGGCCCACACGGAGTTCAGGTCTGCAAGGAGCTGGTCCTCTGCTTTCAGAACCTTCGGGATCTCCGCTTGCAATTGTTCCCTTCCATGACCTTCCTTCCCTACCTCCGGCATCTTCCCGGAGCACCGCATGCCTGCCCTCCAGCAGCAGGTTGTCTTTGTGTGGCTTTCAGGGCCTGGTGGCCACACTGCGGCCCTTCTGCGTTGGGCGCTGGGCCTGAGGCCCGCCTGGGAAGGCAGTCGGCTCCCCAGCAAGTCCCACTGCACCAGGCACACGTGTGCCCGCCCACGTCCACGCCCTCCAGGCATGCCCGGCTCAGGGCCTGGGCAGCGCTCCAGGAGCGGGGCATGGAGGTGTCGGGACTCCTCCCCAAGGCGACCCTTCACCCAGGAGTCCCTGCCGGCCAGTGGGAAGCGCCCTCGGTGGGTCCACTGCTCTGGGTGCTAGGAAGGAGGAGGCCGCGGAGGGCGAGGTCCTGAAGCAGGAGGAGGCCTCGGAAGGCAGGTGAGGAGCCCAGGACTCATGGTGCCCCGCCGCCATCCTGCGTCCCGCTGGGGCTTGCACCCAGGAGTGCCATGGCTGCGGCAGGGCCACTGGCTGGGCTTGGAGGTTTGTCCTCTGCGCACAGGCCCAGCGGCCTGCCTGGTGTGGGTGGGGGTTTCGGGTCACCTTGAGGGAGGCTCTGGCCTTTCTCTGCTCATCTCCTGGTGGAGCAGCTGGACTCCAGCACTGTGGTCAGAGGAGCTGCCTCCCAGCCCCCAGGCCACTTCTCAGAGTCAGAAGTTGCGCCGCCCGCCCCGCCCTGCACACTGCAGGCCTGGATCCTGTACTGGGGCAGGGGGGATCGTGTTGCCACCCGCCCAGCCAGCGCCGCCTCCCACCCCCTGTGCCCCAGGCCGCACTCGGCAGGCCTGGATCCTACGCTGGGGCAGGCTGGAGGCTCAGGATCACTTTGCCGCCAGGAGGGGCAGCGCAGTGGGATCTGCCTGCAGTATGCAAATTAGCCGCCATCTTTGTTGGTGGTTAATTTGCATATTGCGCTGATTAGCTAATGGGAGGCGTAGTGAAGGTATGGTCAATTACCATGTTTGTCTATTATTAGATAGGATACATAAATATTTATAAATGTTATTTAAGATAATTATATTATATTATTATATTTATGCCAAGTCTTTTTGATTTGTGTGGGGGGCCAGGTATCCTCAACAACAGACAGTGTTCTCCAGGCTAAGTGAGTTTGATGTAGTTACACTAATGCACTTTGGTCCAAGTTGTGCTCTTTCCATTGCCATGAGGCTCTGTATTCTGGGATCCTTGCAATTATGATAATAAATTTGTGTTTTAATTATTTTCTTTGTTTGAGCTGATAATTGGCCAAAATCTTTCACTCCTCTACCTTTAAACTTGCTTTGTCATTCATGTGCCATTATATTTCACCTTCTATCAATTCCTGATAGCTAAAATGGAATGAACTTAACTTTGGCAACCATGGGACAACTGTTATCTAAACTTTCTGGAACATAAGTAATGTTACTTCTAGGTTCTAAAAGTTGGGCTAAAACCACAGTGTCACATTACTATCAACAACAAGGACTGATACATTATCAACCACAATTGAACAAAAATTACAAAAAAGTAAATCTGACATGTAATTATTGTCTTACTCATTATTTTACTGCACTAGAGGCCCGGTGCATAAAATTCATGCACTGGAAGGGAGGAATGTCCCTCAGCCCAGCCGGCACCCTCTCGCAATCTGGGACCCTTTGGGGTATGTCCGACTGCTCTGTAGTGCTGCCTGGTTCCAGGAGAGGATCCCGCCGCAGCTGCACTCGCCAGATGTGAGCGCGGCTTCTGACTGAGCAGCACTTCCCCTGTGGGAGCACACTGACCACCAGGGGGCAGCTCCTGCCTTGAGTGTCTTCCCCCTGGTGGTCAGTGCGCATCATAGTGACTGGTTGACTGGTTGTTCCAGTCTTTCCAGTCGTTTCATCATAATGGTCATTTAGGATTTCATATATATAGATGGTCATTAGGAACAAAAGATAGAAGTTCACATAAATAACTATAGTGCTACATTACAAACCAAACCATGAGTTTGTTTTTTTTCTCCCCCCTTTATTAGCTAGCGAGCAGCATAACTGGCATTAAGAATGATATTCTCAGGTTTATTTAAAGTTCACATTACAAATTTATAACACATGTGTTCATCTATCCACACAAACACACATACAGAGCCACATTAATAACTAACCAATGCATTTAGAAAGCATGGATATAAAATATATATTGAGTTGAAAAAAAGTTAAAATCAAGGGAACTTGGAATTAGATGTGGGAAATAATGGGAAAGGAGTAGTTCTAGATGACTCTCAGTTTCCTATTACTGGGAAGTAGGTGAGTGACTGTATCAATCAGTACTTTTGGTAGAAATATGGAGTTCTGCTCACTACCAGGATGCAGTATGATGAGTACGATTTTAGGCATGCAATTTGAGCTACTGGCAGTATGCCCAAATGTACATGTGGAATGGACAAATGATAATATGTCTGGAACCCGGGAGAAGTTAGAACTAGATATAGATTTGGAA
Source organism: Myotis daubentonii (assembly GCF_963259705.1). NCBI lineage: Eukaryota > Metazoa > Chordata > Mammalia > Chiroptera > Vespertilionidae > Myotis > Myotis daubentonii. Next base: position 24,237,329 of record NC_081851.1, on the reverse strand, counting down.
GACAGAAGGTGCACAGTAGATAAAATCTTAAAAGTGACATCAGAGAAAGAAGAAAAGAGAAGCGTATGGTGAACACTGTTGTTTGTTCATGCTATTGCCATCTCCCCTGCCTAAATAAGAAGGTCACCATGATGGGGTTCAACAGTCTTGGCACTAAATTTGTTAGACCCTATTTATTTTATGATGGTCTTCTTAAGTCAATTTTCTTTTTTTCAATTTTGTTTTATTGCTTAAAGTATTACAAAGAGTAGTACATATGTCTCCTTTCCCCCCGCCCTTGACATTCCCCTGGCCACCCCTACCCCCGAGTCTTATGTCCATTGGTTATGCTTATATGCATGCATGCAAGTCCTTCAGTTGATCTCTTACCCCCTGTTCCCGCCCCCCAACCCTCCCCAGCCTTCCTGCTATAGTTGACAGTCTGTTCGATGCTTCTCTGCCTCTGTATCTATTTTTGTTCATCAGTTTATAATGGTCTTTATTATCCATAAATGAGTGAGATCATGTAGTATTTTTCTTTTATTGACTGGCTTATTTCACTTGGCATAATGCTCTCCAGTTCCATCCATGCTGTTGCAAATGGTAAGAATTCCCTTTTTTTACAGCAGCATAGTATTCCATCGTGTAGATGTACCACAGTTTTCTAATCCATTCATCTGCTGATGGGCACTTAGGCTGTTTCCAGATCTTCACTATGGTAAATTGTGCTGCTATGAACATAGGAATGCATATATCCTTTCTGATTGGTGTTTCTGGTTTCTTGGGATATATTCCTAGAAGTGGGATCACTGGGTCAAATGGGAGTTCCATTTTTAACTTTTTGAGGAAATTCCATACTGTCTTTCATAGTGGCTGCACCAGTCTGCATTCCCACCAGCAGTGCAAGAGTGTTCCCTTTTCTTCACATCCTTGCCAGCACTTGTCGTTTTTGTTGATTTGTTGATGATAGCCATTCTGACAGGTGTGAGATGGTACCTCATTGTTGTTTTGATTTGCATTTCTCGGATGATTGGTGACTTTGAGCATGTTTTCATATGTCTCTTGGCTTTCTGAATGTCCTCTTTTGAAAGGTGTCTATTTAGGTCCTTTGCCCATTTTTTGATTGGATTGTTTATATAAGTCAATTTTCAAGTTGATGAGAGAAAAGACAAATCTTCACCTTTAAGTCCAAGGTATAGAAACAAAAAGCCAAAGGACATTTCCCTAGCCCTCTTCCCACTAAGTCATCTCCAGACATTTAAAAATACCTACACTCAAACTTTTGGGGGTGATGAAAATAGTTGGGATAGTAATAATTATTGTAGTATATATAAATATGCTTGTGTATCTATATCTATTCCTTGATTGTATGCTGATTTTATGACTAAAATCACTTGTCAAAATTGTCCTCTTGAGTCTTGACCAATGTTGTCAATATCTTTTATACAATTTGTAGGCTAGAATTAAATACAGTATTCAAGATTTGGTCAGACCAGTAGAAACCAGAATAGGATTTTGTCCTTCCTATTTAGACACCATGGTTTTGTTTAGGAAGCAACATTATCTTTTTGAAAGTCTTAAATTTAAGTATTTAATCCATTTGAGGTGATTTTTATGTGTGGTGACATATAACATTTGTAGGCAGTTAAGACCTAGACCAATTCTCAACCTAAGTTCAAACTTTAATGTATTCTCTGTTAAACTTAATCTTGTTAATTTGATCCCAGATCTTTTTAGATTGTTCCAAATTCTGATTTTTTATAAACACTGACTTTCCTCTCCTCAGTTTTATAGCATTTGTAATTTCATGAGCATATTTTTATTTTGTTCACACTATATTGTTGAGTATAAAGAATGGATTACAAAGATTTTACAGTGTAACCCTGTCTTTATTTAAAATATTTACAATTTACATTTAAATGATTATAGAAAGGTATACATCAAAATGTTAACAATCTTGCCTCTGAGTGATTGAATGATTTATAAGAGTTCTTGGTTATATATTTTTCTGAATTTTTAAAGGAATGCATGATTGCATAAAAAAATACCAATTTATACAAAGACTTTTATGAGTTTGACTTTTATTTAGATTTCACATATAAGTGACACCATGCAGTATTTATCTTTCTCTGTCTGACTTATTTCACTTAGCATAATGTCCTAAAGGTCCATCCATATTGTAGCAAACATCAAGATTTCTTTCTTTCTCATGTCTGAATAATATTCCATGTATATACGTATTTTATTATATATTTTTAATATATTTTATTGATTTTTTACAGAGAGGAAGGGAGAGGGATAGAGAGCTAGAAACATCGATGAGAGAGAAACATCGATCAGCTGCCTCCTGCACACTCCCTACTGGACATGTGCCCTCAACCAAGGTACATGCCCTCGGCCAGAATCGAACCTGGGACCCTTGGGTCCACAGGCCGACGCTCTAGCCACTGCTCCAAACCGGTTAGGGCTATTATATATTTTTAATTTACTTATCCATTTATCCACTGATGAATGCTTCAGTTGTTTCCATAGCTTGACTATTGTAAATAATGCTGCAATAAACATCACCATGCAGGTATCTCTTCAACATCCTGTTTTCATTTCCTTTGGATGTAATACCTGGAAATGTAAATCCTAAGCTATATAGTAGTTCTATTATTAACTTTTTTAGGAGCCTCCATACTGTGTTCTATAGTAGCTATACCAATTTACATTTCCGCTAATAGTATAGAAGGGTTCCCTTTTCTCCAAATCGTCATCAACACTTGTTTTCTCTTGTCTTTTTTCTGACGGCCATTCTAACAGGTATGAGGTGATATCTCATTGTGGTTTTGATTTGCATTTCCCTGATGGTTAGTGATGTTGAGTACCTTTTCGTGTACCTGTTGGTCATATGAATGGCTTTTTTTGAAAAATGTCTATTCAGCTTCTCTGCCCATTTTTTTAATTGGATTGTTTTCTTTTTTGTTTGTTGTTTTGCTATTGAAATGTGTGAGTTCTCTATATATTTTGGCTATCAGCCCTTTATCGAATAGATGGCTTGAAAAGATTTTCTCCCATTCCACTGATTGCCTTTTTATTTTGTTAATGATTTCTTTAACTGTGAAGAAACTTTTTCTTTTGATGCGGTCTCGCTTGTTTATATTTGCTTGTTGAAGCTGTCTTAGTGTTAAATCCAAAAAAAAAATCATTGCCAAGACCAATGTCAAGGAGCTTACCCTCTGTTTTCTTCGAGGAGTTTTACAGCTTCCAGTCTTAAATTTAAGTCTTGAATCCATTTGAGTTGATTTTTATGTATGGTTTGAGATGGGATACAGTTTCATTCTTTGGCATGGGGCTGTTCAGTATTCCCAACGCCACTGATTGAAGAGACTATCCTTTCTCCATTGTATAGTCTTGACTCCTGTGTCAAAAATTAATTAGCCATATATGCATGGGTTTACTAGTATCTGCATTTTCTGTCTTGTTACATTGATCTATGTGTCTTTTATACCAATACCACAGTGTTTTGATTGCAATCATTTTGTAATATAGTCTGAAATCAGGAAGTATAATGGCTCCAGCTTTGCTCTTTATCAAGGGTTCTTTGGAAATTTGGAGTCTTTTGTGATTACATACAAATTTTAGGATTGATTGTTCTATTTCCGTGAAAAATGGCATTGGAATTTTGATAGGGGTTGCATTGAATCTGTGGATTGCTTAGGGTAGTATGGACATTTTAATAATACTAATTCTTCCAATCTATGAACACAGATTATCTTTCCATTTATTTATAGGTTTCTATGCACAGATGTTTCACTTCCTTGGTTAAATTCATTCCGAACTATTTTATTCTTTTTTTATGGAATTGTAAATGGAGTTGTTTTCTTAATTTCTCTTTCTGATGGTTTATAGAAATGCAACAGATTTGTTATATTGGTTTTCTATCCTGCGAATTTACTGAAACTAATAGTTTCTTGGGTTTTGTATTTTTGTTTGTTTTTGGTATCTCTAGTTTCCTATATATATCATGTCATCTGCAAATAGAGACTATCTTACTTTCCCCTTTACTATTTGGTTTCCTTTTTCTTATGCCTAAATGCTCTGGAGGACTTCCAGGACTATGCTGAATAAAAACGATGAGAACAGACATCTTTGACTTGTTGCTGACCTTAGAGGAAAAGCTTTTAACTTTTCAGCATTGAGTAGATGTTAGCTGTAGGCTTGTCAGTTTAGAGCTTATTATATTGAGGTACATTCCTTCTATACTCGGTTTGTTGGGAGTTTTTATCGTGAATAGCCATTGAATTTTGTCAGATGCTTTTTCTGCATCTATTTTGGGGTTTATCCTATTCTTCGGGGTCTGGCAGGAGGAGGGAAGTTCAGGGAAGTTCGCCTGCGCTGCAGAGGCCAGAAGCTCTCTCATCATCACCCGCTCCTCCAATCAAAAAGCACTGTGCCGAGCGCCTTGCAAAGCTACTATTTCCTTTTGTCCCGCCCTCCCCCGCTTCCTATTGGCGGGTTTCAAACCCTGGGGAGCCAATGAGAGCGGGCGCGGGCGCCGAGCGGGTCCTCGACTGCGGGCGCGGCCCTTGAAGAGCAACTGTCGCGGAGGGACCATTATGGTGCGATCGGGGGTCTCCGCCGCTGCGGGTGAGTGCTCGGGGCGGCGGCGGTACCGCGGAGGCTGCCAGCCCCCTCGCCTGCCTCGATGTCCCCACCTGGCGTTTGGGGACCTGGGGGACGTCCGCGCGCGGGGTGTCCGGAGACCCCGCAGGCACTATCCCAGCAGGTCCTGCAGCAGCAAAGCGGGGACGTCCCCGACCCCTGGCTGGTTGGCCGGGGTGGCGCGTCCCAGAGGAGCCAGGCGCCCCCGACCCCCACCCCCGGCCCAGAGTGGCCCCCGCCGGCCCGAGCCTGCACTCGTGCGGCCGCAGCGCCTCGAGGGCGCGGGCCCGGGCCCCACCTCCCGGGAGGGCCGGCGTTGGCCCGGTGTCGGCCGGTGTCGGCGATGACAGCTGCCGGCCTGACGCGTCCGGGGCGCTTTGCGAAACGACCCGGCGTCCGAGTTGGGCGCCTCCGTCCCCGTGTTGTGGCTCAGCGGCAGCGGGTTTGCTCACCTGCTGGACTCCCAGACCTGGGCCCGCCGGCCTGTCAGGCCCCACCGCCCCTGCTCTGCACGGCCGCCTCCGAGCCAGAGGGCCACGTGTTGTGTTGTGTTGTGTTTTGTTTTGTTTGCCATTATGGAATATTAGCCTTTCCCAACCACCTATTTCCCTCAGCCCCTGCCTCTGAGCTCCCTTGATTCTTTCTTTTAACCCTCTCTCGTGGCACCCAGGTTTTGCCTTGTGTTGTAATTATTGTTGTTTTTTATCTCCACTACTACATGGAAATTTAAAAACAGAAACGTTGACTTTCACCCCTCGCAGATGCCTTGCTTAGAAAATCACCATAGGCATGTTTGCCATGAACCCCCTAACCTGGCCTGTTTTGTCCTTAGTCCCAAAGGAAACCAGGAAGGGTTTGTAGGCAAAAATCATCATCCCTGTTGGGAAAAGTACAGTAAGAGCAGGCCTGGCTCGCAGCTCAGTGGGCCAGTAGGGGAATGTCGTCCCGCCAGGCCTGTGTGGTAGCCTAGGACAGTGCCCGTGAGCACGGCTCTGGGGTGGATGACACTGGCTCGGACCCTGGCTTTGCCACTCATGAGCTGGGCAGCTGGGCATATCGTTTACCGTCTTTAAATTTCAGACTGTAGGGCCCGACGTATAAATGATATGGTTAACGTTGGTATTCACTTGGAGGCGTGGTCTATGGCCCGTGTGACTCTGTGGTTAGAGCATCTGCCAGGGCACCTTAGGTCTCCGGTTCAGTTCCCAGCCAAGGGCATGTGCCTGGGTTGCGGGTTTGATTCCTGGTTGGGGGGGTGTGTGGGAGGCAACCATTTGATGTCTCTCTCACACATGGATATTTCTCACTTTCTCTCTTTCTTGGCCGCCCCCCCCCCTCTTTCCCCCTCCCTCCCTCCTTCCCTTCCACTCTGAAAAACAAAGGAAAAAATATCCTTGGGTGAGGATTAACAACCAAAAAGAGGGAGAAGAATATAAAAGGAACTGGTTAAACTCCCGCGCTGAAGTCCTGTTGTTTGCTTGCCTGTTTTGCAGAAGAGCGGCAGAGACAGCTCCAGGAGTACCTGGCAGCCAAGGGAAAACTGCGGTGCCCGAACAGCAAGTGAGTGTGTCTCCCACAGTGAGGGGACTCCCACAGTGAGTGTGTCTCCCACAGTGAGGGGACTCCCACAGTGAGGGGACTCCCACAGTGAGGGGACTCCCACAGTGAGTGTGTCTCCCACAGTGAGTGTGTCTCCCACAGTGAGTGTGTCTCCCACAGTGAGGGGACTCCCACAGTGAGGGGACTCCCACAGTGAGGGGACTCCCACAGTGAGGGGACTCCCACAGTGAGGGGACTCCCACAGTGAGGGGACTCACGTTCCCTGGCTGCCAGCAGCCGTGCAAAGCCCTGTGCTTGTGCTCTGCTCTGACTACATGGGCACCCTACGATAACCCAAAGAGGGCCTTTCGGTGCGAGCATGACAGAAACCTCTGGGCAGTGTCCGGTACATTGGCGCAGACTTGGGCGTTATTACTGTGAGAGTCTCCAAAGGAAGGCGGGAGGATCTACAACATCACCTCCCTTGCTGGGAGCTCCCTCCATCCCTGCTCTTTCCTGGGAAAGCAATTCTTGTGAAGGCAGTGTTTGGTCAAGGAGCTGAATGATCCTGGTCCCGTCCTCCATAGCTGCACATGAACACCCTGCTCTTTGGTCATTCTCTTAGCTCAGCGACTTTAACCATTTTCATCTCATGGCATACAGAGACTAATTCCCAAAATTCTGCTGCACCAAGAAAAATATATTTTTGCTGATCTGACCAAAAAAAGGTGTAATTTTGATTCATTCACACCAGACAGCTATTGTGTTGGCTGTGACACACTGATTGAAAATCGCTGCCTTAGCACTTACTCTTTTGTTTTTAATATATTTTTATTGCTTTCAGAGAGGAAGGGAGAGGGGGAGAGAGAGAAACATCAATGATGAGAGAGAATCATTGATGGGCTGCCTCCTGCACACTCCACACTGGGGATCGAGCCCACAACCCGGGCATGTGCTCTGACCAGGAATGACCTCCTGGTTCATAAGTTGATGCTTAATCACTGAGCCACATCAGCTGGCAGCACTTACTCTTGAAATGGACATGATATGACCAATTTACTTTTATCTTTTGTCAACATCTTAGCTCTTCTGAGCATTGATCAATTTTTTATTCACTTGGGTTGCTAAACCATTTTTTTTTTTTTTTTTACAAAACAAATTTTTGCAAACTTAGCTTTCACATTTTATTTTATTTTTACTTTGGGTCTTTATCCAACTTTATTTCTTTGTTTAAATAAACTTACTGCATTTATTCAACAGATATTTATTTAATACCTGTGTAATGTATCTCTCTTGGTTCTGAAGACATGGTACTAAACAAAACAGAGCAGTCCGGCCCTCCCAGGGCTTATATTCACGATGGGAGAAACAAAATCAAGTCATGATTGAAATCCCTGTTAGCTTGGCAATTGCTTTTGATCCATGGAGATTAAGTCCTAAATTCTCCTCTACTTTCCTATCCTTTTTCGCATTTTCTGTCTCGCTAGCTAGATTTCATATGTGCCTGTTTCTTTCTTTAATTGTATCGCTTTTTCCCCTGGTAACTCACTATTTGGAGATAGTTAAAACAAGTTTTTTAAACTCGTTAGGCATTATATCTCCAGTACCTGGCACAGTGCCTTAAAATTGTTGGAATATTATGTGTATATGTAGGAAGGACATCTCTGAAGGGATCACAGGTAGTGAGTAAGAGCAATTGTGTTTTCTGAGGAGTTGAATAATGGGATTAAGGAAGGGAGGATAAGGAGACTTCATTGAATATAATTTTTAATTCTTTTACCATATACAGACATTTTACTGATTTAAAATTTCATTTTTAATCACTCTATTTTCCAAGCCTTGTTGATCCTTCTGTACTAAGAATTAATCTTATTTTTTCTTTTATAGGCCTTATCTTAAAGCCAAGAATAATTGCCCAAATCCTCCATCTTCTAAATCTGTAAGTAGAAATTAGTCTTTTTAAAAAAATCCATTTTGAGTGATTAGTAATAAAAAATAATAAAGATGTTAGCAACCTAAAGAAAATGTTTTACACAAATATTTCTCATAAGTATGGGAACAGTGTATAAGGGACAAGACAGAATTGCGTTTTGAAAAGTACAACATATTGTAATTCAGTTTGTTAACAAAAAAAAGTCTTTAAGTGCACTTTGGTCTCTTCATAGCTAACATTTTTGAACACCTACTATGTGTCTCACTTGTAGGTCCTATAGCCGTATGAGATAGGTACTCTTAGTAGCCCCATTTTACAGATGAGGGAACTGAGTCACAGGACAGCTGTTAAATGACGGAGCTGAGAGCTATTGGTTTCAACCACTTTGGAATGCTGTTTAACAAGAATGTGCTCCCTCATCAGTTCTATTCATCTAGATTGTGGATATAATGGAAAAGGACCCCAACATACTTCAGGTTTAACAGAATAAAACCATAAAAAGTTATGTAGTGCATGTATGGGTATAAGGAGTCTATAATACTCTCTGTACTTTTCAGTCAATTTGGATTTGAATCTAAAACTGCTCTGAAAATTAAAGTTTATTAATTAAAAAATAAAATACTGATACATGCTACAACATGGGTGAATCTTGAAAACATAATGCTAAGTGAAAGAAGCCAGACCCAAAAGGCCACTTCACATCATACTGTGTGATTCCATTTATCTGAAATGTCCAGTATAGGCAACTCTATAGAAACAAAGGAGATTAGTGGTTGCCAGGGTCTGAGGAGAGAGGGAAATAGGGAGTAACTTCTAGCAAGTATGGATTTCTTTATGGAGTGTTGAAAATGTTCTGGAATTAGTGGCGATGGTTGTACAGCCTTCTGAATACCTAAAACACACTGAATTGTACACTTTAAATTTTACAGGGATGAAAATTATATCTCAGGTTTTTTTAATGTACAAAAAGAACAACTAAGTTTTTTTTAATGTACAAAAAAAGAACAGCACACTTTGATACCAACCTCCATGCCTCAGCAGTTACTGATAATGGAAAGATCAAAGGTGGCTAGGAATGTTGCGTCTCAAGGAGTAACCCAGCTATAGACATGTGGGTGTACCATCTATTTCTGCCCCCACCTCAGCAACACCACACATACCCATACAATGCTATGAGTGGACAGTGCCTCGCCCTTAATGCCAAGTGGCTCTGGTTTCAGACTTCTTTACATACGCACAAAGTTTACACAGGAACTCTTTCTTTTTTTTTCTTTTTTTTTTAATATTTTTATTGGTTTTTTACAGAGAGGAAGGGAGAGAGATAGAGAGCTAGAAACATCGATCAGCTGCCTCCTGCACATCTCCCACTGGGGATGTGCCCGCAACCCAGGTACATACATGCCCTTGACCGGAATCGAACCTGGGACCTCTCTGTCCGCAGGCTGACGCTCTATCCACTGAGCCACACCGGTTTCGGCTACACAGGAACTCTTGACAATATTATCGAATGAAACAGAGAGAGTGGTAGCTCTAGCATATTTTCCCCTGGAAACCTGTACTTTACAAATGTCTGCCAAATTAACCTTCCTGTGTAATTGCTAAGAACTGATGCTCCTGTTCTTTACCATCTCAATTCTAACTTCCCTCCCTATTTTTCAAAGTTCTCTGTAATCTAGTCCTACCTTTCTTATCCAAAATTAAGTCACATGACTAAAACATTTACTTATTAATAACATAGAATCTAACCTTAAAATCCATCCTGATGCCGAAACCGGTTTGGCTCAGTGGATAGAGCGTCGGCCTGCGGACTGAAGGGTCCCAGGTTCGATTCCGGTCAAGGGCATGTACCTGGGTTGCGGGCACATCCCCACTGGGAGATGTGCGGGAGGCGGCTGATCGATGTTTCTCTCTCATCGATGTTTCTGACTCTCTATCTCTCTCCCTTCCTCTCTGTGAAAAATCAATAAAATATATTAAAAAAATAAAAAAATAAAAAAAAAATCCATCCTGAGTTCACAAATATGACTAACTTCTGTGATGTTAGATGCTTATGGAGAGCTGTTCAAAGTTTCTCAGGCCTCCCTGCATCTACTATCTGTCCTTGCAAGTGATGAGACAAAGGTTCTTGAGTGACATTGTGGCCTTTACAAAGGCAGTGTTGTCTTTAAAATATTAGTGTGGCCGTACAAAGGACTAGGAAGAACTTGGGTGGTACCATAACGTAAGTATACTGTGTGTATACCTTTCCAGGGTCCCTCAAATGAACACTTCACTGGGACCTAATGGGCATTGAGCAAGTACTTGTTTGTTTGAGGCATGTTTTTAAAAACAGCAAGTTTTGTATGTTCACTGCATCTCTGCTTAATTCTATCAAGCTAAAAGATGCTGATACGTTTTTATAGGAACTCACTAGAGGCCCTGTGCATGAAAATTCATGCACTGGAGGTGAGGGTGGGGGCAGGGGGGGTGGGGGGCGGTTCTCAGCCCGGCCTGCCCCCTCTCACAGTCCGGGAGCCCTCAGGGGCGGAGGCAACCCGGCAATCAGGGAAAGGCGACGCCCCATTATACCTCTGCTGCTGCCGCTGCCAGCAGCACAAGCCTCAGCCGGTCCTGGTTACCTGAGCCTCAGGCAGCCCTGGGCGTCTGGGCAGCTGCCATCCAAGGCTTGCCTGTGCCCTGGGCAGCTGGGGGGTTGAGGGTACTGGGGGTCTCTGGAGGCAGGCACATGGAGCATCCAGGCCCGCCTAAGGGCGGGCCCAGCCTTGCTGCACCTGCCACTCTGGCAGGGGTGAGGGGACTGGGCGCCGCCATCTTTGAGGGCGTGTCAGTCAATTAGCATATCCCCTCCTTATTGGCTGTGGGTGCCCGCTATCTTTGAGGGCGTGGCAATCAATTAGCATATTCCCTCCTTATTGGCTGTGGGCGCCACCATCTTTGTGATGGCGTGAGGGTCAATTAGCATATTCCCTCTTTATTAGGTAGGGTTATTAAAATCTTCTATTAGTGAGCCTTTATTTTTGCAGGTTTCAACTTCCTTAGTGAAATTCTAAATAAAATAACTAATTTTTTTTAAAGTTAGTTATTGTTATAAATTTTCTTTTTTGATATTTTTCTTTGTCTTTTTAGACTATTAGACCCAAAAAGGATGTTGCCAACCATGTTGCTTTGCCTGTCAAAGCTACAAGACCCATCAGCATTAAACATCAGCCCAGACCTGCCATTATACCAGGTTCCCGGAAGCCAAAGTTGGAGCCACCAAAACTTCTGGGCAAAAGGCTGACTTCAGGATGTGTTTCTTCTCTCCCAAACTGTCAGCCTTCCAGCAGCCGTCAGCAACAGCACGAAGCTGGATCATTCTCTGGAAAGCTGTCGAGGAAAACTGTGGGGTCACTTCATCTACAGGAACTGAAAGCTGCAAAGCAGCAGGTGACAGATCGAGGAAATACTGCACTTACAGACTCTGTGGACAGTGACCGTGGTGAGGGTGAGTCCTCACACAACTTTCTTAAAGAGGTGAACAAGGAGAACTTGTCCCAAACTGTACTGGACTCTGAGAAGACACCACATCCTCAATTATGGACCAAAAGTGAGCCAAAGACTAGCTCTTATAATCAAACCAAGAGCAGTTTGGCCCCTAAACAAGCCTTGGGTAAAAGTTCATTGAATTGTACTATTCTGAAAGACAGAGCTAATAAACAATTTGTTGGAGAAGCACAAACCAGGATTCCACCAGGAAAGTCACAACAGCTCCCTAGAGGAACAGCTCTTGCAAAACTAGGAGTAAAAACCCCAAAGACAGCTCCCTCTCACTCTGTTCAGACCCTTAGTAGGACTCAAGCAGCAAAGAAACCAGGGACCAAGGACCTGAAGGATATAAATATTAATAGGGGTAAATATGAAAGACCGGGTGCAGCCAAGTTACAGCCACATGCTGCTACTGAACAAAAAGCAGTACATACCAGACCCAGGACATGCCCCAGGCTGCTTCAAGGAGGACCTGACTGCCTTAAGCAAGACCAGAAACCCACTCAACCTTGTCCTAGACCTCAGCCGTCATGTGTGCAGCAGAGATCCAAGGCTGTGAGCCAAAGGCCTACCCTGGCTGTTGGCAGCTCCCCTTCAGTCACTCGCAATACCCCAAGCATAAGAGCAAGCACAGCCACGGGGAAGAAACGCAGCAGCAGCTGTCAACAGAAAGCACGGACCCTGGACTCCAAGTTGAAAGGGGCTCTTCCCCAGAATCCCTTTCTAAACAAGGCAGCTCCCAAAACTCAAGCTGGTGGCACAGCCATAAATGGAAGAGGAGTCCCAAATGGGACCCAGACTAACCCGGATGTTAAGAAGAAGATCACAGCAGAGGATCGAAGGTATGTTGCTTTAATTCCAAAATTGCAATGTAAGATGATTGGGCAAATTGACCATCAGGAGTACTTGGTCAGTAATAGGCCATACATAGTGGCTCCTGGGTTATGCTTAGCTTCAACTCTGAAAAAAGAATATTTGAAGCAAATATAGTAAATATTCTCTAACTTTCTGTGTGCTTGAAGCAGGATGGTTGAGTAAAGAACTGTGGTTGCAGGTATACATGCCTCACTCAGGAAGTCCCTTTAGGTTAAGTAGCAAGGGAAGAGGGCCGGGAGGAGGTGGGGAAATGCTAGTCTTCTGTCAGGCAGACCAGGGGTTAAGTCCAGAAAAGCTATCAAGGAAGAAGGAATGGAAAACTATGAGTCTGAGCAGGCAAAGTTTTGGAAAGTCAGTAAAGCTTTCATAGTTACAGTTACATGACTGCATTTGTTAAAACACAGAACTGAACTCTTAAAAAGGTGATTTTACTGCATGTTATTGAACACTTGTGTGTTTTAGGTACTGTGGTAGGACAGTCAGGATTTTTGCCTTCCTAGAGCTTGCAGTCTAATGTAGAAGACAGGAAGTGAACACATCCTATATAATAAAAGGCTAATATGCAAATTGACTGAACAGCAGAATGACCAGTTGCTATGATGCACACTGACCACCAGGGGGCAGATGCTCGATGCAGGAGCTGCCCCCTGGTGGTCAGTGTGCTCCCACAGGGAGAGCGCCCCTCAGCCAGAAGCGCTGAGCTGGACTCGCAGCTGGTGAGCACAGCAGCAGTGGCGGGAGCCTTTCCCACCTCTGCAGCAGCGCTAAGGATGTCCGTCTGCCGGCCAGGGGAGTGGGCCTACGCCGGCAGTCAGATATTCCCCGAGGGCTCCCAGAATGCAAGAGGACGCAGGCTGGGCTGAGGGAACCCCCGAGTGCACAAATTTTGTGCACTAGGCCTCTAGTTGGTTAAATATGACAGGATAATTACAGATAATTTCCTAGTCAGGAAGGACTGAAGGCTGATTATGCCAGACCCCTGAGGCAGGGATGAGCTTGGGTCAAAAGACTAAAAGGACACCAGAGCTTCTAGAGCAGTGGTTCCCAACCTTTTTTTGTCCATGCCTCACCTAAGCATCTCTAAAACCTGGTGCCCCTCACTGTGACATATAATTGTTATTATTCAAAAAGTGAGCTCTTATTCACATGGAGGAAGCCTAAAAGGCCATTAACTTGGTCTAAACAAGCTTCCAAAGAACATGGCATCCATGAAAGAGAAAAATAAAAGAACGAAAGGAATTTGAAGTAATGAGGAAGAAATCACTAAGAAATTGTTAAAAAATATAATAATATGAAGTGATATGAAAAATAGCAAATAAAGTTTCAAAACATATAGTAGAGAACTGAAATGCATGAATATGTCACAATATATATTTATATACTATATATGAGGCCCCTAGAACCATAAGAAATGCAAACAATTTACTGTTAACAACTCACTCTCAAATTGCACCCCCCTTAAAAAATCAAATTGCCCCCTTGTGGGGCATGTGCCCCACGTCGGGAACCACTGTTCTAGAGGGTAGGGATGGGAGGGAGAGTGGTGCGCCATAATCTTGGAGAGGCTGGCAGAACTCAAGTTACACTGCCATTCGCCATAGGAAAAATTTTGAATTTTATTCCTGGTGATGACTCAGTCTGACTTACATTTTAAAGATCAATCTAGATATGTGTTCACAGGATAAATTTGTTAAGGGTTAAAATGGAATCAAGGAAGGAGATGAGTTAGGAGGCAGCTGCAGCATTTCAGGCGGAAAGTGGCAGTGAAGTGGTCTAGGAGGGTGCTGGTGGAGGTGGGAGCAGTACCGCCCACAGATGGTGTGGGGGTGTGGGAAAGGAAAGTACTGTTCAAAGACAACTCCTAGTTTTCGGCCCTCCCAACTGGGTGGATAGGGACACTGTTACAGATGCAGGGACAGATCTAGAGATGAAAATCGAGCATTGTTTTGGACAATATTACATTTGAAATGCCTGCCAGACATCAAACAAAAGATACCAGCCAGGATGTGGGTTTTACAAAGGCTGGTGCTGTAGGGAGAGATCTGGACTGAAATGTACATTTGTGAGTCATGAACTAGTTGTCATTTACAGAAGCTAGCAAGTCTACATCCACACACGGCCCACCTGTCTTGGCTCCTCCCCCAGCAGCAGTCTATGGGCTGCTCAGAAGCAGGAGTGGAGATTGTGAAAAGTGTGGGAGAGCAAGGATTAGGACTTGTCGCCATCTTTTGAAAAAGAGTCCTGAAATTATCAGTCTTTTTTAGAGTAAAGGGGGCCATGTGTGGTCAGGAGCAGACTAAGGAACTGGGCGATGTGGGTCACTTGGAGTGGCCAACACCCTGTTGAGGCCATAGTGCAGGTATGTTGAGTCTGATCAGTGTCAAATATCAAGCTTGTGGTAAGAGAAATGGAGTGCTGAGTTAGTGAGCTCAGAGATGAAAGTCAAATCTCAGAGCGCACAAGTAAAATGAAAGTTTTCAGAGAAAAATCATGTATAATCTTGACATCAAGGGATTTGAAGACTGAGATGCTAGCCACCTCTAATCCTAGTAATGCCGCCGCCTTCCGAGGAGGGGCAATTACCCACTGCTGCCATTACCCATTTGTAACTTGCTTTTAATTCCAGTCTCCTGACTTTGTACTTGAAGGCATCCAGGGATAGTACCCAAATCCATGCATAGCATATACTTTGAAGCTTGACCATGTACCCAAAAACCTGAAACCATTCCTCCCCTCTAATTGCATCACAGGAAACAGCTGGAAGAATGGCAGAAATCTAAGGGGAAAATGTATAAGCGGCCTCCAATGGAACTTAAAACAAAAAGAAAAATAATAGAGGAAATGAATGTTTCGTTCTGGAAGAGCATGGAAAAAGAAGAGGAAGAAAGGAACGCACAGCTTGAACTGTCCAATAAAATTAACAGCACTCTGACCGAGTGTCTGCAGCTCATCGAAGGGGTGCGTGAGGAGGGTAATCCCCAAAACTTTGACCCAGAGACATTTTCTTAAAGTGTTGGGGAGGTAACCTGTCTAAACAGAAATTTAGTTACTTGCTGTGGGGGATAGTTTTGTGTGGGTTTTTTGGGGGTTTTTTTGTTTTGTTTTGTTTTCAGTTTTGTCTGTGGTCGTTAGTCTACTTAGGGCTTGTATTTCTTGGGCCAATTTTACTAATTTCGTGCCTTTTATTTAAATCAAACTTGTTAAAAGAGTTCTCTATTAATCTTTTTAAAAGGCCACCTTTTGAGTTGTATTGATTATTTTTCTCATATCAATATCTACATCTATTTTTATGTTTATTGTTCTTTTTCTAGTCTTTTAATTGAAAGCTCAGACCATTTAATGCTACATTTGTCTCTGAATTTAGCTTTGGTCATGTCCTTCAGGTTTGATAGGTAATGTCCTTCATCAGTCAGAGTCGAGTCAGAAAAACGGAAACCACACCAGGTATTGTAATAGATAGAGCGTGGTGTTAGGATTGGTTTCACAGTGTCTTACGTGAGTTCCTGAGAAGCAAACACTAAGAATTTGTGTGAAAGTAATTTATTAGGAAGAGGCTACCAGGAGAATAAAAGGGAGTGGGATGTGGGACCAGAAAGGGAAGGAGGCCAAGCCAAGTCCACGGAGGGTGACTGGCACAGTCCCACAGGAAGCTCTAGGGACAGTGTGAGCCGTGCATCTCAGAGTCAGTCCTGATCAGGGGCACTGCACTGAAAAATGGCTGCCCCTGGGGGACAAAAAGCCCCAGGCACTTGTGACTGACACATACTACCCGGTGCCGGTGCTGGCTGTTGGGCATGACAGCACTTTGTGAGCATGTGTGCACCAAAATGGTGAAGGGATCATCAGAGGGATATGGGTGCTGCAGCCATATCGCTGGGTCCAGGAGAACATCATGTTGGGGGTACAGACCTAAAAGCTAGGAGAGACAAACCCTGGTGGGACTGGGACTCTAGCTGCCCAGCAGAGGTTGGTGCCACCGAGCTGGACGAGGTCCTGCAAGGCTGGGCTCAGACCTTGAGAAAAGGCTGCTTCCCCATTGGTGTGGGCAGGGTTTGTGAATACCAGGAAAAGGGGAGGTAGAACCAGTTGCTGCTGCCAGGGTAAAGGACCATTGTTGTGTGATGAAGGCAAACAAAAATACAACCAGAGATATAGAAGCATCGAACAGACTGTACAACCTATGAGGGAAGGAGAGGGAGGGGGAGGGGGAGGGGAGAAGGAGCGGGAAGAGGGTTAGAGATCATCCAAAGGACTTGTATGCATGCAAAACCAATGGACACAGACAGGAGTGAGGGCTTGTGCTTGGGGGTGGGGGCTGCGGGGGACAGGTCAATAGGGGGGAAAAGGAGACTCATGTAATACTTTAAACAATAAAGAATTAAAATGAAAATAAAAAGAGGAAGAAGGGGTCCCCTCTCCTCTCCCGCCCTGCAGTTTCCCTCAGGCCCCTTATAGGCAGAGCCCAGCAAGGAGCTATTGTCAGCAGAAGGTATTTACAGAATTCTAGCCCCAGGGTCACAAAGCAGAGGAGAAAGGAAGGATTTGGAGCTAAGACACCATCTTGTAGTAGTAACCTTGTGTTCTTGTTGCTCATTTCTAAAAAGTTTGAGGCTTCCATTTTTAACAGGTCTTTAACTCCAGAGTTATCTTCGAAAGTATCCTTTAACTTCTAGATGTGTCCATTTTTTTCTTGGCTATTTTAATTTTTAATATACTGCATAGAATTTGTTGACATTTTCTTTCTGGCCTTAATGTCTGATCAGTCTTGGTAAGTGTTCCAAAAGTGTTTGAAAAGAAAATGTATTCTCTGTAGAATGGAAAATTCTACATGGGTATTCATTAGAACAAACTTAGAAAATATTAATAGCACAGTTATTTGTATTTGTTAGTTCATTTGTTGCTTTCCAAAAGAAATATGCCAAAGTCTCTCACTGGTACTTTGATTGATGATTTCTCTTCGTATTTCTGTTAAACTTTTACTGCCTAATTTTTAAATTAGATTTATTGGGGTAACATTGGTTAATAACATTATATAAACTTCAGGTGTACAACTTTATAACAGGACATCTGTGCACTCCATTGTGTGTCGCCACCCGAAGTCTAGTCTCCCTTCGCCGTATTTTCCAGTTCTCTTGTTAGGTACATAAAGACTCATGACTTGCTTTCATTTCCCTTCTGTCTTATGTTAATCTTGCCACACCTGCTTTTCGTTTATGTTAGATGTTATAGGGTAAATCTTTTCCCATCCCTGTATTTCTAGAAGTATATCTCATGTGAATACTTACAGTTGAATTTTTTTAATTAATCTGGAATTCTCTGCTTTTAAAAAGCACATTTAGCCCACACACATTTATTGTAATTACTCATCTGCTTAAATTTACATCTGTCATTTTATTTTATAATTCAATTTATATGAATTCTTTTTTTCCCCCTCATTTCTGTGTTTGATTTAATTTACCTTTTTCCATAAAGAAGGCATGTAAGTTAAAATCACAAAAGATAGTGGTAGATGTAGGTTCAAACATGGTGTGCAAGTTACAGGTCATATTTTTTATAGTTTCTTTTGTTTCAAGTCTTCTACTTGAATGCTCACATTTATTCACTAGTTACTTCATGATTTTTGAATGGTGAGCTTTCTGAGTCCTTATGCTTGTGAAGATGTCATTGTTTCACTCACATGCTGAAATCATAGTTTGGCTGGGGAAAATTCTAAATTCAAATTGTTTTCCCTGGAAAATTTGAAGTTACTGTTTTATTTTGTTTCTTGCATCTGGGGTTGTTGATTTATTAAAGTTTGTGTCAATCTAATCCACGCTCCTCTGTAGATAATCCTGGTTTTCCTCTCTAGAGGTGCTTAGGGTTTTCTTTTTACCGTTTGTTTTCTAGGTATAGTTTTCTAAGTAAGGACCTTTCAGTCTGAACACTTTTTTCCTTGGTCAGTTCTTGGAGATTTTCGTCTACAACTGCTTTGAGTGTGTGTTCAGCTTTGTTCTCTCTGTTCTTTCTTCTAGAAGTTCTCTTGCGCAATATTGAAATTACTGCATAATAGACATATTCTCCAGAATTTTATGCCTCCTCATGTAGTGTTGGTAATTCTTGACTACGAGCTGACCTCTGTGTCTCCCACCTCCCCTCCCCTATCTCACAAGGAGTAGGAGGTGCTGCCTGGCTGAGTACACTGGTACCGGGCGCATGTTCCTCCTGGCCCATTTCCGTGCCCTGCTCTGGGTACAAGCCAGGGAGGCACCAAACCAGTGAGGCCACTTTAAAGTTCCTTTTTGTGCAACTTAACCCTCTTTCATATACACCTGTACAGATCCCCCAAAACACACACATACACACCCCTATAACCCTGGCACACCTATGCCATCATCCTTTATGCCTCCGTTAGAGTCATATGGAAATTATGGTCACTATTCAGTGTTCACATTGTTGTGGATGTTGATTGTCGGTTTGTTTTGGTTTGGTTTGGTTTGGTTTTACACCACATAAAAATGTAGAACATATTCCTTACTTCAGCTATGATAAACATTTTCCTGTTTGGTCTCATGTAACTCTTAAAATTTAATAATCAATGTCAAAACTCATTGAAATGTACTATTTAAATGAGTGTATTTCATTACGTGTAAACTGTACCTTGGTAAAATTGAAATGTTTTTAAAGTTAAAAATAATTATTGATCAGACTGATTTCTGCATAACTGCTATGTTAATAATAGGACACATGAGTAACAGTGAGATGGTAATAATTTCCTCTGGGTATTTTTTTTCCTAGGGTGTACTTTCTAATGAGGTATTTACCATATTGTCTAGTATTCCTGAGGCTGAAAAATTTGCTAAATTCTGGATCTGCAAAGCAAAGTTCTTGGCAAGTAAAGGCACCTTTGATGTTATTGGACTATACGAAGAGGCCATTAGAAATGGGGCAACAGTGAGTATCTGTCTTGAGTGGGTGATTTCCTGAAAATTCTCTCATACTAGTATGAGTTCTATCATTTGCAATATGGCAGTTTATATTGCACAAATTCGTGCACAGATGGGGTCCAGCCAGCCCAGCCCCAATCAGGGCTGGGCCTGCCAGGAAGAGAAGATGGCGGGAGGTTGGCCAGCCAGCCCTCCCCGATCGGGGCCCAATCAGGGCAAGGCTGGCTGGGGGGAGGGGCTGCAGTTGATTGGCCAGTGGGCCCCACCTCCTATTGGGGTTGGGGGGCTGATTGGGGGCAGGGCCAGCCATGGGGAGGGGCTGTGGGCAGTGGGCCAGGCGGCCCCACCCCCAAATGGGTGGGGGGTGCTCATCAGGGGCCTGCAGCCTGGGGAAGAGGCCATGGGTGGTAGGTCCACCAGCCCTGCCCCTGATCGGGCTGGGGGGGGCGGACCTGGAGTGGGGCTGGGCAGGGGAAGGGCTGCAGGAGATTGGCCGGCTGGTCCCGCCCCCTATTGGGGTAGGGAGGGCGATCAGCGAGAGGGGCTGCAGGTCAAACAGGGTGGTGAGGACCCATAGGGGGCAGGGTTGGCCACGGGGAGGGGCTGCAGGAGATTGGCCAGCTGGCCCCGCCCCCTATTTGGGTGAGGGTTGTGATCAGGGGCGGGGCAGGCTGGGGGGAGGGGCTGCAGGACTATCATGGTGGGGCGGGCTGGGGGTGAGGCTGGCCAGGGGGCAGGGGGTGTGTTTGGGCAGCCGGCCCTGCCCTTGATCTGGGTGGGAGAGTTCGATCAGGGGTGGGCTGGCCAAGGGGAGGGGCCGCAGGAGGTTAGCCAACTGACCCCACTCCCTGATCGGGCTGGTTCCCTGGCCATCATGGGCATCATAGCGACCAGTCACTCAGATTGTTTCAGCGTTACGCCGGCTTTTTAAATATGTAGACTAGAGGCTCAGTGCATGAAATTCATGCATGAAGGGGAGTGTCCCTCAGCCCAGCCTGCACCCTCTCCAATCTGGGACCCCTCAGGGGATGTCTGACTGCCGGTTTAGGCCCAATCCCCAATCTCACCGGGATCGGGCCTAAACCGGCAATCGGACATCCCTCTCGCAATACGGGACCGCTGGCTCCTAACCGCTCGCCTGCCTGCCTGCCTGATTGCCCTTAATCATTCCTGCCTGCCAGCCTGATCGCCCCCTAACGGCTCTCCTGCTTGCCTGATTGATGCCTAACTGCTCCTCTGCCAGCCTGATCGCCCCCAACTGCCTTTTCCTGCCGGCCTGATCACTCCCAACTGCCCTCCCTGCCAACCTGATCGTCCACAACTGCCCTCCCCTGCTGCGACCCACCTCCTCCACCGGGCCCTGCCTCTGCTGTGCACACAGCCATCTTGTGACGATGTTAGGGCGTGATGCGTGAGGGTGTGACGACCACCTAGGCTATTCTTAGTATAGATTATATATGTAATGTAACTTCTAATTCACTTCATAAAGTTATACATAGAATGCGAAGTTCAATATGTCCTTTATGAACATTTTATTAAAATATGACAAGGCTCAGTGTTTGAGTGTCAACCTATAAACCAAATGATCATGGTTCTATGCCCAGGTGGAGGAGGGATCAATGATTCCCATCATTGATGTTTCTATCTCCCCTCTCCCTTCCTCTCTTTAGTCAATAAAAATATATTTTTTAAAAATATTTATGCTGTATAAACTAATGGTCACTTTTCTTTGTCTCATGTAGTACTTATATAAATATGCACTTATGGATAGTAGCATAGCGGGTTATAAAATTACATTAATTTTCAATACGTATAAAGTCATACCTTACCATAAAGAACCTACACGTATACTAATCCCAACACATCAATATCTATAAATCAATAACTCAGAGCTATTGTATGAAATTCCTTTTAATTGTAAAACTACTATCTCTGTATAATTTTTAATAAAAATATCAAATAGTTTGATAGCTTTTCACTTGCATGTTGCTTTCTGTGTCATCATATATTCTACATACCTTTTTCATGATTATTCAAAATCAGAGTTGTACATGCATATAGTTTAAACAGTCAAATAGTTTGATAAGGTTCTTTAAATAAGGCCTCTGCTCCCCTCGCCTCCCATTTCCAACTTCCCAGAACAAACTGATTATATTTACCTGTATAATATCAGATAACATGCTTACATTGCTATTGCCTGATTTTTTAGTTTTAGACATGATTGTGGACTTCCAAATACAGAGGAATAGGATTTAACCTCTTTCATACACACCTGCGCAGACCCCCAACACACACATATTTCTATGACCCTGGCATACCTGTGTTATCCTTCATGCTTCCTTCCATTAGAGTTATGGAAATTGTGGTCACTATTCCATATTCACATGTTATGAACATGTTAGAATTATATGAGTACATTGAGCCATGTACTATATACTATGATTACTTTGCCTTTCAAGCACTACTTTCTACTTTTCCTAAAATTGTTTGGTTTTCTGAGTGTTTATTGTTTAATTAATTCCCACACTTCTCTCTAATTGTCTAAATTTCTTTATACTTTCAAAACATCAGACACTATTTATTTCTTTTTCTTTGAGCCCTTTCTCCCAGACTCTTCTGATCTGTCCCAGTCTCGGCAGGTAGCTTCACCCCAGTCCTCATGGACTACAGTGGCAGCTCCTCTCACCTTCACCGTCAGATTCCCTTTATGTCCTTACACCTCCGTTCCTAGAAACCATGTCAAGTTTACTTCTTCCTGCATTGTCTGTTTCTTCTCCAGTGCTTTCTCTCCTCTCCTCTCTCTCTCTCTCTCTCTCTCTCTCTCTCTCTCTCTCTCATTCATTTTGTTTTGTTTTCTATTGCTCATTAAAAGCTCTACTCAGATGCTAGTGAAACTGGGCTGTTGGCATATAAGAGGTGGGTTTGAAAAGGCTTATTGAAAGGCCTGGGCACAGGGGTGGGTTTTTACCATAGGTGATCTAGCTCAATCAGTTGGCTGAAGACCCTCATTATCAGTAGTTTTGGGTCCTTCCTCTTAGACAAATCATCTTCTCTAGAGAAGACTTTTCCAGTTTCCTTCTGGGAGCCAGGAACAGTGGGGAGAAGAGTGGGAGTCTCAAGCTTCAGCAGGAAACTTTCCTTTATCCCTTCCTCTCAGTAGGCACCCCACTTTCAGTCTTGTAGGATGTTCCCCGTGGACCTGGAGAAGGCCCCCGCTGTGTTCTGTGAGGAGTGGGGCACAGTCACAGGCTGCATGGAACTCAGAGTGCAGAGTAGACTGGGAGACAGATGTTCAATAGCCTTCCTGATCCTGCCCACCCGTTCCTGTGCCTTTCCGAGGCCCTGGGGCTGGGTCAGTTTGTTTCTTGGCCAAACGGCCAGCTTCAAAGTCGGCTCTTTCAAGTTGATCCAGTTGGTCATTTCTTCCTTCTACATTCCAGCTTCCAAAATCTTGTTGCTGTTTCTCCTTTCCTATTTTTTATGGTTATTGCCTCCTTTTAATCCCTTTCCTCTTATCAGTTTCAAGGGGGTTTAAAAATAAATACATTGCCAATTCATCATCTTTAACTAGAAGCCTGTAAAAACATGAAAGACACCTGATGAATGTTTTGTGTAATTCAGGCTCTTTGCAATGTAATCTGTACATTTATTTACATATTTTTAAGCCTAAAACATTTTAGATTTTATAAAAATGTATGGATAGCTTTGCTTTTATGCTCAGTATCAGGTCATACCTGTTATTTATTTGATACAGAGTCCAGGTCAGAAGACCAGCCTCCTGTGAGAATGTGCAGTTCATTTGTGATGTTCTGCCTTAGGGTGTGGCTTGCCTACTTTGGAAAAGGAAGGCTCTCTCAGCTAATTTTTTAAAAAACTACCTTTTTGTAGTGCTTTTAGGTTATATTGCCAAGTAAAAGATGAAAGAATAGAAAGGCTGAGAGAAAATTGTCCAAAGTGCTGATAACTAAAGGTTGTAATTGGGTGATGAGACTGTGGGTGATTTCCTTTTTCAGGTTTGACCTATTGTTAACATTTTTTTGTAATGAGGTATATGACTTTTATAATAAAAACCAAAATTAACTAAGACAATTCTAAGAATGTATGCCACATTTTTTGTATGGCTATCTTTATATCTTTGGGCCAGAATCTGTGTATGGGAACACATCTTCAATGGGATCATATAAGTCAATAAAAAAATTAATTTGTTTTAGATAAATTTTCTTATAGACAACTTTCCATCAACCCATCTCTCCATTAAAGTCAAGCATGCCACTATTTAACCAACATTTTCTTTGTTTATTTTTCCCATGAAGCTATAAGTCTGAAATTTTTTAAATGTTATTTATATTTAGACAAGAAATAAAAGAAATATTTTTATTATAAAAAGAAGTTTATTTGATGTTACACAGAGTTTCTTAGATCATTTTTTCATGAATGTTTTAATATTGCTCATGTCTTTTCATCCTTCCTTCCAGCCAATACAAGAGTTGCGGGAAGTTGTTCTTAATATTTTACAAGACCAAAACAGAGCCAGAGACGGTACTGTGTTTTGTATTTAAATTCACTCCCTTTAGCCCTACAAGTACAAGTCATTGAGGGTCACCTAGGAGAAAAAGAAGTCCTCTGAAATGCCTCTCGCCCTTGGTTTCTGTGGTCTGGCCCTCTCAACCAGTATCCTTCAGGAGATAAAATGGATTATTTTTATGAAATTAGAAGGTGACAAATCTTTTTCCTTAAGAATAGATTTAACTTTGGGGAACAAGTCACGTGAAATTACAGCTACTAACGCATCACTTTGGAGAATGAGGCTACAGAGTAGATATATTCAGTGGCACTCTTACTGGAAATGAGGCTAAAATTCAAATGTTTGTTTATAATATATGACAGTATTCTTCCAAGAGATGAAAAGAGGAGACAGGACTTCATGTCTTATTACTTGTTCACCCTTATTGACCTTTCTTAGGGTCTCAGCCTCCAGTCACAATTTCTGCCTATCTCAGTCTAATTCCCTTCTTTTCATTTTGGTTGTTAAGGTTGGGCTATCGTGCAAATTGAGTTAACACAGACATGTTTCACCCACTTCCCAAGGCAAGAGCCATATGGTCATCCTGAGTAAGGAGGCGAGTTAACCCTAGTGAGTCAAGAAAACTGACCCAAGGCGTGGTATAGGGTAGGGTAAAAGGCCAGTGATTAGTCCCTGGGAGAGCTCTCTGGAGAGTGAATAAGAGACTGGGGTGGGGCTCTGTTCAGAGTTACCCATCCTCGAGTCGGGGGCAGAAGAGGGATCAAGAGACAGCCTGAGGTAGCTGGGCACTGATGCAGAGTTTAGCAGCAAAACTGGCTGTAAGTCCCACTTCAGAGCAGTTTCTCTTTTTTCGTATCTGGGTCCATAAGGAAGTCATCATATAGGTTACAATGATTTCATTGTATTGATTTTAGCTAAGTACTAAATTGCTAAATCTTGCTTTCCTTCTTGACCTTGTGTACACAGGAATTACCTCTGAATCTTTGGTTGCTGAAACTACTATACCACCCATAGAAGAGCTGGCCAGGGACATGGAATCTGGAAGAAAGTCTTGTCTTTCTCCAAAAGAGAGAGAACAGGTTCCAGCAACACCCCAAATAACCGTGGCAGAACAGGATAGGCACCCTGGTATCAAATTACAGGTCGCCCCCATCCCCAGGTAAGCACTCTCTGAAGCAGGCTTCGTGCTCACAGGCCCAGTTCTACTCCACAGATCCAAGTACTGTCAGTGTTTGCACATCTTCTGCCTCATAGATAGATGAGGTGGTGTAATTCATTCTTGGCATTGAGGGAAGGAGCTGAGGGTGAGGGGAGGGTTGGAATGGACCGAGAGAACTGGCCTACAGCGAGGGAGGTGCTGCTGGAGTCACGAGGGTTTGGGGTGGATTTCTCCTTCCTCTTCACCCTCACTGGCCTTGCACTTGTAGACCCCACCTTCCTTTCCTGCCAGCCTGGCACGGATTCGGGGGGTGGGGGTGGGGGGCACAAAGTGCCAACAGGGGCAGCCTCTGCAGCTGTGCGGGGACGGGCAGCGAGCAGCCCCATAAAAGCAGGGAGGGTGGCTGGGTGTGTACTGGTTACAGACTGCTCAGAGTACCAGTTGGCTTTTTAACAAGTGTAAGTTTAAGGCAGAATCCATAGTAATTTAAGGAATTGTGTCAGGTTATCAGTGTCATTTTTTGAAACATTAATGTAACATCAGTCTCTGTTCATGATCTGAGAGCAGATGGAGTCCACCCAGTTCATTCTGACAATCAGAAAAGGGCCATGTTAGGACGAGAGCTGCTCTAGACAGAACTATCAACCTACATTGAAATATCTATTGTGTCTTATTAATAGAATAAGAAAAAAATAAAGACAAAGTGGAATTTTAAAAGAAGCGATAAAGTTGTGAATACCTCTCTTGTCTCTCAGAATAAGTGGGATGCCGGAAGTGCAGGACATGAAGCTGGTCACTCCCGTACGGCGCTCAGCGAGGATCGAGCGAGCCGTGTCCCGCTACCCGGAGATGCTGCAGGACCATGATTTAGTGGTGGCTTCTCTCAGCGAGCTCTTAGAAGTGGAAGAAACAGAGTGTTTTGTATTCCGTAAAAATGAGGCTTTGCCTGTAACATTAGGGTTTCAAACCCTTGAATCATAACTTCTTGAGCCTCCATGAGACAAGAAATGCCCTCGTCCAGCTGACCTGGGAGAAACTGTCGTGGACGCAAACCAGGACTTGGAAAGTAGCTTGCAAGACTCGCTCTCAAATTGTCTATCTCACACAGGATAACCTTGGCTTGTTTGTTTAAGGTTGTCGTTTGCCAATTTCACAGCATCCAGAAATTTCACACTATTGAACATGAATTTATCCCACAAGTATGGTAAGGACATGGAAGGCTGGTGCCACAGTAAGACAGGCCTTCCTTCCTGCGTCCACCTTAGTCCTCCCAGAGTGGACGGTCTGAGCTCAGGTCATGTGGGACATGACAGGCCACCTGGTCAGTTCCCCTCATTTTACAGATGAATTTATACTCACCATGCCTTTGCTCAGCAATCATAAATGGTTTACATATGACCTTTGCCTCTGTCACCGTGTCCTTGTGACGAGGGGTACGTCCTTTCTCTGCCAAATCTCCTAGTGAAACAATCCTGGATTGGGATGGTCGTCGAGTTTTTTATATCCAGACCTAATTTTTGCATTTGTTATTCAAAATGCTTTAAGTAAAGGCAAAAATGGGAGCAGGTGGGGAAGGATGCTTGCTTTTGCACTTCAGTTCTTTGCTCTGCCAGGGAACCCCCGCCTGAAAAGGCGGAGTGAGCCTCAGAGACTCTACGGGCTGCCTTTTCTTCCTTCTGAGCAACTGCTCTTGGGAAGGTAAAATCTGAATCACTGTAAATATAATGTAGAGAACCCGGTTCAACAGCTTTCTTAATATTTAAGTATTAACCAAAAAAGAACATTAAATTTTGTTTATTCCTGCTTCATTTTATCTTATTTATTACAAAAGAAACAGTGATGATGGCGTGAGAATTAGTGGTTTGTCTGGGGAACCACCAATAAGCTACTCCAGAGGCCTAGGGGACATTGATTACCCTGGAGAGCTGACCTTGATCAGGGTCTGACCATCAGCCACACCCAGGAACCAGGCTTATTCATTGTGAGAGAAGCAGATCCATCTCTAGGTCAGATGTATAATAACAAGGTTCATGAAACAGCTATAATGACTGCAATGCGGATAGATTAAGAAGTAGATTGTTACCACAACCACAATCAGGAATGTGTACAGCCAGCCCTTTCCTCCCTTTAGACACACTCACTTTTACCTGTGACACCACCAAATGCCCACGGGGGTTCCTAGGGATCACAAAATCTGAAAATGGGAGTTATTTTTCCAGGTTCTTTGTCCTCGGGCCCTTTGTGCATTCCCTACCCCAGGAGGAAATTCTAAGAGTTGATTTTTGTAGATTCAGATACTGAACATATTACAGCACCTTTCCAAAAAGCGGGACGTAGGGTCTTTCCTGACGAAATGCTACCCTCTACCCATGATAAGAATCTAGTGTTTAAAGGACCAGGAATACCTGGTCCTTGCCTGGGCTGGCCCAAAGTCAACCCAGGATGAAGGAAAGGCCTTGGGCTCCAAACCTGAAATGCAGATGTGAAAAATGACTGAGCGCTCGGAGCACATGGCCTGTTGCCCCTTATTTGTCTTCAGATGTTCCAGGTGTGTCCCTTGTTTATCCACAGAAAATGCCACCAGTGAGCTGTGCCAAAAGTTCATCTGCCGTTTCCAATGCAGAGACTCTCATTCTAAGTCTCCATATATCCCGGCTGGCACCACCAACAGGGGACAGTGACATCAGAACAAGGACAGGCCAGGGCTGAGTACCACACAGAGCAGTTCCTACCAAAGTAATGATCATGGGTTTTTGTGTGTGTGTTTTAATGTTCTTTTTGGTTGTTAATCCTCACCTGAGGATATTTTTCCCATTGATTTTTTAGAGTGAGTGGAGAGAGGAGGAGAGAGAAAGAGAAACATCGATGTGAGAGAGACACATCAATTGGTTGCCTCCTGCATTCGCCCAGACCAGGCCAGGGATGGAGCCTGCAACCAAGGTGTGTGCCCTTGACTGGAAACAAACCTGCAATCATTCAGTCAGAGGGCCAATGCTCTAACCACTGAGAAACCAGCTAGAGTACAATCACTTTTTTTTTTAATTTCAGAGAGATAGGGAGAGGGACAGATAGCAACATCAATGATGAGAGAATCATTGATCAGTTGCCTCCTACTGAGGATTGAGCCCCCAACCCAGGCATGTGCTCTTGACCGGAATCAAACCCAGGACCCTTCAGTCCGAAGGCCAATGTTCTATCTACTGAGCCAAACCAACTAGGGCACGATCACATTTTTAAAGCACAAGTATAACTTCTCATATGTATTAATGCATCAAGTTCAAGGACATCTGGGCTATCACATTTACTGTCTTCCTAATGACCTGGAATGAGGTCCTCTACAGCCAATCATGTATTATTATGTGCACAAAAATACTTTTTTTGTTTTGTTTTTTTAATAATTCTTTACTGTTGAAAGTATTACATATGCCCCCCTTTACTCCCCCGTTGACCCCCTCTAGCCTGCCCCTCTCCCCCGGCCCCAGGCCCTCACTGCCTCATATATGCATGGCCTCGTCTCTGTCCATGGGTCATGCATATATGCACAAGGTTCTTGATTGATAACCTCCCACCCACTCACCTTCCCCCGCCTTCCCTCTGAGATTGTGCATCTGTTCCGTGCTTCCTTGTCTCTGGATCCACTCCGTTCATCAGTTTATTTTGTTCTTTAGATTCCACATATGAGTGAGATCATGTGATACTTGTCTTTTTCTGCCTCACTTATTTCACTTACCATGATACTCTCCAGGTCCCTCCATGTTGTCTTAAAGGGTAAGAGATTATTTTTTACTGCTGCATAGTATTCCATGTGCTACAGCTTTTTTATTCACTCATCTCTTGATGGGCACTTGGGCTGTTTCCAGATCTTAGCTATTGTAAATTGTACTTATATAAACATATATTCTTTCTGATTGGTGTTGCAGGTTTCTTAGGATATATTCCTAGAAGTGGGATCACTGGGTCAAGTGGCAGTTCCATATTTAATTTTTTGAGGAAATTCCATACTGTTTTCCATAATGGCTGCACCAGTCTGCATTCCCACCAGCAACCTCACCAGCACATGTCATTTGTTGATTTATTGATGATAGCCATTCTAACAGGTGTGAGGTGGTACCTCATTGTCATTTTAATTTGCATCTCTGATGATCAGTGACTTTGAGCATTTTTTCACATGTCTCTTGGCCATCTGTATGTCCACTTTGGAGAAGTGTCTATTTAGGTCCTTTGCCCATATTTTAATTGGATTATTTATCTTCCTTCTGTTAAGTTGAATGAGTTCTTTATATATTTGGATGTTAACCCTTTATCAGATGTATCATTGCCAAGTATGTTCTCCCATACAGTGGGCTCCCTTTTCGTTTTGTTGATGGTTCCTTTTGCTGTGCAGAAGCTTTTTATTTTTATATAGACTCATTTGTTTTTTTTCTCCTTAGTTTCCTTTGCCCTAGGTCCACAGTGGTCGGCAAACTGCAGCTCGGCAAACTGCAGCTCGGCAAACCATGGCTCGTGAGCCACAGGCGGCTCTTTGGCCCCTTGAGTGTGGCTCTTCCACAAAATACCGACTTCTGCGCATGGGCCACAAAGTTTCAATTGCACTGTACGTGCGCACCTGCACGTGGTATTTTGTGGAAGAGCCACACTCAAGGGGCCAAAGAGCCGCATGTGGCTCGCGAGCCTCAGTTTGCCAACCATGGCCCTAGGAGATGTATCCTTAAACATACTGCTACGAGAGATGTCTGAGATTTTTGCTGCCTATGGTTTCTTCTAGGATATTTATGGTTTCATGACTTAAATTTAGAAATACTGTTTTTTAAAAGAAATTGTCCCCTGCTGCATTGGGCCACCACTTCTTGTGCGATCTCTTTCCTCTACTGTTGCCATTGCCACCCCTCCAAGACCCGTCTATCTGCCCTCCAAGTGACCCGAAGCACCTCATGGCATCCCTGGAACCCAAACACACAGCACCCTTTCCACTGTGATGAGGCCCTGGCACCCCCTTGCTATATCTCCTGCCGAAATACCAGGATGCAAAGATTGTGCCAACCCAGGACTCAAAAACCTGGCTTCTTGTGATATCCCATTTAGGAGAGGTCAACACGGTGCTTCTCCTGTCCACACTTGTCCTGTTACCTGAAAAATACCTCAAGTGGAAGACAGCCCCGGTGCCGGCCCAGGTCCAGCATTCGGGCACCTTGGTGCAGCTCTGCTGGTCCTCAGGAGCCAAGAAAAGTGGTCCTGGAACCTTTCCTCCCAAGCTCACCCAGTGACTCCAGCCAGGGCCAGGAAAGGTGCCCAATGCCCTTCTCTGGGCTGGGATGGAGATGAGGGCAGAGAGGCCAAGCCACACATCCCCAGAGAAGCCACAGCTGCCACTCTAGTGTGTGTGGCCCTCTGCTGGTTGGGATGGGGAAGTAGCTCCACAAGCCATCTGGAACCACCAGCTAAAGGGAACCTATGAGGGGGACACTTTAAGCAGCCCCAGGAATGCCAGGGTAGCCACTGAGCCAGCCTGCAGTCATGACAGCGGGGATCTCAGCTTAGGGGCTCAGGCAGCACAAGGGATGAGGGGGTGAAAGCAGGAGCCCCTCTCTCGTGGTTCTGCCACCTCTCCCAGAGCAGGGGTGGGTTTGTCAGATGATCAGCCAAAAGGAGGCTGGAGGGGGGCCAGGCACCAACAGTCAGCTGGGCCCAGCTGAGCAGAACTGGGTTCTGCTCTGGGATTAGAGCCTTGGTTCTGGGCCCTATCGGGCCCAATGCCCAATTAAGAGTATTTTAATTTCCTACATTGAAATTGTGGAGGAGGTGGATGCATGAATCTATGAATTTCTATACTAAATTGAAAGTCATAGATAATATAATTATTGTCTCTATAATTTAAAAAATAAATATAATAGCCTCACTTTAACATAGAAGAAATAAAAAGAAAAGCAATCCTATATAATAAAGAGGTAATATGCAAATTGACCATCAGGCCCTCACACAAGATGGCCCTACAAGGGAGGGCAGTTGGGGGGACCAGGCCTGAAGAGGAGGGAAGTTGGAGAGACCAGGCCTGTAGGGGAGGGCAGTTGGGGGGGACCAAGCCTGCAGGGGAGAGCAGTTGGGGGGGGGGGCCAGGCCTGCAGGGGAGGACAGTTGGGGGGGACCAGGCTTGCAGGGGAGGACAGTTGGGGGGGACCAGGCTTGCAGGGGAGGACAGTTGGGGGGGACCAGGCTTGCAGGGGAGGACAGTTGGGGGGGACCAGGCTTGCAGGGGAGGGCAGTTGGGGGGGGACCAGGCCTGCAGAGGAGGGCAGTTGTGGGGGGGGACCAAGCCTGTAGGGGAGGGAAGTTGGGGGGACCAAGCCTGTTGGGGAGACCAAGCCTGTAGGGGAGGGCAGTTAGGGGCAACCAGGGCAGTTGGGGGCAATCGGGCCTGCAGGGAAGCAGTTAGGCGTCAATCAGGCTGGCAAGGGAGTGGTTAGGGGTGATCAGGCTGGCAGGCAGAAGTGGTTAGGGGCAATCAGGCAGTCAGGCAGGTGAGCAGTTGGGAGCCAGCAGTCCGAATTTGAAAGGGATATCCAACTGCCGATTTAGGCCAGAACCCTAAACTGGCAGTCAGGCATACCCCGAGGGGTCCCAGATTGGAGAGGGTGCAGGCTGGGCTGAGGGACAACCCCCCCCCCCCGGTGCACGAATTTCATGCACCGGGCCTCTAGTTTATAATAAAATAATATGTTTCTATGTAAATACCTACCTAGGAATGACTCCACTTGAAGATAAAAAAGCTCCCACAATTCTCCAAAATGCTCCCTAGGGCTGACAGTCCTCCCCTGGGAACGCCCATTCTAGCCCACTGTAGCCCCAAGTGGGAGAGCTCAGCCACAGCCAGGTGGCTCCTCCCAGCTCTGCTCTGCAAGAAGCCACCTGCTGCTCCCAGCCACTCACCCTCTGGGGGCAGGAAAGGAGGCAGGAGGTGGGGTCCACATGGGCCAGTTCTTGCTCTGTGACCACCTCGTGGGACATCTGCAGGGACAGATGAAGATGGAGAAG
Source organism: Myotis daubentonii (assembly GCF_963259705.1). NCBI lineage: Eukaryota > Metazoa > Chordata > Mammalia > Chiroptera > Vespertilionidae > Myotis > Myotis daubentonii. The sequence goes on along the minus strand of NC_081851.1, from coordinate 24,205,194 downwards.
GTCCATCAGTCAGGCCTTCTGAGGTCCCACCCCAGCCCTTCCCACAGCTGCAGCTCCCAGCCCAGCAGGCAGCAGACGGAACCAGCGGGGAGGGGGTGGTCCAGGGAAGGAGGCAGATGGAGGCAGAGTGTCATAAGAGCCAGTTTCTTTACATGTTTCACCCACTCCCTCGGGTGCCTTTCTTTTTTCTAAAATATTTTTATTGATTTCAGAGAGAAAGGGAGAGGGAGAGAGAGAGATAGAAACATCAATGATGAGAGAGAATCATTGATCGGCTGTCTCCTGCACCCAGGCTTGTGCCCTGGCTGGGAATCGAACTGTGCATGACCTCCTGGTTCATAGGTCGATGCTCAACCACTGAGCCACACCGGCCAGGCATCGGTGCCTTTCTTCACTGCCTGGTCTTTACTGCAGCAGCCGTGTCCGGCAGAACAGATAACTATGCTGACCCTGGGCTTTGCCCTCGGGAGTTCTCCGGCCCTGCTCATCTGAAAGCCCAGAGACGGACGAAGCTGCTCAGTGACCACTCCGTCCCCAGCATGTGGCAGTGTGATGGGGCACAGGGCACGGGCCCACTCCTGGCACTAGTCTCCAGCAGTCACAGTGAGTGCCGCAGGCCCTCTGCGCTCCCTCTGCGCCAGTGGTGAGGGAGGGCCGGGGGACCACTTTGCAGGGTCGTGCTGAGCACCAAGCAGAATAAAGCACCGAGCCCAGTGCAGGAAGCAGGAGAGACTCAGACACACCTTCCTCAGCCGTGTGGGCAGCTGAGAGAAGCAGGGAAAGCAGGCGGGAGCCCCCGGGGATCGGGCTTCATGCCCAGGCCCCGACCTCAGACTCCGCACCTTGAAGATGGGAACAGTGAGACTCGGCTGGGAGAACTGCCTGTGCCCTGGATCCCTTGGTGGCTGGTCAGGAAGCCACCAGGGGTGGTTTCCTGCCTCCTTTTCCCAGGACCCATCACCTCAGGCCCCTTGACTGCCTGACCAGACTGGTCAGAGCTGCCTGTCGCTCACAGAAGGATCCACCCAGCAGACAGGTGGTTCCCGAGGAGCCGCAGTGGTGGAACTGGAGGACAGGGCTGCGCTCCACGAATCACCCCACAGCAGAGCACACCGCTGTCGCTGGGAAGCTGGGCCAGCAGAGGACGCTGCCTGACAAGGACAAGGAAACGCCCAGAGGCTGGGAGTGTCAGGTGACTGGGCTCAGGGACCTGGGACAGGAATCTGTGAGGCCCATGCCCCCACCTCCGCCCACTGGGCTGTCCCCTCCTCCCTGGGCACCCGAATCTCCCTCTTGGTGGAGGTGATGACTTGCAGCCCATGATGCACCCATCCTTGTGGCTGGTGCACAAGTGGCCATGTGACCCAGGAGGAGGGGAGGAGGCAGACCTCCAGGCTCCCGGCAAACTTCCCTGGCCCCGCAGGGGGTGAGGGGCACCCAGTGGGGACACTGGGCTGGACCTGTGCACGTGTGTGAGATGTAGGTGCCCTGAGCCTGTGCTAGGTGGCTTGGAGGAAGGGCTCAGAGGGCACAGTGTGGGTGGCCCTAAGGGGATCAGAGGGGTTCCAAGGTCCAGTTCACTAGGGAAGCTGTGCATGAAACAGATCTCGGCCCCTTGACAATCTTGGCAGGACCTTGCTGCCAGGCCTGCACTGGACCACCACCCTCATCCTCTCTGCTCCCTGGGGGCCCACAGGCTCCCCCTGGTACAGCTCTGCCAGGTCCAGCCTCTTCAGCTCCTCCATCCGCTCTGAAAATGGATGTGGGACAGAGGAATGAGTGACAGCCCTGGCGCTCTTCGTCTGCCCGGGGCCCAGCTGAGCCATGTGGTAAGAGTGGAGAGGTCACCAGGGGTCCAGGCACCTACTGTGTGCATCATGTTCTCACATCAGTGACACTGCCCGGGACAGCATAAGTCCTGTGGACAAGGGCGGTCAGGTCACACACAGTGACTCAAAGCCCAGCTGTCTGGGCTCACAGCAGCTCCTGACCCCCAGGCCACTTCAGGTCATTCCCAGTGGGGAGTGTGCCTTCCACTCGCTACCCATCTTCAGACCAGCTAGGGAGGTGGGGTCAGGTGAGGAAGGAAGCCCCAGGCCACAGAAACATCACCGGCTCTGAAGTCATTTCTGAGTCTCAGTTCTGCCCCTTCTGGCTGTGTGGCTTTGGGCAGGATGCTTAACCTCTCTGGGTCTCTATTCCCTCCTGTATAAAGTAGATTTGCTCTCGTAAACCAGAGGACAGTGTTATCACGGTCACAGCTAAGGCTGCACAGGAAAGGGGAAGATGACAATGCGGCAACGTCTGGGCTGGTGGCCAGCGCCCCTGCCTGTTCCCAACCCCAAGGCCCACCCTTCTCTCCAGCCCAGATGCCCAGCTCCTGGGACAGCTCAGGAACCACCAGGCAAGTCCACCAGCCCAGCCGCTTCTTAAACTTGAGGATGTTCTCAAAGATGTGGTCCCTGATGTACAGCTGTCCTTCCTCCGCACCCAAGCAGCTTGCACACATGGCATTAGACGAGCCTGCCCATCATGGAGGACAGGCTTCCTCACAGCCCTTCCCTGTCCCGGTAGCAGCTGGGGACATGGGCTCCCAGTGGATGTGCCCCCAGAGGGGACAGAGGGCGCCCTGGTCTGGGAGGGCTGGGCTGGGACAGCAAGGGTGACCATGGCGTGGGAGGAAGGGCGGCAGGGGGCCCTGAGAGAGCCCCCTGCTTTCCTGCCCCAGGCCAAGCCTGAGGGTGGGCTCCTCCCCGCAGCCTGGCCCACGGATCACGTGGAAGGGGCCTCAGCTCCTGTCGTTCCCATGTGGACCCGTCTCTGCACCGCTCCTTCCACGAGGAAGCAGTGCTTCTGTGTGTCCACCACAAGCAGGTCAAAGTAGGGCCTCAGGGCCTGGCTGGGGCCTCGGCCTGCCGGGCGGGCAGGGGGCACATGCAGACACCCAGTCAGGAAGACCTGCGCCGCCCCACAGGTCCTCAGCCGAGCGCTGCTACCGCCCATCCTGACGCAACCCCTCTCCATACTTGGATCTTCTTTGAGGGGATAGGGGCGGGAGGCTGGGCCTGAGAGAGGCCCTCAGCATCCTGGCCCTCCCAGACCTGAGGAGGCGCAGCCACCTCAGCCAGGCACAAGGCACTCACCTCGCCAGCGCCAAACAGGTCAGCCCTGGGGCCCTGGCAGGGACAGAGCGAAGGCCAGAGCACCTGGCTGGGCTGGCCGGGGCCACCGCCAGCCTCTGCCCTGAGCCACTGGAGACCACAGGGGCAAAACAATGAGAAAATCACCCATTCCACTGAGACCTGAAGAGGCCAAGAATTGGACCCCAAAATGCCAACCAGACGGTGGGGGCAGCAGGTCTTGGCTCCTCCCCTCCCGCTCACTGTTTCCTACAGGGTCTCAGTTTCCCCAGGGCCCCGCCGCTCATGCACTCACGTCGGTGTGGTTGTAGCTGCCGCTGGTGGCCAGGAGCACTCCCAGCCGCCTTCCTGCCCAACAGGACAGGGATCTGTTCCTGGAGGAGACACAGAGCAACTTCCAGGGTCGGTGCCTCCCAGAGCTGCCCGGGAGCCCCTCAGGTCTCAGCCTCCAGCGGGGCCCCAGGACAGGCAGGAAGTGGAGAGCAAGGCCAGGTGCAGGCTCTGTCCAAACCCTGAGGGAAGAGGCCAGGGAAAGGAGGAGGGGACCCAGGGACAGGCCTGGTCGTGACCCTGGGTCTTTGGCCACTCATCCTCCTCCACGTATTTTTCCAGGTCCTCCAGGGTCTTCTCCTTGAGACAGCCGGCAGGAGGGACACAGCTGTGCATGTGCACGTGTGTGCGTATGTGTGCATGTGTGCACGTGTCCAAGATGGGGGAGCCCAGACCACAGTGCTGGCGGGAAGCAGTGGAAACTGAGGGGCTGTAGCCCGGGGGGCTGGCCCCGGAGAGTGAGGGCGATGCACAGGAGTCCTGGAGTCCCGGGCGCCTCACCAACGGGCAGACGTTGTCCACTGTGTCAGTCACACCCTGCAAGAGGCTTTGGAAGGACTGAAGAGGCTCCCATGCCAGATAGCCAGTGTCACAGCTGGGGCAAGCTGAGGGGAGGAAGGCTGATCAGCAACCCTAGAGTCATGGGAGGGTGTGAAGAGCTATAAAATGCAACAGGTGCCTAGAACCACAGGAACGGAAAAAAAGCACAAAAGTACAGCCCTGAGGGCTCACAATGCTGACTTTGCAACTAGGCTTTATGGCTTCCATTCTGGGCTTTGACCTGAATCATCCAGGAAGACTTCTGTGACTTGGCGTATCCCCTTAGGAAAGAAAGACAAGTTTACAATGCACTTTACAAAACTCGTTTTCCCACATGGCTAAACTCAATGAAGTTAGGCATTCTTAAAGGAATAAGAATTATCTGAGAAAAGGGTGACTCAATGAAATAGTTCTTTCCTTGACAATGCCGCATGAGCAACTATTAGGATGGCGAAGCAAGAGTTTGAGGCTGCAGGAGCTGTGTTCCCTCACCGGATGGATCAATGGGCAGAGGGATCCATGGATGGGTGGATGCGTGGGTAGGTGGGTGGGTGGATGGATGGATGGATGGATGGATGAATGGATGATTGGATGGATGGATGGATGGATGGATGGATGGATGGATGGATGGATGGTGGGATGGATGGATGGATGGATGGATGGATGGATGGATGGATGGATGGATGAATGGATGATTGGATGGATGGATGGATGGATGGATGGATGGATGGATGGATGGATGATTGGATGGATGGATGGATGGATGGATGGATGGATGGATGGATGGATGGATGGATGGAAGGTGGGATGGATGGATGGATGGATGGATGGATGGATGGATGGATGGATGGATGATTGGATGGATGGATGGATGGATGGATGATTGGATGGATGGATGGATGATTGGATGGATGGATGGATGGATGGATGGATGGATGGATGGATGGATGGAAGGTGGGATGGATGGATGGATGGATGGATGGATGGATGGATGGATGGATGGATGGAAGGTGGGATGGATGGATGGATGGATGGATGGATGGATGGATGGATGGATGATTGGATGGATGGATGGATGGATGGATGGATGGATGGATGGATGGATGGATGATTGGATGGATGGATGGATGGATGGATGGATGGATGGATGGATGGATGGATGATTGGATGGATGGATGGATGGATGGATGGATGGATGGATGGTGGGATGGATGGTGGGATGGATGGTGGGGTGGATGGTGGGATGGATAATTGGATGAACAGAGAGATGGATTAAATGGCAACCTTTATTGAGGGTGTAGGAGGAGAATCAAACTTCAGCAGTCAGGAAGATTCCCACAGTCCCTTTCGTCCGCGATCCTGTGCTTTCTGCTCATCTCAGGGACACCTTTTAAAAGTACCCTTTCCCATGTTGTATGTTTCCTCTGAATCAGAAACAGAAGGAGGAGGACTACCTGGTTATGGGAAGTTCCTTACCCCTCCCCCTGGGAGTTGGCACGGCAGGTGTGCAGAAATGTAACTTACTGTCCCTGTAGCTGAATTGGGGGTCTGGGAAGTCACCCAGTCACTTCAGTGTTTCTCAGGTGACTTCTCCAGGTACGCTCCTACCGTCTCCTAAAGCTGACTGAACAGTGCAGGGTGTATGCCCAGTCAAACTGGCACTGGGTGGCTGGTAGCTGCCCATCACTCCTCGGCGGGTCCTGGTGTGACCTGCACTGGCACCGCTAGGAAGGCGGGAAGGCGGCCCCTCCTCACGTTGCTGTGTGCTGGCGGTCTCTGCTGCCACCCGAGGACGTGGCCGCTTGTCCAGGCACGAGCCCCTTGGCTGCCTGCAGGTCTAGCCAGGAGGTCCTCAGGCTGTCACAGGCCCTCTCAGCCCTTCACCCTGTGCCACTGGCACACTTGGGGGTGTGCTGCATTCCGGAGCCCCTTCAGGAAGAGGTGTGCTGTCATAGTAACAGTAGGTGCATCCTTGCACTGCTTACCCTGTGTGCCTCCTCACAACCCCAAGAGGTGGGCCTGCTGTTATTCTGAATTTCCAGATACAAAGCTGAGGCACCAGAGAATTAAGCATGCCACCCACTGTTACAAAGCCAGTAGGTGGCAGAGGGGTCTGAGCCCAGAGGCCTGGCGCCAAATCTGTACTCTCAACCACTGGGTGAAACTGCCTCTGCTCAAGGTCCCTGGACTCCTCAGTGTCATAAAAGACAGAGAAAGACTGAGGACCTTCCCTAGCCAGTTTGGCTCAGTGGATAGAGCGTTGGCCTGCAGACTGAAGGGTCCCAGGTTTGATTCCAATCAAGGGCACATGCCCCGGTGGCGGGCTCGATCCCCAGTAGAGGTATGCAGGTGGCAGCTAATCAATGATTCTGTCTCATTATTGATGTTTCTATCTCTCTCTCTTTCTCCCTTCTTCTCTGATATATATCTATATATCTATATATCTATATATCTATATATCTATATATCTATATATCTATATATCTATATATCTATATATCTATATATCTATATATCTATATATCTATATATCTATATATCTATATACCTATATATCTATATATCTATATATCTATATATCTATATATCTATATCTATCTATATCTATATATTTTTTTAAGACTGAGGATGTGTTCAGATTAAAGGGGAGGCTGAAGAGGCGGCCAGCAGAACCCAGATCTGCATTTGGGCACTATCTCAGGGAGGAGGATGTGATGCCAAGGACGTTAGTAGGTCATAAGACTGGACTGGGGGTGGTGGGTTCGAGTGCTGTCTCCGTGTAAACCGATGCAGTTGACTGGTGCTGCGGTGATGTCAGAACAGCCCTGTTCTTGGAAAGACTCAAGTATTTAGGGTAAAGGTCATGCTGTGTGCAACTTACCTCCAGGCAAGGCCTATGCCTGTGCGAGGTGAGCCGCGTGTGTCACTGGCCGGGATACATGGTAAACACATGGAGCGAAGTGTTAATTAACAAGACGTAAATCTGGCCAAGGGTGTAAGAACACATGTCCTTTGTACGATGTCTTATTTTCACAAGTTCTCATAAACTTGAAGTTATTTATAAGTTTCCCATAGAGGGTGTGTGTCCCCAGGCCCCAGGGGCCGGGCCTGGAGCTGCCTCTCCTCCCACCTGCTCCTAAGCCCCGCTCAGCTCCCCCTGGCGTCGTCCCCGGGGCTGCGGTGGCAAAGGAGCAGGTCTCCTCCTGACTCTACACCTCGACTGTGTCAGTTCAGAGAGCACGTGAGGTTTTGTTCCCGTCACTCCTCATGCTCCCTCCACCCGCAGGAGGCACTGTTCCAGGTGCCCACAGCTGGTCCACAGCGGCCTTACAACTCCAGCCATGGGGCCAGGGCCGGAGGGGCAGTGCAGCCCCTGGGCTTGGAGAGACCCTCTGAGGCCACCAGAAACCGGGCTTCCTCACACGCACGGGCAGCTGGCACAGGGGGTTGGGGGGGAGGGGGGAGCAATGCACCACGAAGGCTTTTAACAGAGCGGAGTCTGGATGTAGGATTTTAGAGGTGAAGGTATTCCGTGCAGCAGCAATGAGCTCAGTGCTAAGGACAAGAAGGAAATGGCCACAGGGGGCAGCAGAGGCTGGGAGCCGGCTCAGGGCAGTGGCCCTCAGAGCCCAGCCTGGTCCTGGCCCAGAGGTCACCTGCCTCTCATGTGGCCACATGGCCAACGGCATGTCCTGGGTGTGGATGGGCAGGGACCGAGGCCAGAGGCTGGACTCCACTCACTGGGAGGGCCTGGCCTGAGACCCGGGGCAGCGGCCAGCCCCTCCATGGTCGGGGCAGAGAAGGGATAGGTTAGGGGTGAGAGGCAGGAACTTTCCAAGAACGTGTCACTCCTCCCATCAAAAGAATGCAAGTTCCTGGAGCTTGTGGTGTGTGTGTGAGTGTGAGAGGCTGTGAGTGCAGTTAGAGGTGTGTGCATGCGTGTGTGTGTGTGTTTGTGTTTGTATGTGTGTGTGTGTGTGTGTGTGCAGGTGGGTGGGAGTGGGAGTGGGAGTGGGAGTGCTGGGACCGGGCCTGACCCCTGAGCCCAGACTGGAGCACCGGGGAGCTCCTGCCGCCCACACAGCTTGGCCTGACCATCCCGCAGGAACCAGGCTGGGGGCAGGGGCGCCAGGGGCCAAGGCTCCCCCCACTGAGCAACACACAGGCTTTGGGGGGATCCTCTTTCAGGTAATTTGGCCCCTGAGGGTGAGACGTCATTTATCCCTAAACTGGAAAGCCAGGACTCCCCAATCCGCAGCTGTGTAGCCCCAGCGGGCACAGGTCTGGAAAGACTCTGAGGATGCGGGGGGGGGGGGGGGGGGGGGGGGGCGGGGCAAGCAGCCTGGAGCAGCCTGCCTGCCCTTGAGGGCTGTGTCCAGGCACATGGACAGGACATCCAGGTGGACACCGGCAGGAGCTGAGGAGCCCCGAGGCAGGTCTTGGCAGAAAGGAAGCCATGGGGCCAGTCCCAGGCCTGGTCGCGGGGAGCAGGTACCTCTCCCAACAGAGACCACAGATTCCCTTGCTGCAACCCTGAGCAAGGAACGGGCTGCTGCTCACCGGGGTCTGGGCCGCTGAGGACAGGCCAGAGCACAGTCCTGAGCAGCAGGAGGCCGCAGGGGCGTCAGAAACGGCGCCGATTGCAGGCGCCTCCCGCACATACATAAATCAGCCTCGTCAGACACCATGCATTCGGTGGGCATCACCTCATGCCACGCCTATGCTGGGCTCAATGAGGGAGACATATTACCTGCCCTTAAGTCAAGTCAGTCGCAGCCCGAGGAGACGGTGAGAAGAGAAACCCAAGCCCTCGAGAACCCAGGGAATCAGGGGGGACTTCCTGGAGGAGGAAGTCTTATGGGTGAGTCAGAAGCAGGCAGGCTGAGGGGCAGCCTGTGAGCGTGAGGGAGTCTCGGGCATGTGGCTGGCGGTGAGGGGAGGTGATAGTCACAGGTGAAGGCTGTGAGAATGGCCTGTCCCGTGCATACAGGAGGCCAGTCTCCTGGGCCCCGGGGGAAGGAGGACACGCTGGAGGGGTGGCTGGGCCGCCGAGGCCAGTCCGGAGGCTGGTGTAGTGACTCTGGCAAAGGATGAGCTTGCAAGAACATGCAGGACATAAAGCACATCGTTTACTGACTGACCAGTGATAGGGGGACGGCGGGAGCATGGGGGACGGAGGCCGGCTGTCCGCAGGGAGGCCTGGACCACCAGGAGCAGAGCAGGAAGACAGGTGTGACTCAGGACAGACAGTGAGACAGAAGAGGCGGAGAGACGTCGGAGAAAAACGGGCCTCAGGCCAGGGCAGAGGGGAGTCCTGAGTTGTTGGCATGAGTTTGAATGAGAAGGTGAGACAGAGCTTGAGACTCTGTACCAGACTCAAGTTCAATTTTTTAATTGTTCGGGGTTTTTTAATATATATTCGTATTGATTTTTTAGAGAAGGAGAGGGAGGAGAGAAACTTCGATGTGAGAACAGAACATGGATGGGCTGCCTCCTGCACCCCCCTACTGGGGATGGATCCTGCGACCCAGGCATGTGCCCTGACTGGGAGTGAATGTAACAGCCATGCGGACACATCTGACTTAACCCAGAGCCCCGGCAGCTGTGGGGGTGCAGGGAAGGTGTGCAGGGCAGGAAGAGGTCACTCCCCGCGCTTGAGTGAGGAGCCCCATAGGAAGTCCAGCTCCTACTAGAACGTTCCATCACAGACCTGGGACTTTGGGAGCAGAATTTAGAAGTAGGACAACAGGAGAGTCGTGTTTCACCAAAAACAGGCCTTTGTAGGGACAGGGCTGTGCTAGCCTCCGTCCCACTCAGAGAAAACCCCGGTCAAACGCAGGAGCCATGACACCCCGCAGGACGGCAGCCAGCGGCTCCTCACCCAGAGGAGTGTGGCCTCCCCAGGGCGCGCTCCGGGGACACATGGGTGGACGAACGTCACATCGGGCCTGAGCCCAGGGAGACGCTGCTCAGAGGCCACAGCTGTGCGGCCTCCAAACCCCCTTCAGGAGCCTGAGTTCCAGGGGCAGGACCTTTCACCTGCTCGTGATCCGCACCTCCTAGACCCACCAAGGAGCTCGCAAGCGCCCCGTCCCTGCTCTGACCTCAGTGTGCACGTGACACACACACACACACACACACACACACACACACACACACACCCCGCCGCCCCGCTCCCTGGCTGGTTAAAACGTAGCTTCTGATTCAGCAGGTGCGGGTGGGGCCAGGATTCCGCATTCCTGACGTGCCCGAATCGCCCGTGTGGGGCCCTCTGAGGGCAGGGTGGAGCGCCAGTTGGCATGTTTGAATCAGCTGGGGAGGGATACGACCTTGGACAGGTGAGCACCAGCCAGGCAAGGACCGGGAGGGAGGGCCATTCAAGCCCAGGAGGGCCATGACCTGCGAGCGACAGCCCGGCGGGTGGGCGGGTGGGCCGGGCCCTCCCTCCCGAGATTCATGAGCAGCTGTCCCGAGGGGCCCCCGGGAACGGGCATCATCTGCTCCCCGGGGGATTCTCACGTAGGACCACGTTTCAGGACCCCCGTTTTAAAAAGACATTTGACAGATCATGACGATGCTGGATCGGGTGGGCGCACGCCAGGCCGGGCCCCCTCTCAGGCCTGGGAATCTCGTCCCTCATGGAAACATCGGCGATTTTTGAGCGCAGACGGTGCCCTCCGTTCTCTTTCTCGCTGGAGCTTCACCTCAGCCCTGGGCTGTAGATGTTATTACTATTCTATCACCCTGGTCTCTCCCGGACAAGGAGAGGAAAGACTTGCTCTAGAAACCTCGCTCACTCCCTGGGCCTTTCCTCTCCCTGGCCCTCCTCTCCATCCCCACCACACACACACACACACACACACACACACACACACACACACGCAGTGCCCCTCAGGGCAGGTGGGGGGGCAGCTAGGCCTGGTCATGGAAGCTGTGAGGCATGAGGGTGGTGGCGCCCTCAGGGGCACAGCGCACATTCCTCAGCTAAATGCAGGCAGGGGCACAGCACCTGCAGGCTGGGGCCCCTCCCAGGCCTCGCCTCGCCTGGCCTCACCTCCCTGGCAGCACAAGCTAAGCCCTGTGCAGAGATTCTAGGCCGGCAGGGGAGTGACCTAATTAAACACACAGGCTTATTCTTAGACAAGGAGCCCAGTTAAGGTCCCTGGACAGCCACCGCGCAAAGGCACAGCCCTAGAAGTGACCGAAATAATTCTTATTTTGAAGCAGCAGTTATTTACTTCTGGTTATAAAAGTAGCACATATTCACCATAGAACGTGTGGAAATGCAGGAAAAAAAGTGCTACCCAGAGATAACCGCTATTTTTGCTTCTTTCTTCTCAGTCCTGCTTTATACATATTTTCAGGTTTGACACCGGGAGGAAATGCTTAGTCACGTAATGTAAGTGAAAGATGCAAAGGATCAACAGACACCCCAATTTTCTTATTTCAATTAGGATTGTCATACAGATATAGTTCGGGATCCTGTTCATTTCACTCACTTCTAAAACACTGACATTTTCCCCGTCGCATTAGATATTCAGCTACTTGACTCTTCCGCTACATAGGTATGAACAGTGGTTCTCAACCTTCTGGCCCTTTAAATACAGTTCCTCATGTTGTGACCCAACCATAAAATTATTTTCATTTCTACTTCATAACTGTAATGTTGCTACTGTTATGAATCGTAATGTAAATATCTGATATGCAGGATGGTCTTAGGCGACCCCTGTGAAAGGGTCGTTCGACTCCCAAAGGGGTCGCGACCCACAGGTTGAGAACCGCTGCTCTAGAATTATGTGCATACACTGTTCCCAGTGAGGGGGCATTGACATGGTTTCCAATTTTTCAAATAACTCCACAACAACCTTCCTGTGCTTCTCTGGTCATTCCCTTGGGCTCGGTTTTCAGAAGTAAAAATGATTCGTTCTCTTGTTACGCATGGCCAAATGGCTTCCCAAATATTCAGAGCAATTGGCACTGCCACTCTCAAGTATGGGATGTCGTAGTGCCTGGGGCATGTCTTGATTCCTGAAATAATAATCAGAACTTTTTTTATCAGTTAGTGGTGGAGCCAGAGGCCACGGTTCATAGGCACTGATGCCTCAGAGCCATCTGGGACTTTGTGCCTGAGCAAGTCAGCTTCTATCAGGGGAGGCTGCTGTAACAAACAGCCTGGAATTTTAGGGCTTACAACAAGCAAGTTTTATCTCTCACCCGGTTACTCAGAAGATGTGGATCACCTGTGCCTTTATTCCGAACATCTTCTGTTCTGGAACCCAGGCTGAAGGCACAGCTGCCATCTCCATCCTCACGGTCATGGGCAAAGAAACAGAGCAGAACTCACCTGGCTGTTCAGAAAAAGCCAAAGAAAAGCCGCGTGTAGAATATGCTACCATTTGTCTGGAAAAGGCAGAGAACACATATACACACACATAACACGTATAACGTAAGCTTACATGTGTATAAAGTGGTTTAAAAGAATTGGTGAGCAGCTGGCGACAGTGGCTTTTAGGAAAGTGAACTATGGGACTTTTGGTGGGGAGAGGCTTGTTTGTCACTATAGTCTCCTTTTCACAGATTGTTTTTCCCCCTTTTGTTTATATTGCCTTTTCCAGAAAAAAAAAATTATTTTAATTAAAAAAAATTTTTTTTGGTTGCAAATTTTTTTATTATTATTATTAGTTAAGGTATTACAAATGTGTCCTCATCCCCCCCGTTGACCCCCAACCTCCCTTCCCCCCCCCCCCACCCCGCCCCGCACACTCATGCTCCCATCCCCCTGTTTAATTAAAATTTTTAAGAACGACCCTTTCGCAGTCCTTTCTCACTCAGGTCACAGTGTCTCAGCCTATTCCTCCACTGCTCCCACATGGGACGTGCCCTGATTCCCACACAGAGAGCCTTAGAAAGCAGACTTTCCGGAAAGCACGGGAAAACCCAGAAGAACAAATAGCAGCAGTTACAAAGCAAAAAAAAAAAAAAAAAAAAAAAAAAAAAAAAAAAAAAACAGAAAAAAGAAAAGAAAAGTTCATCCTCCAGCCATGCTTTCGCAGCCTCCCAAATAAGCGCCTTTGCGTGAGGTGGGACCCGAAGACAGGGCTGGATTCTCTTGCGTGAGCCAGGAGTCCGCTCCTGAGAGGGAGGTGGGGAACCAGGGAGGAACGGAGGCGACACCGTGAAAGCGCCACGCGAGCCAAGGGCACTGGTGGTGCCCCGACACAGGGCCCTCAGACAGTGGGCGGCCTCTGTGCCCCCAGCTTCCGGGCCCCTGCTCTGCATCCTCACATCCCCACGTGTGCTCCTGGTCTTCAGAAAAGTTCCCTGTCCCCCCGCCGCCCCCCAGGCTTGTGTGAGCAGGTTCCTTATAGAAACCTGAAGGACTAGCTCCACCGTCTGGATGAATGGCACAGGGACGCACCCGTGGGGACAGGAGCTAAAGTCAAAGACGCCACAAGGGCACCGTCACCAGGAAAGGGGTGGGGGGCGGGGGTCCTGGGGAGCTCTTCGGATTTCTAGACGCCACGGAGCCTGGAGCGCTGGCCAAGCCTGTGTCTGCACAAGCCTGGAGCGCGGTCATCACTGGGCTACACAAGCAAAGCTGCTGAGTCTAGAATGTACCCGAGAGAGTGGCGGGGGTGAGGGTGGTCACAGCTGAAACCGTGTGAGCAGCAAAACAAACAACAGTATTGACTTACAATCCAAAGAGCGAAGTAAATATCCACGAATTCCTATTGAACAGATGACTTCATAAATACATGGGGGGGGGGGGGGAGGGATAGCTCTTCCTTACGGAAGAGTTCCAATTAATAAATGTAGGAGTAATGAGGGAAATAGGATTTAATTGAAGTCCAGTGCTTAGCTTAACACTCTGCTTCACTACCTTGTCATTCTCAATTTTTGGAAAAGGGGCCCTGCATTTCCGTTTTGCTATGAGCCCCACAAATTATGCAGCTAGTCCTGGCTGCAAGCAGGTGAATGTTTAAGGAAAAGCAGGGTACTTGCACAGCCTTAAAGCATCTCCCTAAACACTTGTCAATTAAAAGGAGGGAAAATAGTAACTTTACCTGCAGACATCAGGCAAACGCCATATTAACCAAATGGCCAGTGTTACTAACAGGTGCCCCAGATGATGGGCTGAGAAAGCAAATCATTTCTGTGTCATCCTCCCCAAAATGATAACACAGACATGCTCACATTGAGGGACATTCCATAACATACCTGACTGTGACTGTTAAAAATTGTCAAGGTCATGGGGACAAGAAAAGACTGTCACCAGTGGAAGAAGACGAGGAAGACAAGGCACACTAAACGCAAAATGGGATCCCCCGTGTGATCCTGGGACAGAAAGAGAGGATTCGCTGAGAAACCAGGGCAATGTGCACATAATCCACAGGTTTGCCAACAGCACTCAGCCAGTATTCGCTTCTGGTTTCAGGAATTCCATTGTTATGAAAGGTGTTAACCGGAGGGGAAGCTGAGAGAAGGGCGCGAGGGAAAGTCTGAAATTATTTCAAATTTTTTTTAAAAACTTGAGCCGAGACTGGTCTGGCTCAGTGGTTAGAGCGTCGGCCTGAGGACTGAGGGGTCCCAGGTTCGATTCCAGTCGGGGGCATGTGCCTGGGTTGCGGGCACATCCCCAGTGGGAGATGTGCGGGAGGCGGCTGATCGATGTTTCTCTCTCATCGATGTTTCTGACTCTCTGTCTCTCTCCCTTCCTCTCTGTAAAAAATCAATAAAATATATATAAAAAATTAAAAAAATAAAATAAAAAAATAAAACTTGAAAGCAATGATGATTAGGTGGAACGATGTGGCCAAAGGCCTGCCCAAGTTTTATTGGGGCTACTGCCCGTGCCTCTCCAGCTGAGAAAGACACTGCAGTGGCAGGAAACACAAGAATGTGAGAGACTATCAGGATCGGATGGAGGCGTGCTCTCCCTCCCAGAGCATGCCTACACTCTCCCTTCCCCTCTTCTGCCCTCACAGGCGGGCATCTCCCAAACTCTAAGGGTCCCCACTTGCAACCAGCGGAGCAAGGCTCACCCCCTGCCCCTGCCCCTAAGACCCGCTTTTCTCTGACTCTCCAGGAAGCTGACAGCAGCCCCACCTTGGCTCACTTCTTTCCTCTAATGCAGCGGTTCTCAACCTGTGGGTCGTGACCCCTTTGGGGGTCGAACGACCCTTTCACAGGGGTCGCCTAAGACCGTCGGAAAACACATATATAATTACATATTGTTTTTGTGATGAATCACTATGCTTTAATTATGTTCAATTTGTAACAATGAAAATACATCCTGCGTATCAGATATTTACATTACGATTCATAACGGTAGCAAAATTAGTTATGAAGTAGCAATGAAAATAATTTTATGGTTGGGGTCACCACAACATGAGGAACTGTATTAAAGGGTCGCAGCATTAGGAAGGTTGAGAACCACTACTCTAATGTTTCTAGAGAACCAGAGCAGCCCCGCTTCATCTCTCTCCTGATGCTTCTTCTGTCCCAGGCCCTCCCTTGTGTCACTGTCCCCAGCTTTAATAAACTTACTCTCAATGTCACCTGGACTCTTGTTGTGAAATCTTTCCTGCGTGAAATCAAGAACCCATGCACTCCTGGCTGGCCCGAGGTAGACCCACTCCAGGCCGGTCGCTCTTCCAGTAACATTCCCTGGTGACCCAGATGGGACCTTGTTTTCTTAGCCTACGCAGCCCGGCTGGCTCCCTTCTCCTACGTCCATAATTGTGACGTCACCAGTAACAACCGGTGCTGTTTCCCCAGCAGCATCACCGGTAACATCTGGCGCTGAGACTCAGAGCCCCTGATCACCCACCCTCCTCAGACACAGAAAGCCAGCTTCTGATGGTGGTTTTATCAACCAAGACTTGGACTGGGATGTCATGGTGTGGAGAGACGTGCCTAGACTCTGGATGTCACCAGAAAGCTCTGAGGAATGGAGATTGACTTGGAAGCTGATGAGGGCCCTTGGGGAAGTGGCCTGGGGCCTTTCTTATTCACGGGGTTCACCCACTCTTTCCAGGTCTCACTTGCAGAGCCCACCTGCATTGCCACCTCCTGAAATGAGGCTATTCTCAGGACTAAGTAATTGAGTCGATGAAATATGGGGCAATTACCAACTTCGCTTCTGGAGACAGCAATTCCATGTCAGGATGAGGATGCTTCGGGGATTCTGGCCCATCCCCCCTTTAGAAGAATCAGCTGATAGCCTCTCTGTTCCTGCTCAGCCCTGAACCTATCTCCAAGGATCCCAGTCCCTTGTGTCCCGTAGATCAGGCAAAGAGACCTCATACCTATGCAGGCAGGAACCATGGCCCTTGTCAGCAGGAAGCAGTTACTGAAGACAGAGCCCCCCTTCCCTCATCACCCCTAAAAGATTTCAGGGATGAAAATCTCAGGGAGGAATGAAGCAGGAGAATAAAACGCTAGGAACATTCCTTGGCAAGTGGGATGGGGCGACTAGGACAGCTAAGCAAACTGGCCCAGCATTTTACAGCTACATTCAGGAGGTCATTGAACAGAGAGCTCGGTGCCTGGCAACAGGCAAAACTGGCCCAGCACCTCCCCCCTCTCCCCAAGTGGCCTGTCCTCCCCTGGCATATTGCTGGCCGTGCAGTTTAGACCTCCTGACTTTTCCTCCCTAGAGATAACGTCTAGGCCTCAATTGTATTTCCGTTCCAGGCCCAGAAAAGCAGCAAAACCAGGTGGGCAACTCCGGGACCAGCTGCAATGCCTAGTGACCCTCTGCCCTGGTGATGACCAAGCAGTGGAGACCACTACCCTGAAAGGGCACACCTGGGAAAGCTCAGGAATATTCTATCGAGATCCTTCCCTCAAACCTTCCCAAAACTCCCAGCCTTTAAACCCTCAAGACCACGTGTGCTTGCTCTCCGCCTCCCAGGAGCTCGCCTGCACCTTTCCCTCCCCTCTCCTTCCCCACAGGCAGCATCTCCTAACTCCCAGGAGACCCATAGACCTGCAGCCAGGGAGCAGTGGGCCAGGCAGCTCCTCCTGGGCTCACCCTCCCCCCGGCCCCCTCAGCCTGTCTCCAAGGCCCCCTTTTCTCTGACTGTCCAGGGAGCTGATAGCAGCCCCACCTTGTCTCATTTTTTCCCATAACATTTCTAGAGAAAGCAGCCCCGCCTAGCTTGCTGTTGCTTCTTCTATCCCAGGCCCTTCCTTGTTTCACTGTCCCCAGCTTTAATAAATGTAATCTCAAAACCAACACACACAAAAAAGAAAGAAAGAAAGAAAGAAAGAAAGAAAGAAAGAAAGAAAGAAAGAAAGAAAGAAAGAAAGAAAGAAAAAGAAAGAAAGAAAGAAAGAAAGAAAGAAAGAAAGAAAGAAAGAAAGAAAGAAAGAAAGAAAGAAAGAAAGAAAGAAAGAAAGAAGAGAAAAAGATGGATGGAAGAGCAGGCTCCAAATCTGATAGACAAAACAATGGCAGCATTTCAACAAAGACACCTCCTACTGCATTCTCCGCTCCTCCACCTGAAGGGCAATGGCCCCACCTCCCCGTCTCCCAGGTCCTCCTCGCCCTGGTATGATGCCAGCACCCACATGTAGGGACCCCCATGATGCCAATGACGGGCCCTCCTCCTTCTGGGATGATGCCAGGGGACCCGCTCCTGGAATGAGGCCACACGCATGCCAATGATGCCTGGGTCCCCCATGTTCAGACCTCCCACCCATCCCACGATGGTGCCCACTGGCCCAGGAATGACTGGACCAGACAGATAAGGAGAGAGGGAGCCTCTTTCTTTTCTTTCTTTCTTTCCTTTCCTCTTTTTTTTTTTTTTTTTTTTTGAGACAGAGGGAGGAAGAGAAGGCGGGAGTGAGAGAGAGAGATTAAAAGAGAGAGAAGGAAACATCAATTTGTTGTTTCCACTTATTTATGCATTCATTGGTTGCTTCTTGAATGTACCCTGACAGGTATCAAACCCACAACCTTGGCGTATGGGGATGATGCTCTTACCAACTGAGCCACCCAGCCAGGGGGAGCCTCTTTCTATCAGTTTACGTTGCTTGTCCTCCTTCCCAGGAGAGCGTGGTGCTGTGACAGCCTGACAGGAAAGACTCACTGCCTCTTTCTATCAAAGAGAGAATAGCTTGTGTGTGAGAGGCTCGTGTGCAGAAGTGTCTGTAGGCTGGTTTTCATTTCTTTGTTGCTGTTGTTTTAATTTTAGCCTGGTCAGCCACTAGGAGCCCTTCTTAGTAGGTAGGTGTCCTTTTTTCCCCCTTAGGATTCACAATTATGAAATACTAGAGGCCCGTTGCAGGAAGATTCCTGCAAGAATAGGGCTTCCTGCGGCCGGAGCGAAGCAGAGAAGGGGGTGAAGCCCACCGAGGCCGGCTTCACTCCCTCCTCCGCTGCCTCGATCCCTCCCATCTCCGCTGCTTCAGCTCCCTCCCTTCTCTCCTTCACTGCAGAGCGCTTGGCTTCCTTCTACACTGTCTTCAATCTTCGCTCCACGCCTGCATATGCAAATTAACCGCCATCTTTGTTGGGTTAATTTGCATACTCGTCCTAATTGGCTGGTGGGCATAGCAGAGTGACACCAATTTGCATGTTTCTCTTTTATTAGTGTAGATGAAAATAAAATGGTCAATTCTTTCAGTTAAAAATATAAAAATAAAAGGAATGACAATTAAAAACCAATGATAAAGTGCACCACACGCAAAGCCAAAGACATGACAGATTGCCTGGAAGGAGGCTTGCAACGCATCACAGGCAAAGATCAGATCTCCCCAATAGAGAAAGTGTCTCTAGAAGAATGTCAATAACCCAGTAAGAGGAAAAAGAAGAAATAATTCAAAGAAAATAATACAATGGCTCTTAAATGTATAAGAATGTCATCAAACTCACTCATACGAGAAATGCAAATTAAAACTACAGATACCAATTTTCACCTATCAGGTTGGCAAAAATACAACGGGTCAGTAATACACACTGCTAGTAAGACTGTAGGCAAAGAGGAATTTTCACACGGCCTTTGAAATAGTGTAAATTGGCACAACCCCTTTAGGAAGGCAATTTGGCAGCATCTGCCAGAATTCAGACAAATCCTTCAGTTCCACTTTTACACTTCAGATTGACTTGTACATACCCAAAATGACTCTGTGCACAAGTATGCTCATTGCAACACTGTTTGTAATAGTGAAGTGGATAGAACTCATCAATACTCATCAATGAAGGGCTGGCGAAATAAATAAGGTCCCTCCACAATGGAACATCTCGCACATACCCAACTACGGAAAAGAATGAGGACATTCTCCACCTACTAATGAGGAATGCTCATCAAGGTGGTGGACAGATAGTGCATAACATTCTGTGTAAAAAAGAGGAGAACAGGAATCTATATCTGTATTTGCTTGTATTTCCATAAAGAAACTCTGGAAGAATCTATAAGAAACTAAAATCAGCGTTTCAGAGGAGAGGGAGGGCGGTAGGAGCTAGTGATGGGAAATAAGGAAAAGAGAGATTCGCACAGTCCACGGGCTCATATTTTTTAATTGTGAGCTGTGAAAATGTATTACTTGTCCAAAATTAAATACTATAAGGAAATTATCATGTAAAGCGTGATCGCAACCAAAAATAAAATTATACCCTGAGCACAAGAGTCATTCCTTCGAATGACAGATTAACTTTGTTTTGACAAGATAAGAGGCATGCATAAGACTCAAACATTTCAAGGTAAGGTGAGTCATAGAAACACGCAAAGTGCTGGACTAAGAAGGCGATGTGACCAAGTAACATGAAGAGTGTGCCTATGGCACTGGCTGCCGGAGAACCAGCCGACCCCCAAACTATGAGAAATTGTAATGTACATTGTATTTTTATTCCTGTTAGGTTACTGCGGAAAAAGTAAAAGTTTTTGCTTGTCTGTTTGTTAAGTAGAAGGAAGAGAGGAAGGAGGAAGGAAAGGAGGAATGAGGGAGGAAGGGCCAATGTGCCTCTTGGGAGGAATGTAAATTGGTGCAACTTTTCTGCAGGGCAATTTTACAGCATCTATCAACACTGTGAACACACATGCCCTTTGACCCAGAAATTCCTTTCCTGGGAATTTACCCAGTAGACACATTCCCACAGCTGTGTGTAAAAGGTCATTAATGTGGCGCAATGTATAGTTTATAGAGCAAAAATATGGAAGCGACCCAGATGCGCATCATCAGAAAACAGGTGAAGTCCCGGTGTCCCCTACATGCAGCCCCACCTGGGCAGAATGAGGTGGGTGTGTCTGTGTGGAACTGGAAAGATGACTGTGATGTTAGCAAGTGGAAAAACAATTGTGTTGAATAATAAACAGCACAATTCTACCTGTGTGGAAAGAAAATATAATAAGGACAAGCATGGCCATAGGAAATGTTTCGGAGGATCCATGGGCATCTGCCATGAAGAGCGAGGCAGGGACGGTGGCGAGGGGAGGAGGTGGGAGGACCAGGAGGGAAACGATCGCCTTCTTGAATAGACTGTGCTCCCCACGTGCATGTGTTGCTCTGTGTTTATTATGATAAAACATGCACTACATAAAGTTTTCCTCTTTAACGATTTTCACGTGTACAGTTCAGTGGCACAAAGTATTGTTGTGCAGCCATGCTGACCATCCAACTCCAGAACATATCATCTCCCCAAACGGAAACTCTGTCCCCACAAACCACCAGCTCCTCGTTTCTTCTCTCCCAGCTCCAGTGACGTCTATTCTACCTTCTGTCTTTATAAATGTGTCCGTTCTATACCTCGTGTAAGTGGAAATGTACAATATTTGTCCTTCTGTGACTGATTTGTTTCACCTTCAATTTTTTCAAGGTTCATCCGTGTTGTAGCATGTGTTGGCATTTCATTCCTTTTAAAGCTGCATCATGTTCCATGTAGGGCTTTGCCATATCTCATTTACCCAACTCACCTGCTGAGGGACCCTCGATGTTTCCACGTTTGAGCTGCTGTGAATAATGCTGCTGTGAACATGAGTTTGCTACTATCCAAGTCTCTGCCTTCAGATGTCCTGTCTCCCTAGACCAGTGATGGAGAACCTATGACACGCATTTCAGAGGTGACACGCGAACTCATTTTTTTTGGTTGATTTTTCTTTGTTAAATAGCATTTAAATATATAAAATAAATATCAAAAATATAAGTCTTTATTTTACTATGGTTGCAAAGATCAAAAGATTTCTATATGTGACACGGCACCAGAGTTAAGTTGGGGTTTTTCAAAATGCTGACACGCTGAGCTCACAAGGTTCGCCATCACTGGCCTAGACGCTGGATTGGACGGTGGTTCTATGTTTGATTTTTTGAGAAACCACCATCCCTCTTCCACAGCAGCTGCGTTTTACGCTCCCGCCAGCAGTGCACTGGAGTTCCGATGTCTCCTCATGGTGTGTATTACTTTTATAACTAAAAATGTGTTAAAATTTTTTAAAATCTCACATTTTAACATCAATAAGAAAGTCTCTGTTTTTTCTCATTGAAAATATTGTTAGATTACAAATTACTGGAGGGCAGGGACCTTTTATTTTTTAATGAACAAGCCATTCATTTAAAAACCACCTGCAGTCAGTGGATTCCTACAGGCTGAGAACAATGTAAATAAATCGTGGCTCATTCACTCCCCATCGAAGGCATAAGGCAGTTCCAGTTCTCTGTTTGTACTGAACAGAATGATCCCGTCTGCACTGGTGGGAGCAAGGTGCCAAGCGCTGCAGGGGCAACTCCACTGGGTGTAGAAATCGCACACGTATTTCTCACGTGTGTCTATGGCAGGGACAAATTATTACAGTGTAAACGCGTGGCATTTCTTCCAAGGAGAAGGGGCTCCACAGGAAGTCGGAGAGGAGAGGAGCAAGGTCGAGAATCAAGGAGACAGAGTCTGGAAAAAAGAGAGGGTGGGGCTACTGGCGGCTGGGACAAGAGATGAGCTTTTAAAGGAGTTTTGCAGGGGGACCATAGAGGGCGATTGCCTTCCTTCCGGCTGTCCAGCTCATGAGCCTCTGTTTCTGTTAAGGGAACCCCCTCTCAGAGGGCAGAGTCCCCTCCCCAATGGGAGCGGAGATCCGAAGCTGCCCCCCAGGTCACCTGGCAGGGAGGGCATGGACCTGTGGCTCCACCAGGGGAGGGACTCACCCAGTGTTTGCAGCAGAAAGTGATGACCTGAAGCTGGTGGGCGGGGGGGGGGGGGGGGGGCGGGGGAGACAGGGAGGGGGGTTGTGTGTCTCCTGCAGAGCCGCTCACTGTGAGCTGTGCCGAGACCGAGCGAGCACCAATATTGTCACGCGGGAAGCAGAGGAGCCTGACGGAGACACCTGTGCACCCCGAGTGCCTGTCTCCTTATCGCTGTCACACACCTTCCCTGCAGACCAAGCAGAGACCTGGACTGCTGTCAAAAGTGCAGCCAGCTGTGTGTCTCCTTTGGACTTATCACTGAGCCAAGGCGAGGACGTGGGGGCCCGGTTCTATCGGGTTTCAGCAACATGCAACTTGCTGGGGGCGAGTCTCACCAACCTGCTGGCAGGGGCTGCCCGAGCAGTGAGAGTGGCAGGGAGACGTGTCCTTCTATTTTGCATGTTTCTGTGCCATTCAAATATATGTTTTACCATATTCGTGTATTATCTTTAAATGTTTCAAAAGTTTAAAATAATTATTTTAAACTGTGATTCATCTACAAATATAGCAGAGTGCCTACATGAGGGACATAGACAGTGAAATACGCCTCTGGCACAGGCACGGCGTTTCCAAGAGCAGGTGGTGAGGAACGGGCCGTCTGCTGAAGTGGGTTCGGAATCTTAAAGGCTGGGCTGCACATGGATCCCTCCCCCCCCCCCCCCCCCCGCCGTTTTGTAAATTTTAGTTGGCATCTCTTGATGTTATTTTATGCTATTTGTGCAATAAGTGATTATTTTTAACACAATCTTAAACCACCAGCAGAAGAGTAGGTCTGCTTTGCAGAAGACCAAAGGCAAAGGAGGGACTGGGGTGGGAGAAAGGGCCTAGTTTAGCAGGAAGAGGTAGGTGGTAAGACTCAATACACACAGAGACCTTCTGTGGCCCAGAGGGTCACCCCCCATTGAGAGGGGACTGAAAAGACCAACTCTTGCAAAGTCAAAAAGAAGAGAGCACATAAGAAATTGTGGCACCAGTGTCCACTGATAAGCGAATGGATAAATAAAATGTGGTACTATAGACAGTGGAATATTACTCAGCCATTAAAAAGAATGACATCTTGCCATTTGAGACTGCATAGAACAGTGATGGCGAACCTATGACACGCGTGTCAGAGGCGACACGCGAACTCATTTTTTTGGTTGATTTTTCTTTGTTAAATGGCATTTAAATATATAAAATAAATATCAAAAATATAAGTCTTTGTTTTACTACGGTTGCAAAGATCAAAAAATTTCTATATGTGACACGGCACCAGAGTTAAGTTAGGGTTTTTCAAAATGCTGACACGCCGAGCTCAAAGGGTTCGCCATCACTGGCATAGATGAACCTAGAGGGTATTACACTAAGTGAAATAAGTCAGATAGAGAAAGACAAATACCACATGATTTCACTTATATGTGGAATCTAAAGAACAAAATAAATGAACAAACAATCAAAACAGAAACAAACTCCTAGATACAGAGAACAAACCGCTAGTTGCCAGGTGGGATTAGGACTGGGGGTCCAGGTAGAAAAAGTGAAGGGATTAAGAAGCACAAATTGGTAGTTATCAAATAGTCACAAGGATGTAAGGTACAGCCTAAGGAATGTAGTCGATAATATTGTCATATCTATGGTGTCAGGGTAACACTGTGTGAAGTATATGGGTGTCTAACCACTGTACTGTACAGCTGAAACTAATACAGAATAATATTGAATGTAAACTCCAAGTGAAAATTTTAAAAAGTGTGATATCCCCATACAATGGAATATTACTCAGCAGAGAAAAGAGAAACACTACTGGTACCCATGGCAACGTACAAGAATGTCACAGACAATATGCTGACTGAAGAGGCCAGGCACAAAAGAGCACACACCACTGGATCAAATCTACATGAAGTTCTAGAAAAGGCAGAACTACGGCGACAGAAGCAGAAGGGGCAGAAAGTGAATTTTCGGATATGATGGGAATGTTTGACAATTGATTTTGCTGGCGTTTACACTGCCGTACACATTTGTCAAAGCTCATCACACCGTATACTTTAAATGAGTGCATTTTATTATATGCAAAATATCTGTAATAATAAAAGGGTAATATGCTAATTAGACCGGACATCATTCAGGATGTCCTTCCAGACAAAGCCAGGGCCGGAGGGAAACCTGGGTCCGAGGTGCCAGAGGGAAGCTGGTGCCGGCAGCAAGGGAAGGAAGGCCTACTCTTGCACGAATTTCATGCCTCAGGCTTCTAGTATCTTAATAAAGTGGATCTTTAAAAAGTGGAGGAGGGGATTTGGGAGAGAACCTGAATGGTGGGCACATTTACACTGTGCTTACGCTTGATGGTTTATGAATGAATCATGAAGGGGGCAGCTCTGTTGTTGCCCATTTGGATTCAGGACATGACTAGGCAGAAGCAACAGAGCCTCCCTTGGTCTCCCCTCATCTTCAGCCCAGGCACCCAGGGATGCCAGGCAAAGGTGAGTGGCTAGCTGGCCCCTCCCTGGCCCCTGCAGCAGAGGAGGGGACGTTAGCTCATCACCCAGCAGGGCCAGATCCTGGCCCAGGACTTTGGCCTCTCCCGAGGACAGCCCCAGGTGTGGGGCTGGCAGGAGTCTCCAGTTTAGTTTCAAGATTTAAAATCTTCAATCATCCTCACAGGGAAATAGACAAGCAACATCAGCAAAGTAATAACTGTGAAGGCTGCGGCCAGCTCCACGTGCCATCTCCCTGTGAGGCGTCCGCCCTGTGCAGTTAGAGGCCTCGCCTCCAGCTCTGTGGGTGGGGACAGAGGCCAGGGGGCCCTGGCGCCTGCCCTCAACTCAGTTGCTCCCTCTTCCCTGAGGGGAGGAGTCCCCACCCATCCCTGATCACGGGACTGTCCGTAGCACCTGACTTCAGAAAGCAGGACAGTGTGAGGAACGCCTTTCTTTACTGGTCGTGAACAAGGAGTGGTGGGGAGGGAGAGGTTGAGCGAGTTCCAGCTCCAGCCAGTTCCTGGCCACTGGACTGAATGAGATGTCGGAATGAGAAGTTGGGCCGTGGGTCAAGGGCAAATTCATGTTCTTATCCAGGGCGTTGAAGGCTGCAGGGGTTTTTGGTGAGAAGATTCTCAGAAGCCCCAAGATGAATACCAGCTGCAGTGAGATTAAGAAAAAATCAGTAGTAATGGTTACTCAGAATAGCAACCTCCGTGTCTCTGTGGCCTTCAGGTTTCACACGGTCCCTTCATTTAAACTGGTAGCTTGATCTTCACAGCCACTGTACAGGCGGGAAACGTATTCTCCTGGCTCTTCACCAAGGTCATGCTGTGAAATTCTGCAACAACTCAGAAAGGCACGCTGAAGCTCTAATTCATCCACAAGGAATGTTTGACGTGGGTGCATGGAGCTGGTCACGTTATTCTGCATCTTTCTGATGTCCACAGGGACCCCTGGCAGGTCTCCATGGAGAGGGGCAGGGCCAGGCTGACGTGGTCTTCCATCTCATTCACCCTCACTCACCCAGGCTCAGTCTCTTCCTGTGTGACCCAGGCCCTTTCCTGTCTCCTGCTGAAACATTGGCTATAGAGCTAGGAGCTCATGGTTGGTAGGTAATTGCCTTCATTGTAATAAAGCTTTTGGTAGAAAAATCACCTAAATTCATGATCGCACTGAGTAAGTAATCTCTTGGTTGGCCACACCCTGGGAAACACAGCCTGCAGACCCCAGCTGGGCAGCAGTCCCCCTGCAGGCAGCACTGGGCTTGAGAACCGGGGGTGGGTGTGGGGGTGGGGGGTGGCCTCCAACAGGGGAATAACTTGCATCCATCCTGCCACCAGGGATGCTGGGGACACTGCACTGCCTGAGCAGAGGCTGTCTTCATCTGATATATGCACCATCGTATCGAAGTGCACACGTACTGTCATGGTATAATAATAACAATAGCGTCACTGTATTTGTGGGTGGCTCCTTTCTATGGGGCACTTGAAGCCTCTCTGGGGGGGCCAAACCTCATGGAACCCGAAATACCCTGCGCAGGTGAACACCATAGGTCATGGGAGATGGGCAGCTGGGTCCTCAGGAAGGGCTCCAGGAATCTGTTGTCTGGGCAGCTAGCTTATCAGGGAGACCCACCCACCCAAGGCCCACAGCCCAGGCCCTCCTGTGGCTGAGCGATAACTTGGCCTTCCCCTCCAGCCCTCCAGCTCCTCTCTGCTCTGAGCCCCACAGAGCCGACACCAGGTATCAAAGACTTAATAGCAAAAACAAATATAAAATCTATCCATAACTGGCATGCTGGTTATGTGTTGAAATCATATTTTCAATATTTGGATTAAAGCAAATGCATTATGAAAACTAATTTCACCTGTTTCTTTTCACTTTTTAAAATGTGGCTACGAGAAACATTACGATTGCATTGGGCTGGGCTTGCATTTCCACTGTGCTGGTAGGAACAAGGGGGCACGGAGAGAGCTGCAGGTGACAGTCACCGCAACGCCGGGAGGGCTGGCACCGTCACACTGACGGTCCTGGAGTTTTCAGCTGTAGAGGGTCCTGGGAATCGCCACCCACAGTGGGATAAAGACACTGGACCTGGGCAAGTTAAGTGTCGTCCCCTCATGGTCACCCAGCACACAGTCCTGTCTCCAGGAGTTTAGGGACCTCTGTCCCAGCAGCCACTTCCAAATGTCTTCTTAAAATTAGCTTTAACTCTGATGAAACTGTGTTTCTAACAGATTCTTCCTCCCCTTCAGACTCCGCCCAGCTCTCCTCAGCAGCCTAGTGAAAAAGGAGCTCTGGTCCCCGCTCTACACAAGGGCCTGAGGCCGGCAGAGCCCAGCTAATGCGCCCTGCGCAGGAGCACCAAGCCCAGTGCCACCCTCTCCCGGGACCCAGCCTGGCGTTGACCTGGGGGCAAAGGCCCAGCGAGGGACAGCATTCACAACTGCAAATGGATACGAAAAATTAGCCCAGCCCAGCCAGTGTGGCTCAGTGGTTGAGCATCGACCTATGAACCAGGAGGTCACAGTTCGATTCCCGGTCAAAGCACATGCCCAGGTTGCAGGCTCCATCCCCAGTAGGGGGCATGCAGGAGGCAGCCAATCAAACGATTCTCTTTCATCATTGATGTTTCTATCTCTTTCTCCCTCCCCCTTCCTTCTGAAATCAATAAAAACATATTTAATTTAAAAAATTAAATTAGCCAAGTTTGGACTCAAATCTTTAAAGAGCTGTCAGCTCAACAGCAGCAGCTGGAAAGTCCTGGGAGCTGCAGGCAGCTGAGAGTCGAAGCTCATCCAGCCACATCTCACAGGAGGTACCGCACAGTAAATTCTGTTATTTATTTATTTATTTATTTAACATTTTATTTTTATTGATATTTAGAGAGAGGGGAAGGGACAGGGATAGAGAGACAGAAACATTGATGTGAGAGAGAAACATCAAGGGGCTGCCTCCTGCACCCCCCTGCACCAGGGATTGACCCAAAATCTGGGTCTGTGCCCTGACTAAGAATCAAAACAGCAACCTTTCAGTGCATGGGAGGATGTCAACCAGCTGAGCCACACCGGCCAGGGCAGCACCCAGTACATTCTTATATATCACATATACTTGAGTCTGTTCAGTCCCAATGATCTGATGTCTATTCTTGGACTATATGGAAAACACCACCAAACTATTCTCACTGATGTAATTTAACCGAGTGTTAACATTAAACTGAGTATTAACTTTTAATCAGTTTATGCTCTTGCTCGCCCAGTCTCTTTTTTTAATCATTCACAGAGGATACGTAACCTGAATGATCAATTAAGAGGGAAAGGAGCGAAAGAGGCCCAAACAGACTCAGGGGAGAGGGAGGCCCCACCTTCATGTCAAGGAGCCCAACCGGGTGGGACAGGCAGGCTCCTGGCTGCCCAGGGCTGATAGGGAAAAGGCGCCTGATTGGGGCTGGAAGCCACGTCCCCAGGGTCATATGGTGAGAACCAAAGGAAAGGTGCTACAGAAAACAGGCATAGGAGCAAGACGCTGTTTTGAGGGGGTGGGGGGGTTTGGTGGTGCTTTTTTGTTGTTAATCCTCACCTGCCCTGACCAGGGCACATGCCTGCAACCGAAGAACATGCCCTTGATCAGAATCGAAACCCAGACCCTCTACCCACTGAGCCGAATGGGCCAGGTCGAGGCCATGGCTTGAACTGCTGGAATGACTAAGTAGGGGAAAGGGCATCATGAATATTTACAAGGTATCCAGACTCCGCATAGGGGACTAGCCCTTGAAGCCCAGTGATGGAACCATATTTGCGTGGACATGAGTGACGGTAAGTCCCTCAGGACAGGGAACTTAGGTCCCCTCACCTCTGGGAAGGAGGGTCCACCTCTGCCAGGACTCTTAGGACAAATAGGTCAGGGCAGTCTCTCCCGCGGCCCACAGCCCAGGGCCCTGGGGTTCTCAGAAGGGACCAGGTGGTAATTCCAAGTTGTCTCTACACATCAGGGACCACGGCTCAGATCAAAGTAGTGATCGGCATCCCAAGGGTACCATTAGGATGGTTTCAGTTGCAAGAAACAAAACCTGGCTCAGACTGGCTTAAACAGTGAAAGAAATGCATGGGCCCAGGTAACAGAAGTGCACGGGGAGGCCTGCCCCCGCAGCTCGCTGACGTTCTGAGGACCTGTTCTTCCCTTGGCGCGGCACTGCCTTCCCCCAGTAAAGGCTGGGACGCCCAGAGGATACCTGGGGCTGCACGCTTCCCTTTGGGGGTGTGGTCATCACGTGGCAGAACATTCCTTGCCCCAGAATCCCCAGCAGAAGTCCTGAGGGTCACCCTGGTGAGACCACACTTGCTCAC
This sequence comes from Myotis daubentonii, assembly GCF_963259705.1. Taxonomy (NCBI): domain Eukaryota; kingdom Metazoa; phylum Chordata; class Mammalia; order Chiroptera; family Vespertilionidae; genus Myotis; species Myotis daubentonii. Next base: position 24,176,205 of record NC_081851.1, on the reverse strand, counting down.
ATGTCATCCTGGAGTGGGGTAGGACTGGCTTGTCTTGGCTGCTGGAGTTGGAAGGACTGAAGTCCCCACCAGAAACCTGGGGCTACTGAGCTATCACATGGCCACGGCACGGGGCTTCCTGTGGGAACGGAAAGGAAACAGCCTGGAGCCTGGGCCCTGAAATCTGGAGAGGAATACTTACGTCATTGGAGAAACTTGGTCCCTTATCTCTTAGAGAGATTCATAACATCATTTGTCATTTCTTCCCAAGCTCAGGGCTCAAACCCTGCCAGCCCCGGGGTAAAGCTACAGACATGCAGGCCCAGGAAATGGGGACCCATGTCAGGAACTAGAGCCCCACACCACACTGAGCCAGGTCCTCGCTGCCTGCTCCGCCAGCCCCTCAATAAAGGGGCACACAGCGCTCAGGGACAGGGGCCATGTAACAGTGCTTAATCTAGGAAACCACTTGCGACTGTCACAAAAAGAAGTACCCAGTGACACAGGCGGCCCGCCAGAGCTGCTGTCCCCCCATTCCCACTCCCCCCCCAACAAGTGTGGCAGTTCCTCGGCACCAGGAGGGCGGCTCAGGAGGAACCAAGCAAGGAGGCACCAGCCTGGTGTCAGCCCAGCAGCTCTGCAGAAACGACACCCCGCACAGCCTCTCTCTTTCCAAAACACGGTTTTCATTGGCCTATCGCAGCGGTTTTGTGCTCACACAGATCAGCGGCTCTTCCCAAGAACTCTGGGGTTTGATGGCAAGTTCTACACAGAGAGGGAGCTGGGGGCTCCCTCTCTCACATGGGGAGTGAGGAGCAGGCAGACCAAGGCTCAGCCCATCAAGTGTTCTCTCCAGTCGGGGTAGACCAGGCGGCCGGAGACCACTGTGTTCACTGGGGATGATGGAGTTGTGTGCTAGGCATTCAGAAAATGCCGGCATTATCTAAATGCTTATAATTATGCTCAAATCAGGCTGTGTTGAGTCCAACACTCCACCTTGGGTCATTGATATGGGAGAGCTTCCCAAGACCCTGGCAATAAAACCCCACAAACAGGCAACAGCGGCATTTTAAGTGGGGAAATGTTTCAATACACATATTTCGCGATATCCATGAAGGATAAAGGGCACCTGTCCCCAGTGTCTGCCTTCACTGCATCTCTGGTTCCTATCGTTAACAAACTATCTCAAAGGTCAGCAGCTGAAGCCCCAGCCCCGTGGCTCAGTTGATTGAAGCATCATCTCATACACCAAAAAGGCTGCAGGCTCAATTCCCCACCAGGGCACATACCCAGGGTACAGGTTCAAACCCCAGTCCCGGGTGGAGTGTGTTTGGGAGGCAACCAATTGATGTGTCTCTCATCTATGTTCCTCTCTCTCTCACTCTCTCTCTCTCTCTCCCTTTCTCTCTCCCTCTCCCTTCCCCCTCCTCCCCTCCCACTCCCTAAAAATCAATGGAAAAAATTTCCTTGGGTGAGCATTACCCCATCCCCCCCCAAAAAAGAAATAATGTATTTGGCAAAATATTTTTGTTTGAGAAATACCAAGTGTTGACAAAGGCATAGAATTGGAACTCTGATACACTGGCGATGAGAGTACAAAAAGGTTCAATTTTGGAGAGCAATTTGGCAAGATCTCATAAGATTAAAGGTAAACATATAGTACAATGCAGCAATTCTAGTCCTTGATTTAGACCCAGAGAAACGCCTGCACAGGTGCCCAAGGAAACCCATATGAGAAGGCAAATGGTAGCACTGTTTTTAATTTTCAAAAATTTGAAACCACCTGTGTTGACCGGAAATCAGATAAACATGTGTGTGGTCATGAATGAGCCACATAAAAACGTGGAGGAATCACACTACAATGCTAAACAACAAATAGTAATTTGTGTGAGAATGCATACAGTGTGAGGTCATTTACATAGAGCCCGAGAACCTGCAAACCAATGGTATGTATCACTTAGGGACACATACATCTATCATAAAATCAAAAAATAATGAGCACTAAATTCAGTCAGTAGTTCCATTCCGCCTGAATGGAACCAGGGGAGAGCAAATCCAGGCCCTGAAATCTTACACTACGTGGTGGGTACATGAATGGTCATTATTTTATTCCTATACTAGTGGCCCGGTGCATGGATTCTTGCACATTGAAAGGAAATTAAGTAGTTGGTCTTCAGACATATTCTGTTGATGATGATGCTTTCTTTCAGCTTCAGAGGTACATTGCACCAATAGTTGGTCTTCAGATACATTCTGGCGTTGTGTGTGATTAGGGCCAGTGAGAGCTTTATATGTGTCGCGCAGGTGAGTCAACGTTTATTATTTCTAAGTTGCCAGTGCGTGTCATTCGTACCGGCTGCTCAGATGGTCGGACGGATGGACAGTCGGTCACTTAGCCTTTTCTATATATAGATAGCCTTTTCTATGCCTGAGATAGTTCACATCAAATTTTTATGAAGGCCCGCGTTATGCTAAGTGTGTAGCCCAGTGCTGGGTGCGCATGGGGGTGCTGGAGGCTCAGCATAGAGTAGCAACTGCTGCCCCTTCCACTCCCACAGCCCACCCCTGAGCATTTATTCACCTTTGGATTCTCTCCTTCACTCCATCTTAAGGCGGAAAAGCATGCTCCCGTTTTACAGAAGCTCAGATGAGTTTGTGGCTGAAGTCATGAGACGCACTCTTAGCCTGGGTGCCTGAATCTGGGCCAGCATTATGAGAACAGTCAACTCTTTTTTGAAAGGGAGAGATCAAATGTACCAGGTGGTCAAACACTAACAGTGGGCAGAGTTTTGAAAATGCTGATTTGACAGCAAGACATGCCAGTAAATCTCATTGGTTCCTTCATCCCACCTGATGGAGCGTAAGGAAGAGCACACTTTCACCCCGTGTGGCCAGGCTGGCTCCTGGTTTAGGGTTCTCAAGCCTGCACGCCTCCTGGAATCCTCAGGAGAGCTTCCTAAACTCCTGATGCCCGGGTCTCTCCCAGACCAGTGATACCACAATGCTCTGCCCAGGCCTCAGCTCTGCAGGCGAGGCCGATGCCCAGACAAGGCTGAGGACCCCAGTCTATGTGGTCCTCCCTGAGACAAACGCCCCCAGTGAAGTTCGGTTGTGTTCCCTCATGTTTTCCTGTACAAAACACTAATTCCTTCCCATCCCTTCTGGAGCTTGTACAGCTCAAGCAATCAGGGATGCAACTGCAGGGATAGGATGGCTTGTTTGGAACTGGGATGGAGGGCCAGCGCCTCACCAGTATCTTCTCCCCCTGTTCGTTCCCAGTGGACAACTCCATCTGGGCATATGGCCACCCAACCGAAAACCACATTTCTCAGGGCAGGGAACAGGGGACAGGCGGGAAAGCTCTCCTTCACTAAGGAATGCCAACTAATAAAGGACAAGGATCAGGATCGAGAAAAAGAGAAAATCACCATTTTACAGCTACCAGATTCATCCGTGGACACCAAGGCCACTGAACAAAAGACTGTTGGGTAGTCACACAATCTGAAAGTTTCACCCCGAGATGAGGCACTTTTTTTTAAAGGCCAAAGATACTTTTAAAGTGGAGAGATCTGGCAGACACCCCTGTGCCAGTTGTTAAGCCTCTGCATTTTGGGGTGACGCTGGGCCAGGACCCTCGGAGCACCTTGGTCTGCAGCTGCTCCCCTGCTGTGGTTTGCAACAGGGGAGCTGAGAGGAACCTGCGGAGACCAACTTCCTGCTTGCTCACTTCCTGTCCCTGTGCAGTCACCCCCACATTGCTCCACTCTGATGCAGCAGTTCCTTCCCCTGCAGCAGTTGATTCTGTTTACAGATTGGCAGCCCTCACAGTCAGCCTCTCAAAGTCACCAGCCGCCACCATGCCCTCCTCAGGTATGGGCCCTAGGCCCACCGACCCTTCCAAGCTGAGACGCCAGCACCAGCCACCCGGTGCCGCTTCCCCAGAGATCTATCAGCCTCACAGGGCTCCTCTCCAAGCTCCTAAAGTTGTTGTTATTGTTAATCCTCAGACGAGGATATTTTTCCATTGGTTTTTAGAGAGAGTGGAAGGGCGGGGGAGAGACAGAGAGAGAAAGATTGATGTGAGAGAGACACATCGATTGGTTGCCTCCTGCACATGCCCCAACCAGGGCCTGAGATTGAGCCTGCAAGCAACGTACATGTCCTTGACCAGAATCGAACCTGGGACCCTTCACTCTGAGGACCAACAATGCTCTATCCACTGGGCCAAGCCGGCCAGGGCCAAGCTCCTGAAGTTTTAATAGCTCCAACGTCTTGTTTGTTCCCCCAGCCTCCATAGTTGCTACCTCCATGACACCTTAGCGTTTGCTTTGGGCCATTTCAGTTACCCAGTTAACACTTTCCATCTTTAACTAAATTTTGTTAAACACCCATGAGTCCCATCTTCTGATTGGATTCTGGTACCAAGAGCGGGGCTCATATCCCACCCTCTGATGTGTACTTCACCTCACGAGGCATCAGGACTTTGAGTGAGCAGACTTATCGGTTACATTACCAACGACCACAGCTGGCAGTTTTGGGCCTGGGGTCTCAAGGCAGTCACCACATGGTGAAGGTGGAGCCTGCCTCCCTACCCTGGAGACCAGGGCACCACTGTAACAGCACCGGGCTTCTTACACTTAGGGGAGAAATAAACTGTCTTCTCTGTTCTTGGTATTTTCTGCCATTAGGTTTAACCGAATCCTAATTTATACAGTGTCTTATAGACTTGCCTTCAAAGGCAATCCATTCAATTAAGTTCTTCATTTCAGATTTAAGAAATGAAGGTATCATTAAGGAAAATTACCTGTCATACCCCAGTCAAAGAAGGTATCAGTGTCAAGGAATCAGTGTCAAGTTGAACCATATCAAGAAAAGTTACCTACATTTACTTGCATGATTAGATTAGTTAATAAACACTATTTATGAAGTATTGGGCACTGCACACTTTACATGCATTATTTTACTGAATCCTCATAAAAATCTGGTAACATCAGTACAATTATTATCACCAATCTTTGGACAAGGGAACTAAAGCTTAGAGAGATTAAACTTTCAATTTAAAGCCTTTCTCTGTGCCAGATAGCGATTCTCTGTGGACACAACAGCCACTCTAAGAAAAGCCAAGTGTCACACCAACTTCACACTCACAAGCTGACAGTATTTCCAGAAAGCTGGCGAGGCCAACCACCTTGAGGCTGACGGAGAGCCTGCCAGAAGCTAACGTCTCAGCCCCAAGAAATTGACCTCCCTTCCAATTCAATAAGGAACACACAGGCCCATCATAGGACCCGACTAATGGGCAGTATTGACTAATGTTCCCAGAAGCCGGCCCCCCAAAATTCACCATTGAAATTTAATTTAATAAAAGAGCCCAGGAAAAGACATCAAATCAATAGGCGCCTGGTTCTCATAGGCGGAAATGTGAACTCTAATGGTCCTTGTACACAGCACAGGTCTCCCCGGGATTTCCAAAGGCCCATTATCCCTAATGCTAAACTAAAAAGCAGTTTCACTTTAGGAACCAAATTGGCAACTCAGCTGCCAACTATTATTTTGCAAAGCAGGACACAGTGAGTTGAAAATTATATTTTACCAATTAGCACAGTGAGAAACACTGCTGAGGCGTTTGCCCAAGCCTGCAATTAGAGAGCATTTGCTGGCTTCTAGAAATAGAATGAATGGGAGGTAGGCGCCTCTATCTGGGTCTTCAGCAGTGCTACCCTGGGAGGGGAGGCCGTGCTGGGAATGCAGCCGTCCCCAGAACACCACCGTCTGGCTCCTCTGCCCTGCACCCCAGCCTGTTCAGATGAGGCGAGGAAACCCGCATCCTGTCCAAACAGAATGGAAGGCTAGAAAGGCAAAGGACCAATCAGCAGCTCTAGTGTGTCATTTTCGTAGTTATTTGAAACAGCGATTAAGGGTCTCCATCTGCCACAAAGGTAACAGTTTGGGAGGAGCACCTCCAAGATCTCCAGCTGGCTGACCCTTCCAAGCTTCCCAGACATCTCAGGGTCCCAGCTGAAAAGAGGATTGTTAAAGAATTAGGATTTAGGTCTCTCAAGTAGAGGCAAAGGAACAGGGCTAACGAGAAATGACTCTCACACCTCGGGACAGGCGTGCGGTAGCCTTACTGAAATTTAGAGCGATGAGCAAGATCAGGTGTGAGACAAGAGAAAATCATTGGCAAAGATATTTGCAAATCGGCCCGGCTGGTGTGGCTCAGTGGTTGAACATTGACCCATGAACCAGGAGGTCACAGTTCAATTCCTGGTCAGGGCACATGCCTGGGTTTGGGGCTCGATCCCCAGTAGAGGGCATGCAGGAGGCAGCCCATCAATGAGTCTCTCATCTTTAATGTTTCTATCCCTCTCTCCCTCTCCTTTCCTCTCTCTCTAAAATCAATAAAAAACACATTTAAAAAAAAGATATTTGTGAGTCATATGTACTGCACAAACACAGTAGAGAGGGGTTAATAGACCGGGCGTCCCCAGGCCAGTGGATTTTATAGGAAACACCACAGCCCAGCTTTTAGTGAGCATGTCACCTTCGGACTCTAAGCAGCTTTAAGTTGCCGGAAGTCAAGAGTAAGGTAGGGTGAGAACAAATCCTTTATTTCCTTGCCAATAAGGAAATGAACTGTTGAAAGCCCCAGCTTAGCCCAAAGCTTAGCCCAGCTTGCAAAGATGACGGTAACTTGCAAGTACACAATGCAGGATTATATAAGCCACTGCAGGGGGTTAACCAGGTGACTCAGCACTGACCTGCTTATTCTGACACCACTGAACTTTTAGACACTAAAAGGGCTTTACCAAGGAAGCAGCAGCTTCATCTCTCAGAATGACTCTGTGTGTGGTGTGTTTGTGCCCACATGCACACGTATGTGCACATATGTACAGGCAAAATGCCTTAGAAGACATGCAAGCCACTGACAGTTACCTTTGGGTAATGGAACAGGGAAACGGAAAAGCATGCAAGGTTCTCTCATTCTCTACCTTCTATGCTTAATTGTTCAAAAATTTTCAATTTAAACATTCCAATAAATTTTTCACTTAAAAAAAAATGACTAAGCTCTAGCTTAGTCAGTGGATAGAGCATCAGCCTGAGGACTGAAGGGTCCCGGGTTTGATTCCGGTCAAGGGCACATACCTCAGTTGCAGGCTCCCAGCCCTGCTTGGGGGCATGCGGAAGGCAACCAATCGATGTGTCTCTCACATCAGTGTTTCTGTCTCTTCCTCTTCCTTCCACTGTCTCTAAAAAATGAATAGAAAAAAATCCTCAGGCCCTAACCCGTTTGGCTCAGTGGATAGAGTGTTGGCCTGCGGACTCAAGGGTCCCAGGTTCGATTCCGGTCAAGGGCATGTACCTTGGCTGCGGGCACATCCCCAGTAGGGGGTGTGCAGGAGGCAGCTGATCGATGTTTCCCTCTCATCAATGTTTCTAACTCTCTATCCCTCTCCCTTCCTCCCTGTAAAAAATCAATAAAATATATTTTTTTTAAAAAAGAAAAAAATCCTCAGATGATTAAAAAAAATAAATGACTAAAATATCAACTAGTCAAGAATTCCTAGGTGAAAACAGGTTGAAACATTGACCTTAAACTTCCCCTGAAACACCACCCAAATGGCCGTAAGGGACTATTGGAGACACAGTTGTTACCAGACCAAGTGGGGGCACCCTTTCCCACTGGATGCTGCTGGAGGAGGACCTCTAATGATATCCCGAGAAAAGGAATTTTCTGAGACTTGCACGGGAGGATGAGGTATGGTAGGAAGCTTTATTTCCAGTTGTAGAAGTATAATCTGGGTTTCAGTAAAGCTAGAAGCAAAGTCAGTGTTCAGAGTTTCCATTCCATGTTGCGCCGGGTCCAGGACAGCAAAGGCTAGCTGTAGTCCATTTAGTCCATTGTGTGTGGGGTCTGTGCCAGGTAGCCGAGCATGAGCCACGAGCCATGAGCCAAGCATGCCAAGAGGAACCAAGAGAGTGAATTTGTTTAGGGGATTATGTATCTCACCCCCACTCTGGCCAATGACCTCTGTTCCCAGGTGTGACTGACAAGCAAGTCATATTCCCTTTGTCATCTCAACTTTCCTGGGGATGCCCCTATATTCCCTGTGTTTCCCTCCCTGTGGTTTGCAGGGACCATGTCTGTGTCTGGTCTTCCCTTTGTTCCTTTTCTATTATTAGTAACTAGTTAATTACAACGGTATCACAGTCATCGGGCTAGGAGACAAAACCACTGAACTGTGGCAGCGGGATAGCACATGGGGACAAGGGACCAGCCTGAGACGGCCGAGGCTAAGGTGGCCCCTGAAAGGCTGTCACTCGAAGTCTAGGAAGCAGTCAGGGCACCTGTGGTGACATTTAAAAACAAAACATTACCTTTAGATTCTAGCTTCAAGTAATATACAGGTCCGATGATATTAGGTTTAAAATACTCCGGTAAAAATGTTTCTGTGAGAGGGAGAAGCAGATGCGAGAGCAGAATGCTGACTGTGGTTGGAGCTGGATGGAGGGCGCCTGGTGCCCGCGGTTCGTTGTACTCTTCTATTTTCATGTACAGTTGCAATCACCACGCCTGTGCCCCACACTGCGGCCAGGCATGGTCTTCCGCGTGGCATCAGACTGGACGTTTATTTTACAAAGGGCACCATGGAGGGCCCATGGGCTGGGAAACAGCGGGCAGAGTTGAGGGCAAGTAACACAGAGGCCGCCCTCGCTCTGCACAGTAGCTGTGGGTCCACAAATGTGACCATGCAAGGTGGTCTAATAACCAACCGTTACTAGGGAAGATGGTCGTCCCATGAGCTTTAAAATTTTTTTCTCAAAACATTAGATGACAGTTATAAATGTATATGGAAATCATAAAATAGCTAAGCTACCATTTACTTAGCCCGCTGACTTAAATCATTAGAAATATTGGGATGGAAGTGTTTGGGGATGGGCTTCCCACATCGGACCTTTTCTCACTGCTGTGAACCATCTCTGAGAAGTCCCATCAGTCACTTCCTCCGAGACATCTGCACCCTTTCCTCCCTCATGTTGACAAGGTCACCTTCACCAACTTCCTCACAGCAGCCGCGCCAGCCTTTCCCCGGTCAAATACAAGCCAGTTTACGTTCAGTTTGAATTCTGCCACACTGTGCATTACTGTCACTTTTTGCTACGATGCTTTCGATTTCTTCCAAACCTCAGCTAAAGAAATTGTAAAATCTCCAGTCGTAGCAGCAATAGCCTGCCCAAAAGTCCATGAGAAGTGGAAATAACCTCTTTGTCCGCTGGCCGAATTGATGAGAGCTGTGTTTGACGGTAAAAAACACGTTTTGATACTTTTGTCCAAGTCCCGAAGAGAATGAGGAGCTAACCCATCAGGGGCACTAAAAGCCCTATCTCTGCAGCCCTCTCCACCGCTGGGAGAACAGGAGGCGACGCCAAGAGCTCTGTCATCGAGTGAGCAGAGTAACAGATGCGCAGCAAGCAGCCACCCACAGATGAGGGGGGACCTGGGCAGGTCACTCGGCTCTGCAGGTGTGCTTTCTGGGCTGGAGAGCTAGCATTCGAGTTAGTGCCTGTGCCACAGCAACTGAAATTTGAACCACGTTGCTGGGAGACTGGGTTATTTACCCAAACGGTGGTATAGAATCCATGCATGTAGAAGCCACAAAGCAGGAACTACCGGTGCTGGAAACAGAGAAACACAGGGTGGGGCAAAAGTAGGTTTACAGTTGCTGGTATGGAAAATAATACAATAAGTAATAATGTAAGAATAAACTGTTTTTGCATACTCACAGCTGTAAACCTACTTTCGCAGTTGAACAGTGACCTCTTCCCCGCCAGCCCCACAGATTTGAGTCACACTGAGACCTGGCTCTTCTCTGGGATCACCTCACCCAGGGTTTCTCTACCTCAGCACTTTTGACATTTTAGTCCGGGTTACGTCTTTGTGGGGGGCCCCTGTACACTGTAGGGTGTTCATAGCAAGATTTCTCGGGCCAGTAGCATCCCCCAACTGTGACAACCAGAAGTCTCAATATTGCCAATATTTTGACATATTGTCACAAAAATCACAACTAGTGGAAAAGCACTGCCTGAGACGAAGGCGCCACAGTCCCACCAGCACCGCCCGCGCACTGAGCTTCCCACCAGCACTTCTTTCTGCTCTTAAATATGAGATCAAAGAGCATCCGGCAGCCAAGGAAAGCCGTGGCAGGGCACAGACCAGAGCAAAAGCCAGAGCCAAAAATGGGAACCATGTTAACAAACTAAAATTACCACTAATAGTTAAGAAAAAGGTACTGATCGCATCCATGAAATAGGACATAAAGGACAAGGTCAGAGAAGTAAGAATGTATTGAGCAAAAAAATGGGAAATTAAAGGGCTCGTTCAATAGCTTAGGAGAAAAAAGAAAAAGGTGTGGAGGATATCACAGTAATTCAGGAAGTTCCTAGAACTGAAGGATGTGAATTTCTGGGCTTCACAGGAGTGAGTGCTCAGTCCACTGAAGAATGAACCACCTCTGCACTGTCAAGTTAGCCACACTAAGGAGTAAATACCCCAGCAAGCTTCCGGCAAGGAGGGCGGGGCACACACACCAAGTCATCAGAAAGGGTTCAGACTTCCACCAACGCAGTGCCCTCAATTCCTGGAGGGGGATTATTTCGAACCTAGACTCTACACTCAAATGACCAATTACATGTGAAGACAGAATAAACACACGTGCAGACACACAAGGTCTCAACAAACTCCTCCCCAGCTCTTTCTCAGGAAGCTGCTAGAGGACATTCTCCACAAAAGCAAGGGAGTAAGCCAAAAGAAGAAGAAAAAAAAAAAATGAAAAACGGGCTACGGGAAATGGGAAATTTAACAAAGGAGGTAAAAGAAATGCCCAGAAGGATGAGGAAGATCTCAGGACAGATATACAACTTGTCCAGATGAGATGAGAAGCTGTGAGTAAGGCTTCCTTCCACGCTGGAGAGAGACCATGCCTGTCGCTTTTGATGGTCCCCGAGACAAAATCAGACAACTGGGAGTTTTGAGATCAATTAGTGACAAGAACAGGACAACAAAATGTCAGGAAGTGATCACGGTAGCGTCACTGTATGACTCAGCAGCTCAGCACTACCTTTCACATGCTCGGAATACTGATCTTACCAAAGTGATGGTGGGAGGTTAGGGTCTGTGTATGCAGAAGGGAAGGCTAACACCGAGACACACAGGAACCAGGGTTGAAAGCGGGTGCCTTAGGAAAGGAAAAAACAGGGATGGAAGATCCATTGTTGACTCCTTCATATGCACACAACCTTGATTTAAAAATACTCACCCCCTACCTGCCCCCCTCCTTTCCTGAGTCACAGGGAAAATGTCGGAGGCTTACTAATCTCCATTTCACGCCAGAGCAGACGGTCCGGCTCTGTGAGGTCCTATGGCTCCAGGAGAGGGAGCCAGTATTAAAACTCAGAGGGTCTCCTCCAGGACCTCAGTTCAGGGCATAGCACCAGGTTCCTGTTAGTACAGCCCCAGCCACCTTCCTCAAATAGAGCCACACAAGGCCACCTCCAGCCAGCCCCAAAGACTGTCTCCCTGCTAGCACGTATTGTGAAACACAGATGTTTTCCAGGCCCCTTTCATCAGCTGTAAAATAAGGGTGAGACCTACCGCAAGTCTCAAGGGCTAAATGTGCATAAAGAGCTTAGTGAGGAGCCTGATGAACATTTACTGAGCGATGCTGTGGAGCGTGTACGCAGTGGTCTAATCCCTCAGGCACAAGTCTAATCTCCCAGGCACAGTCTGTTGCCAAAAAACATCTTCCTAAAACTTGCTCTCGGGGCAGAAACCATCAACCTAGTTTGCAAAGCTACACTTTCCATTTACTATTCTGACCAAGGAAAGTAGAGATCATGGTCAGGACTGAAGAAAGCAACACTGAGGATTGTTAAATGAAGCTGAGCCTGCCACACACACACATCTGAGCATTCTTTGTAATAGCAAAGCTGGAAAACAATTATACAATAGTCCATTCAGTCCTAGCTGTTTTGGCTCAGCGGAGAGAGCATTGGCCTGCAGACCATAGAGTCCCAGGTTCGATTCTGGTCAAGGGCACGTACCTTGGTTGCAGGCTCCTCCCCGGCCCGGGCCCTGGTCAGGGTGTGTAGGAGGCAACCAATCGATGTGTTTCTCTCACATCAATGTTTCTGTCTTTCCCTCTCTCTAAAAATCAATGGAAAAATGCTGAGTGAGAATTAACAACACAAAATACTCTGTTCAAACAGGGAACTTTGTGGATGTTAAAAACAGTGAAGAGATCTGTGTGTGCCAATGTGAAACGCCTAGGTTATGCTAGTATGAGGAAAAATGCATCCACCTAAAATTAATACAATATTGAATGTTAACTGTAGTTGAAAAAAACTTAATGTTTTTAAAGGGAAATATGCCACACTCCCAATAGTCCCCATGGAGAATGTCATGTGTCGTGAGATCACAGGAACCGTAACAGGGAGGAGTGGGGAAAACCGAAGTTGGGTATTTAGTTGTCCTTATGTTAATGGATAAGGACAACTAATCAGGAGCCCCGATGCTTCACATATGAACAAAAACCATGACAACCAATTATCTAAAAACTGTAGGCCTTTTTATTCAGTTAAGAGGTAGACAGATGAACATGGAAGGCTGTCCCATCCAACTTGCCCAAAGTTCACACTCCATTCATCCATCCCACATTGCCAGAAATCTTACAGAAACCACAACTGCCAGAGGCTTTTCTTCCTATTTTTTCATAGCAATAAGTCAGTCAGTCAACTGCTTGCAGGAAGTTACTAATTTAAATTCTTACTGTGCCCAACAACCTCGTCCCCACAAACGCCACAAATGCCAACAGAACCACCTGACACTGCCAACAGGAGGGCAGAGTGCAAATGACTATTTGACTAAGAGCTACAAGGGAAGCTTCAGATATGTTTTTGTTACATCCCTGTGCGTGTTCAGGCAGAAGCTGGTGACACCACCAACCAGAGCACACTATATGTCAAATGGCTCTGAATGGTGTTTAAGAAAAAAAAAAATCACAAGTTATCTTCAGACACAACATTAAAACATAATGGAATTGAAGCTGGGTACAAAAAGTAGATAAATATGTACAGGAAGTCACAGCCAATAGGAACCAGTGGAAACCTGGCTATTTAAATAGCTAATTTTGAGACAAGTCATATTTAGCACAAAAGCAAATGTAGCACAAGTAATACTTCCTCCCACAGCTCCCAAACTGTAGATTGTCCTGGGTCTCCTGTCTCACTGTAATCGTTCAGAGGAGCAGGAATGCTGTGGTGGTCCGAACACTGGCACGATTCTCATCCCAAATAGCTTCCACTCAGAGGATGACATATTTCTTTTTTTTTTTTTTTTTTTGGTGCCCTTGACCAGAATCGAACCTGGGACCCTTCAGTCCACAGGCCAACGCTCTATCCACTCAGCCAAACCGGTCAGGGCAGGATGACATATTGGAAGAACGCCATGATAGCAGCGCTGATTACACCGGAAATGGGGACCGTGACAAACCAGGCCATGAAAATGTTGCGGAAAAGTCGCCAGTCAACAGCCTTTTTGGATCGGAGCCAGCCAACGGACACAACAGAGCCCACCTAGGAGAGAAACAGGCGAGAGAACTGGTTACTAATTCCAATGGTGCTCTGGTGAAGGGGCACATGACCTCAAGCAGGTAACTGCTGAACTAGACCAAGCCCAGGAAAGCTGGTTTACTTATAACGCATTAAGGAGATTACCTGTGGGAGAATGAAGGCAATATAAAAACCCAACCATTCAATTTGTTAACTGGGGTATATTATGATAAGGCTTTATATTCTTGACACATGTCCTGAACTTACAACTCCTCAAGATCCACTGCATAAAAGTTTCTAAACCAAAATATATATAAAAAGAAAAGAAAAGAAAAAAAAAGCCTAGCCCCCCCGGTGTGGCTCGGTGGTTGAATGTCAACCTATGAACCAGAAAGTCAAGAGTCGATTCCCGGTCAGGGCACATGCCCGGGTTGCGGGATCAATCCCCAGGGTAGGGCATGCAGAAGGCAGCCAATCAATGATTCTCTTTCATCATTGATGTTTCTTTATCTCTCTCCCTCTCTCTTCCACTCTGAAATCAATAAAAAATATGTATTTTTTAAAAGCCTACATATTACCAGAACCGTTCAAATGACATAGCACGTGACATAACACTTACTTTACAATGCGTTGTACTGATGGGAAGGCCAATGTTGGATGCAATTACCACAGTAAGGGCAGATGCCAGTTCAATACTGAAGCCACTGTGGACAAAAAAAGATGACTTGTTAAGAATGAAACTTGGTGTTTTTTTTATAAGCTACCACTACCTCAAAATTAATGCCAACTTGCTGTGCCCCGCTCATGGACCTCTTTAGCTGGCTAGAATTCTTAAAATCTCCCTTCAATCAGGCCATGGGAATTCTCTTCTCTGACGCATGAGGCTGTAAGGTTTTGTAAAGCCCACGAACAACATGAACTTTCATTCTGAAGACTTCGTTAGACAGCCTTCTTGGGTCCCAAGGAAAACGAAGGCAACCAGCAGGCGTGGCTCGGTGGTTGAGCACTGACCAATGAACCAGGAAGTCACGGTTCAATTCCTGGTCAGGGCACAGGCCTAGATTGTAGGCTCGATCTCCAGTGTGGGGTGTGCAGCAGGCAGCCCATCAGTGATTCTCTCATCACTGATGTTTCTCTCTCTCCCCACCTCCCTCCCTCTCTGAAATCAATAAGATTAAAAAAAAAAAAAAGCAACAGACCATCATAAAAAAACAAAGGCTGAGTATATACAGCAATTCACACTTAGCAGACCTATCTTCCTCCGAAAAAGTTATTATTGTGAGACCACTGGAGTTAAACCTAAAAAGTTCACAGCAACAGTGAGATCATCAAGAACTTAGACAAACTGGGTCACTTTAACTAAAGAGTGATTCATGTGGCAGCACCACAGCTGTGTGTACCTCAGGAACAAGACCCCCTTCCCAGCTTACCTGGAGGGTGTGATCGGCGTCAGATCTTTGCCCATGGTCTGAATGACTCTCCTTCCCCACACCCACAGACCGATGCAGATGCCAACACCACCGTACAGCAGAAGCCATATTGGAGTTGCTACTTTTGAAGATACATCTCCCGTTTTATAAACCAGATACAGGGCAACCAGAGGGCCAATGGCGTTGCTGAAAGAAAAGTGAGGGCAAAGATTAACTTTTCGGACAGAACTGAAAACTGCGTAACTTAATAGTTGTCTTGAATGAAGCCTGAAGCTCACTAGGCAAATAGGTCTGTTTCACAGAAAATGAATGGAACCCACATACACAAGACGAGAGCTGCTCTGAGGGGCATCGTGCATGTGGGGGCTGTCTTCTCACAGGGAGCCTAAAGCAACTCTGGGCTGCAACAGTTTATGAACCACAGAACTAATGCCAACAGCCTGCAAACTCATCCCACAAGGCAAAGATGTTGTTTTCTATCTTATAGCCCAAAATTTATTATCAAAGAACTGAGTCCCATCTCCATAGACAAAAAGGCTTCTCTGAACAATATGTTTACCACCCACAGAAAGCTCTCCAAAGAAAATTTTGCTGCTTGTTTTATTAAGTCAATTAACTGCTATTACCTCATCCTACCTAGATATTCAGTCTCACAGATGGCATCACCACCGCAGCCACAAGCATAGCCTTATAAAAAAGTAAACAGTCTAAAAACAGAATGAGCGCTAAGATTCAAAGTCACCAACCTGACATCATTGCCGCCATGGGCAAATGAGCCAAAGCAGGCTGTGAGGATCTGCAGGAACTGGAAGAGGAGAGAGACTTCTGGTTTATCCTGGTCGTTCCACTCTTCTAGAGAGCTACTACTTCCTTTTCGGTCACCCAGGCCCATCTCTGCCTTGATGCTCATGTCCATCTCAGAGGCCGAGTGAATGTCAGACACAGCGTTGCAGTAGCTGGTGTAACTGTCCATTCGGATTCGCTTCTTGCTGTCTGCGTTCGGCCACGTCAGCTTCTCCATCTCCTCACCTTTCTGCTCACCTTCTTTGGCACGGAATGAATCCAGAGGCATGCCACAGATTGCCATGGTATAGGAAGTGTAGCTATTGTTGCGCCTCAAGGGTTTGTCGCCGGAGTCTCCCATGCAGTCGCCCACCTTGGCAAGATGCAGCTTGTGCAGCAGCTCTTTGTACAAGCCGGAGTCTTTGTGCACCGTGTGATACTGGTAGTGGCCACTGGAGTTGATCTGGTTACTGACGGCCTGGTTGAACTGAACTAGGTTCCCGTTAGGCAGCTGCACTGCACCTGGCCAAGACCAAAAGGAAACATCAACATAAAGAGCATCACGAGGCACCCGTGAGCCTCTGCACCGGCAGGAAAGTGAAACTGTTCCCCCGCCGGAGAAATTCCACTCACCGTTCATGGGGCCGTCCAGGCTGGTTTCCTCTTTCAGGTCCACACTGGGAAGACGCTCGCGCTCCGGCGCCTCCTCCAAGTCTCCCAGCTTGAAGGAGACAGTCCTCTCCTCCACCACCGCCCGCAGGGGCACGGGGCCAGGCCCCGCCTCGGAGACGGGACTCCGGATTTCCATGTCACCCAGAGACAACTTTGCTTCTTCGTGGTCTTCTTTCAAGCTATTCTTTTTTTCCATTAAGGGGCTTACCGAAGGACTAGACTTTATTTCTCCTAGGAAAGAAGAAATTTTTGTTTGGTTTTGACCAAACCCAGTTGTTCCACATCTCCCCTTTCCCCATTTCAAAACAGTCCATCTCAACATATGTAAACTTCAGTACAAATCCAGAATCATCTCCCTGTCTGTTGTATTTGCCACGTCTCGTTTTTCCTGGGAGGAAACCAACAATGCAGGACACTTAGCATCAGGGGCTGCAAAGTTTTTCAATGAGGGACCACACAGCAAAGGCTCTGTGGGTTCTGTGGTGTCCTTTCCTTTCCACGTAGGCCATGCTTCCTTCCCTGACAACCTGCTCTGTAGTGAAAGGAACCCAAGCCAAGGCTGGCAACAGATCGAAATTTGGACTGCATCTAGTTCATGTTTTTAAAAAAGGAATTCCCCCAAAAGCCCCTCCATGAATTCAAGCGAAGCAACACAGCTCAGTGCAGGCAATGGAAGATGACAACTCTAGTTTCCACTTCTGTAAAAGAGATGTGCCTTTGATAAATTCCACAACTAGGTAGGGACATTTTCTGCCTATCAAGCCAATGCCCAGAGTTTACATGCTCATTCAGGCATCACAGTCAAGCTAGAGCCGAACATAAAACATCAGGGAGACTTGTATCATCTTCTCCCAGACTGCGGGGAAACGAGGTCAGTAAGGACTGAGCCTCGTTCCCACTGTGCGCAGGCGCTCGGTGCAGCTGCATGACACAGCACTGCTCCCAAGGCCACTGCAGCCGGTGCTGCCTCCTTTCCAAACAGCAAACCACATCGCCCACTGAGCATTTGCAAGTGAAAAGGGCAGAGAAAGATTGTACTAAGAGAACTCCACCAGTAAGGAAAGGAATACAAGATTTAAGACTAACCAGAATGTACTTAGTGTTTAACTACAGCACAACTGTGTGCAGCAATGGCCTAAATGAAGCTAAAGGACACTTGGAGATGTTCACCTCCAGGATTTGTGCTACAATTCTGAGAGCTGTGAAGTCAGATATATATGATAGCCATAGCTTTCAATGTCTAAATACGAAGTTCCACACAGAATTAGGGTAAATGTTTCCTCTATGAAATCATTTTTCTTTCATTAAGGTACCCTTAAGTATTCTCACTTAATGTAGTCTACACTGTCTATTTGCTCTTACTGGAAACTGATTAAGGTACAGTCCACTAATAAATGCCCAGCTTGTATCCACAGCATAGGTCCAACATTCCCTCTGACCAGTCTCAGATAATTTTAAGTCAGTAAGAATATACTTTGGTTGATAAACCCATAGCCTCAAATATTCATTTAAAATTTCTGACATTGCCAATATATCCAAATACTGGAATTTTATAGGTGGCCAAACAAAAAGAAATAGCACATTTCAAGTTACATTTTCTGCTACAATGTGATACTCACGTTCAATTTTCCTCTTCATCCTGGGACATACAAAGAACCAGACGATAAGGGCACAGAGAACTGCACATCCCACCGAGATGAGGATGGTGCCCCACAGAGGAAGTTTGTCAAAGCCCAGCACTAGGAGATAAAATGGTGCATCTTGAAAACCCCAGGGCGAAAGCCCTCGCCACAGTGTGTAAACCCTCCTAGGGGGACTCAGGTTCCCCACGCCAGCCCATCGCCCTGCAGCAGCTGCCAGCTTTAGGTCCACAGGATCCACTGTGCTCGTGGCTATACAGACTTGGGAGGAAAATCTAGTTGTCACCTGACACCCACACCAGTCTGGCCCACTTTCAATACCTACTAGACTGACGCCTCCCAAGTGCCTTCACAAACTAGCCTTTTCCCTTTCTTTGCCTTAGACAATGGGGATTACTATACTGAGAATCTACTAGTTATGGAAGTTAATGGAACCACCCCACTCCCGTCTCCAGATGGTGGCTGTGCACATTACACAGGAAGGTGCCAGAGTCACATCTGTTATACTGATAGAATTCTCTGTGGGGTTATCACAGCCACTGTACTATCCTCCAGCAAAATCCTTTACAACAAGATTATTATCTCTTAGACTAAGATACAGAAAACAAGGATATTACTTATCAAAAGATAAGAACAGTTCAAAGGAGTCTTTCACAAAACAAAAATAATTTAGTGGTAGCTGCACTCATAAGCTGTATCTTAGAAACTTGTCTACTTTTTCATAAGGCTCAGGGATCAGTAATATCAGTCTCCATCTGCTTACCACTGAAATGTCAATAGGCTCCAAGCCTCTAGTATATTATTTATGACAGAAGCAAAACACCATAGAATCTATTTAAGCCTAAAAGATGTTTTGATTTCTAGTTTATCCAAGAGCTTAGTTACTTATGGTTGTTCTGCGTTCTTTTACTTATTTTGAATTAAATTACTTATAAAATGACAATTCTACTGGCCCCTCAAAAATGATTACTATTTTAAAGTCATATGTAAATTGAGAACCCTTCAAAATGCAAGTTTTATAATGACTACAAATCTTTTCAATTCCTGCTATCAAGCTTCCTCATGTAAAGCCACACAAACTATAATATACATAAAATGCAATCAATATCCATCACAATTTGAATTTGCCCACATTCCAAGTTTAAAAAGGGAAATAAGACTGGTTTTTCTTGTAAATGATCCACAAAAGGCAGAGCAAAAATATCCAAATTCCCTTTTCAAAACAACTGAAAATATTAAGTTTCTAATTTCACTGAACTATGAGCTCTGCTGCTGCTACATAAACACCAGTGCTTAGAGCAGGCGTGGGTGGGCAAACTTTTTGACTCGAGGGCCACAATGGGTTCTTAAACTGGACCGGAGGGCCGGAACAAAAGCATGGATGGAGTGTTTGTGTGAACTAATATAAATTCAAAGTAAACATCATTACATAAAAGGGTACGGTCTTTTTTTTTTTTTTTTTTTTTTAGTTTTATTCATTTCAAACGGGCCGAATCCGGCCCGCGGGCCGTAGTTTGCCCACGGCTGGCTTCGAGTCTCTTGGAGACTTCTTAGGTTAGCATGAAGAACCAAATTTAAACCAATGGAAATGCTGCATCCAAGCTTTCCTTTGCCTGCAGCATTTGGCAAGGTGTCTAGGAAGCTCTAAAGAAGATCAATATTCTCATAGGTCACGTAGCTTCCAGATACTCTCCAGTTCCCTTTCCCCTCTCCCCCACTATATGCACACGTGTCCCGGGCAACAACATACATGTATTTCTTCCAGTCAAAGGACAGGAGCACTGAATTAATGGTCAAAGACACTCATGCCAAATAAACCTAGACAGCACAACCAAGCTGATCGAGGTAGGTATAGCCCTGCTGACAAGTTACAAGTTGTCAATCTTTTTCAGTTGCTAAATTAAACATGCATCATAATTTAATCCATAAATTGCCTTAACCCCAACATGAGTATTTCAATTTTTACATTCTCACAAATTACTTTTCCTCTTAGCTGCATGAATTCTTCTTCCACATGCACTTAGGCCAGGTGTTAAACATCCCAACTCTTCTCATCCAAGCAGGTTTAGGGGAGTAAATTTAGTACTTAGAAATAAAAGTGGCTCCGTTTGGGAGAGAAAATGAAAATATCAAGCAAACCAGTGCTAAATGGCTGATTATTGAAGACCAAATAGAACTAAGAACTCTTCAGCAGCCAGCAGTTGAGGCCAGTACCGATGCCAGTATTTAGGCATAGATAGGAGAAAGGGAGAGAGACCATATTATCTTGGGTCCTGTGAAGACTAAAGAGTAAAGGTCTGTAGTGATTTAGAATCTGAGCAGGTCTCTTTGGTTGAAAAACTATCTAGGTTAACTCAGCATACACTAGCCTGCAGCCTTCTGAAATGGGTGCAGGCCAGCCACCTTCTAGGAGATTTCAGCCCTGTAAAGCAAAAAGGGGTAAATTGGGCATTTAATGCAAGTTTGGTAAACAACTTTAAATTCACATCTAAATATTTTGATATGTACTTACAAGGTGCTCCAGTATACATGATGGAAAACAGGTTTATCCCAACCGTGCAAGCATAGAAAACGGGCAAAGCTCGCAAACCATTAGGAACGGGGTCTGCCTGTAAAATAAGGCCAAGATCAATACCCAAAAGCTGTGACAATGAGCCCGTGTCTACACAGCCTTGTAAAAGGACAGGTTCAGGAATTCCGATGCCAACAGCTGTTTCTCCACAGTAGTTCCCGAGCCCAGTTGGGCTTTTTCCTACATCTGCTCCTGGAGCTCTGCTCATCAAGGCCAATTTACAGCTTCCTGAAGTTAAGTTTACGTGTTCTTTGTTTTGAGTTTTTGTTTCGTTTCTCAGTTTTTAACAAGACTACCTATACCAGTAATGTCCCCAAAAATCAGTTAACATTCAGGGTTCCAGACGTAAATCTGAACACACACCTGAAGGCGTACTAGACATTTGTTAAGAGATGTCAAGAAACAGGCCTTGATATGTTAGAACACTTCTTACCTGTAAAGATTTCTTGCAAATACGCTATGTAGTAGAATATACCTATAACAACCACCTTAATCTAGACACCTGATGAATACACCATTATTAATGACTTATTTACCCAAGTGCTAAGATAAAAACCAAGTGTGCACCAGATTACCCCTCATTCAACCGACTGTGCCGAGCACTATTCTTGGCACTGAAATACAGAAGTGAATGACAATGTCCCTGCCCTCACAGAACTGAAATGTACATGCTAACACAGAACAATGTAACGTGCTGACAAATGCTGAGGAAAAATGAAGAAGGGTAAGGAGAAAATGATGGAAGGAGTACATTTTCATTCGGGGAGGGGGGTGGTGGAAGGAAGAATCAGTGGAGCAAAGACACGAATATTTAAGTCAACAACCATGAACACACTTAGGGGTAGAGAAGGAGCCGGCTACCTGGCTATCTGGTGAGATGGGGGTGGGAGTGGGGGCCTGGGGCAGAATATTCTAGACAGCGATGTCAGCCAGTGCAAAGGCCCTGAGACAAAACTTGAAATGTTTAAGAACAGCAAAAAGGCCAGTGTGACTGGAGACAAGAAGAGTTCCACTTACAACAAATGTGTATTAATTTTACAGGAAAAGACGGAAGTCGAACACTTAGGAATGAGAGCATGGATCTGAATACATGGGAAGGCTAACCTGTAAAAATGTTGACCTATAGGTTTACTGCTATCTTGATCACAATCCAATGGAAAATTGGGGAGGAAGAGAAAGAGATAAAGACCCAAAAGTTATCCTAAAGCTTCCAGAATAACCAGTGGGAAGAGGGAGGCACTAGCTTAAGATCAACGAAACAAGAGAAAATAAGGTGCCACTCCAAGTCAGTGGAGATGGGCCCTTACTGAAAAGCACTGAGTTTTAGCCCCCCTATCTACAGGGAAATGGCCAAAATAAAAACCAAGAGTAACACAGAGAACCCTACTAGGGACTGTTAAGCTTTCCCGAGCAACTCAACAATGTGGGTCACACCCCAAGGGCAGTCAATAGGTTATGAACTTGAGGGGTATATACATTTTTCTTCTAAGAACTATCCATGGGCCCTAACCGGTTGGCTCAGTGGATAGAGCATCGGCCTGTGGATTGAAGGGTCCCAGGTTCAATTCCGGTCAAGGGCATGTACCTTGGTTGCGGGCACATCCCCAGTAGGGAGTGTGCAGAAGGCAGCTGAATTGATGTTTCTCTCTCATCAATGTTTCTAACTCTCTATCCCTCTCCCTTCCTCTCTGTAAAAAATCAATAAAATATATATTTTTTTTAAAAGATCTATGGTTTGAAGAAAACTCTTCAAGGAACTTAAGACCCACCCCACCCCCAATCAAAACCCATTAGGGTTCTAGACTTAGGTAGGGACTTCTCTTTTAACAGATTTTCAAATAATATTTGGTATTTTGATATCAAATCAAACTGTACTTGGTTGGTCAAAAAGAAGTAGCCATGTATTTGTTTTTCTTTTTTTTTTTTAAATGTACTTTTATTGATTTCAGAGAGGATGGGAGAGGAAGAGACAAACATCAATGATGAGAATTACCCATCAGCTGCCTCCCTCATGCCCCCTATGGGGATCAAGCCCACAATCCAGGTACGTGCCCTTGACTGGAATCAAATCGGGTACCCTTCAGTCCGCAGGCCTATGTTCTATCCACCGAGCCAAACCAGGCAGGGCTGTGTTTACTTTTCTGTATAGCTCAATTACATATTCCAAAGTAATCAGTAATGAATTACCTGGGATAGGGAATGAATGACACTACTACCAGTTTATTATGAAATAACAGGCTCATGGTTTAAAAAAATAAAAAAGTTCCTAAGAGTCTGGGTAAAAGGAAAAACCTGAGCAATCTACCGCTCCCTTTCACTCCAGACTTCGCTGTCACTCCTCTTCCCACTGGCTAAAAAGTAACCAGGGCTAACAATTTTATGAAATATTTATTACCAAATGACCCATCGAACATCCCTTAAAACTTTATCTGGAAATAACATGTCTTATTCATTTATGTGGGATGGGAGAGGGGTCTCCATAACTCCCCATCTTCAACCAGAACAGTTCATGTTTTACATAGTGAATGTTCCAGTAAGCTTTTGTCTAAAGAAAAAGGTTTCTCTGAGTTTGAAAAGATGTCCAATGTGATTCCTAACAGAAAGGAAGGAAAATGCTGAAAGACCCGTTTTAACTAGAATTTAAATACTCAACAGGAAAACCTCCCCTTCCCTTATTCCTATTTATTGCCAGTCCTTTTTTGTTGTTGTTGTTAATCTTCACAAGGATATTTTTCCATTGCTTTTTATAGAGAGTGGGAGAGACAGGGAAAGACAGAAACACGTCGACTGGTTACCTTCCAAATGAGCCCTGACCAGAGCACAGGCCAGGGAGACGCCTGCAACCAAGGTACAAGCCCCTGACGGCAATTGAACCCGGGACCGTTTGGCCCACAGGCCAACGCTCTAGCCACTGAGCCAAACTGGCTAGGGCTCTTGCCCAGGCAATAGCCTTAACAGAATTACCTCATCTCTATTCTGCTTTTCCCTAGTAGACTACTCAATGCCCGTGGAACAGACATTCAGAGAATGGAAACTTTTTAAAAAAAGTAATTTCAATGTCAACTTCCAAAACAAAAACTTAAATTGGGCCCTAACTGGTTTGGCTCAGTGGATAGAGCGTCGGCCTGCGGACTCAAAGGTCCCAGGTTCGATTCCGGTCAAGGGCATGTACCTTGGTTGCGGGCACATCCCCAGTAGGGAGTGTGCAGGAGGCAGCTGATCGATGTTTCTAACTCTCTATCCCTCTCCCTTCCTCTCTGTAAAAAATCAATAAAATATATTTAAAACAAAACAAAAAAAAACTTAAATTGGAAAATTTTAACAGCCAGGACCCCCAAAAATTACTCATCTAAGGATGATTTCTTGAGAGTTAAAACCTAACTAGCCAGAAATAGTCACTCATTGCCTGAAAACTCGGGTTATTGATAGAATGGACACAGAATATGTGCAGAAGTGCATGCCCCCGGGTGGAGGGGTGGGGGGAGGAGGAAAGTGAGGAAGACCCTCAAAGTCAATTTTGGTTTAAACACTATTTCAATTATTCTTGATCATGTCCACCCTCATACCCATACAACTTTGTAGGGAGCGGCTGTAGGGTTAAGCCTCAGACTGACTTGTTGGCAAAGCCACAAACAAGTCCCAGCTTAGAGGGCACAGCCCTCTTTAGCATAATTAAGCTTGACCTTATGAGCTCCCTAGATCCTATCTGGGTAGCTAATGGGCTGTGGGAGGTGCAGCAAGTGCTGCCAAAACAAGTGAAACTCACAAGAACACTGTAACTATGGTGACCACTACCTTGTTTACCTCTGACTATAAAATAAAGGCTCAGCTTGCTGTCTGGATCTCTCTCTGTGGCCTTAGCCAGGCACCGGAGATCCACCTAGAGTCTTAGACCCAGCTTATTCTCTTTGTCTTTTCTACATCCTTCACCGCCCCCCTCAGGCTCACCGAACCCTTGGCTGTGCTGGCCTGGCACACAACTTAATATAGCCCTGGCCAGGGTGGCTCAGTTGGTTGAGCATCAAGGTCCACAGGTCACGGGTTCAATTCTCAGTCAGGGAACATGTCCAGGTTATGGGTTTAATCCCCAGTAGGGGGCGTGCGGGAGGCAGCAGATCAATGTTTCTCCCTTTCCCTTCCTCTCTCTAAAATCAATAAAAACACTTTTTTTTAAAAAATGAAGTTAATATATCTAACTGAAGCTCTCAATAACTGGGGATAAAAGTACCTAGCATGCATTCCTCAAACAAGAGGTCTGGCATCTCAAAAATCTCTCTTTGTACCTCAGAGCACTACCATTCCCCGTAAAGAAGACAAGTTTGTTTTGTCCTGAGACCCATATAACCCCTCCAGTATCACATGCATCTGCTTCCCAATAATCAATCAACAGAGACGCAGTGTAAACCTTTATATAAGCAGGACTCCCTAATAAGGGATTTTCTATCAATTCTCCTGGTTCACTGATGTGCACAAAGCTGTGTGACTTACTACTACTACTAAAACATCTGGTCTGACTACTAGCAAGCCTCCGATTTAAGCATCACATTGTCCTGCGAGACAGCTATGGGAAGTGGGAAGGTAGATGTAGTCATACCAGCTTGCAGTATAAACAGTACCAAACTCTGAGACAGTTAGTATCGATGAATTGTTTACTCTCAAATTACTCCAGGCTACAAATGCTTCAAGTTTGCAACGCACTGAACTGCTTTATTCTTCCAT
Organism: Myotis daubentonii; assembly: GCF_963259705.1. NCBI lineage: Eukaryota > Metazoa > Chordata > Mammalia > Chiroptera > Vespertilionidae > Myotis > Myotis daubentonii. The sequence goes on along the minus strand of NC_081851.1, from coordinate 24,150,802 downwards.
ACTAATGCCAGTCAGTTTCTACAGAGAAGAGGTACAATTCCTTCCCTAGAGGAGCCTACAACTAGACCAAACAAGAGGGTCTGAACATATTCTTTCCCCTGGGGGCAAAGCTACTTATCTCCCTTCACTCAGATTTCTACAGCTTAGAAGCATTTTTAAGAGCTTACAATGGACAGTTAAGAGCCATTTACCTCAGAAAAAGGACAACTTTGTTTTCTTAGAAAAACGCATTTATTCTCACTGTAACTCAGTCCAATGACAACACCCCTTGTTGTCCACCTTGGAGCCCACATCAGACTTCTTGATGAAAGAAATGCTATCGGGTCCCTGAAAAGGCATTTTCAAGTGGACAGGAAATGAAATGGCTCTCTGGGTGTTTTTTTTCTGGCCCAGAAAAACAAAACAGTTCTAAGGAATTAGAGTCTAAGTCACAGTGAGAAGTAGGGTTTCCACCTAGAAGCTTATAAACAGGTTATAAGGATAATCAGCTCTACTGAATTAACTATGTAGACCCAAACTACTCCATTTAGGTGCAACTAAGAAAAAGCCACAGGGGACATTGTGAATTGTTGAACCCCAAGCCTACAATTCAAAACAGTTGACATGACAGTGGTTTAAAGTAGTAATCTGCACATAGCTGGGCAAAACCACCTTAAATACGTTTCCCTAATTTTCCACTCCATCTCTCCTAGTCCTTGGCACACCAAAGCGTTCGTTCAATTTCCCCCCCTGAACACCCTCTTGGTGAAAGCTTGCTTCTTGCACAGAACTTAGCAACATACAAAAGGTGTACAGAACAAAGAATTTTTCAACTTCCCAGGGCCATGTACCTACACACCAATTACACTGCAAGAACGCTACTGGTTTGAATACCAGACCCCCTAAAGGTCATAAAAGGGGGGGGGAGAGAAAAATTACCTTACGGAGGATGAATGTCCGAACAAGGAAGAATAAAATTCCGGACATGATCCCAGAAAGCAGCGGAGAAACAAACCAAGACATCACTGGAATAGAACACACGAAGAACAAATATCAACAACTAACAAGTCAGGAACCAAAACGCACTTTACATTTTAGTGCTATTCTGTTTCCACAATTTGAATCTGTCCCTCTGCCCCTTCTACACAACACTTCCCGTAGGCAATGCCACGGGACAGGACAAGAACTGAGAAGCCATTCTGAATGAAACATACCAATTTTTACCAGTTCGGACCACTTGACACCTTCCTGCCCTTGAGCCACCAGGGAGAAACCAATGGTGGCGCCCACGATACAATGGGTTCCAGAAATGGGGAGCCTCAAAAACGAAGCCGCTAGCTGCCACACGGCCGAACCTGCAACACAGTCAAGTTTGACTCAGTCAATGACAAAACCCCATCACGGAGGCGGCGCAGGCTGCAGGCAGTCATGTGAGGGGCGCCCCGCACGGAACTCACCGAACATGGCGCTGACCGAGCCGGCCATCAGCAGGTGCTGGGTGGTGTTGTACATGGTCACGTCGATCAGGCCCTTCCGGATGGTCTCGCTCACCTTGGCGCCCAGCAGGACGGAGCCCACGGTCTCGAAGATGCTGGCGAGGATGCAGGCCTGCTTCAGGGTCACCACCCCCGAGCCCACCGCCGTGCCGAACGAATTCGCCACGTCATTGGCGCCCACGGAGAAGGCCAGCACGAAGGCGATGATGAAGCCCAGGACCAGCATCCACAGGTACTTCTCCAGCGGGCCGCCGGGGGCCGTGGCCGCGGTGCTGGCCACCAGCGTGGCCGCGGCGCTGGCCACCAGCGTGGCCGCGGTGGACGCCATCCCCGGAGCAGCGGCCTTAAACTAACAAGAACTACTAATGCGCTGCTTTCAGGCGTGTAAACAGAATGAGTATGAGGTATCACAGACGCTCTAATAAATAATATATATTATATAAAATTAAATACTGTAAACTGCGGCAGACACCGGGCCGGCCGCTGCTATACGCTGCGCGCGGACATCTGCGGTGCGGGACGCCTCGGGCTCCGGGGGGCTAGCGGCGCGGCGCGGAAGGCCATGGCGAGGACGCGCGGGGACAAGGGCTCATCCTGCGGGGGGACAGAGGACCACGATGGCGCACGCTCACAGCCCCCTGCCCACAGCCCCGGGCTGGGCGCGCGGCCAGCACGTGGCGGGCCCCTCCCCGCGCCCGCCCACCCGCCCTCCGTGGACACCGAGACAGGCCGCTCCCGCGCGCCGGGACCGCCAAAAAGGCCGCGGGCGGGGGCGGGGGGAAGAGGGGCGCACGAGGCAGGAATCCCGCCTGCGCAGAGAGAAAGCGCCCTTCCCCGCGGCGCCCCACTCACCACGGAGACGAGGGCGGACGCAGACGGAGAGGTCCAGGCGGCGAGCACACGACGGGCGGGGCGGGAAGCTCCGGGAAGCAGCGCAGCGCCTCAGAAACTGAGGATGAGAAAGTAGCCAGGCTCGCCGGCGGCCATCACTCGGATGGCACCGGTCGCCTGCTGCACTTTATACTCCGCTCGCGGCCCACGTGACCCGTCGCGCGCGCGCGCGCGCCACCTCGGAGCTCCGCCCCCGGTGATGCACTCCGGCCCGCCGGGCTGGCCCAGCGGGAAAAGCCCGACGCCGGCGCTCATTGGCCCGTCGCGCGCCGGAGCCACGCCCCCACAGGCAGCCGATCACTCTGGGAGGAGACTGGCCGCGGGGCTGGGCGGGGGTTTCCGCCCCGCCTGGCCTTGCCGCCTGGTGACAGTAGGGTCGTCTGTGGGGTTCTGAGGCCGCGATCACGGTCGTTCCTGGTTCCTCCCGCGAGCCCCGGTTTATGCCGCGGGCTGCGCCCCCATCCGCACTTGGAGAGCATCTGTAACCGCGTCGGGAGGCCACGCCTGACCGGTGATGCTGCGAACCCAGTTCCCGCACGTTGCCGCCCCTGTGATGCCCTTGGCCAGACAGGCGCCGCCCCGCCCCGGAGAAGGGAGGCGCGTGGGCCTCGCTCCCGCCGGCGCGCACCGGATGGAGGCCCCATGGACCATCCCGAGAATCAGGCGGTCCCCAAGAGCGTCCGGGGGCGCCGGGACGCTCCGGGTCACCGACCCCCGCGGACGCCAGTGTTTTCCGCCAGGCGCGGGGGCGGGGCGAGGAGGAGGACGCCAATGCGGAGTGCGGTCCCTGCTCCTGCTCGCTGCGCTGCGTCCCCACGAGCCAGTCCCAGAATATCCGACTGCGCCCTCCCGATCGTGAATTTTTAGGATCAGTACCTGCCTTGTGGCTGGAATTCCGTGTGACTGTGTCTGAGAGCGACTAGAACTCGGCGTTCAGTAAATGCTAATTAATTACCGTTTTCTCTTTCCCTGAATAGACATGTTTTTGGATGTACAAAGGATGGAAAGCCATGTTCTCTTTGCATCCCATCCGGGAAGATAAATTGACTTCTGATCCCTACGTGGTCTATAGAGTGGTTTTTCACGTTAATAACATTTACTGTTATGCACATTTGGTGGCATTTCGTCATACAGCTTGAGAATCAGACAACCAATCATGCCATGGGAGAGTAAGGTAGTGGTCTCTTGTCAGGGTGGTAGATTAAAAAATTCCAACCAGAGCCCTCACTGGTTGGCACAGTGGATAGAGCGTGGACCTGCGGACTGAAGGGTCCCAGGTTCGATTCCAGTCAGGGGCACATGCCCCTGTTGTGGGCTCAATCCCCAGTGGGGGATGTCTAGGAGGCAGCCAATCAATGATTCTCTCTCATCATTGATGTTTCTATCTTTCTCTCCCTCTCCCTTCATCTCTGAAATCAATAAAAATATAGTTTAAAAAAAATTCCAACCAGAAAGACCAACCAGGCTTAGAATGTTCTAGAGCCCTGCCCCTTCTAGAGCCTTTGCCATATCTAGCAGCCATGCACTGAACTGAAGAGCAGAAACAAAGACATAAATCTGTAAGTTGTTGCTATGTCTGAGCCATCTATGGAGGCTTAAATTCCACCTGAGCATCCCCTGACCTACCTGTGGTGGAGCTGTGGTGAGTAATTTACAAAGTTCCAGAGCCCAAGGTCATGTCTGAAAAAGGAAGTGCATGTCTGGGATCACTGACCCTGAAGGGCAATTCAGATGTAATTCTGAGATCCACCCCCCTCCCTCCACCCTTACTTCATTTCAAGGTTATGAAAAAGTTGAGCCCTAGCTCATTTGGCTCAGTGGATAGAGCATCAGCCTGCGGACTGAAGGGTCCTGGGTTTGATTCTGGTCAAGGGCACATGCCTGGGTTGCCCGCTCGATCCCCAGTAGGGGGCGTGCAGGAGGCAACCAATCAATGGTTCTCTCATCACTGATGTTCCTATCTCTCCCATCCTCTCTGAAATAAAAACAACAACATATTTTTTTAAGTTGAATAAAATGACTCATCTGTTAATGGTCCTTAGAGTTCTGCCATTTAAAACAATTTTCTAAGCAGTTATTTATAAGGAAATTGCCTAGAACTCTTCCCAGTATGTTTATTTCATCTGTCCGTGGGTGTACTTTTGCCCGTCTGTGGTATTAAATCCGTAAGTTGGCAAACTTGCTGGACAGCCTCTGTGTGAGGCCATGGGGCAGCCAGCCATTCGAATGTCCATGCGGGTGAGTAATCCACCCAGGTGAGAGCACAGTCCAAGCCTGCAGGAAGCCGCCCATTGTCTTCACTAGCAGAGAAGAGCAAACAAGGGTCCCGGAACCCTGGTGAACCTTGAACCCATGACAAGGACCAGAGTTATGCACCGATTGTCTAGTCTAGACAATGGGGGCTCAAGCTATTTCCTGACCAAATAGTCTCAGAGTAAATCCTTCTAATATGTACTGACTTTAAGATAGTCTGTCTGTCACTGCAATTACCTGCCTAAGAGCTAGATGTGTATCCGAAGTTGAATAAAAGGTTGGCGAGGCCTGGGCACCAGTGGAAGTCCTTCCCCTTGAGTTGGGCTTGCCCACCTGACCCCAATATTTCCAAATTATTATTTCTTGTCTCTTTCATTTGCGTGCGGCCCCTCTTCCAGATCCTGAACCAACCCTGAACCACGTGGGACGTGGGGAAACATTCACATAAGCCCCTTGAGGGAGTGGAAGTTTCGAAGGGAATCCCCTTGCATTACAAGTGAATTTTGTCCACGTCTTCAGACTCTAGAATGATCTTCCTAATGCCTCTGCCAAGTGGGCTAAAAGGGGAAGCGAGGTTGGAGGTGGGTCCTGACGGCCTCACTTGGGGGAAAATGCCATTAGAGACCTGGACTTGCCTTGGTCCGGACGCCTTCATCGCCCCCTAAAGGAGGAAAGGGGCTCTGCCTGTGGAGAGAAGTTACAGTGCCTTGAAAGTGGAAAAGAAAAGGAGGCATGAGGACACACGGAGACGCTGGTTTCTGACCTCGTGGCTGAACGAGGGAAGAGGGGCAGAGATCCTAAGAGTATGTTTCTCTGTTAGAATCAAGGTGTTGGCACACACTTTCCAACACCTTCGTGAGGCCATTTGGTCTAGTGATTAAACACATAGACTGTAAAACCAGACCACCGGCTCTGCGACTCACTGGTCATGTGACTATAGCGAAGCCCCTTGTGATTTTAGTGCCCCTAGTATGTTTGGCTGCTAGAATTAAAAAATCTAATTCTTAGTTAACATATAGGTACTAGAGGCCCGATGCATGGAATTCGTGCAAGAGTAGGCCTTCCTTCCCCCAGCTGCCGTCACCGGCTTCCCTCTGGCACCCGGGACCCTGGCTTCCCTCTCAGCCCCGGGTCAGCTTCGTCTGGAAGGACATCCGGTCTAACTAGCATATTACGCTTTTATCATTATAGAAGATAGGCTTTAGCCAAATGTTTCAAATGCTTTGGTTGTCACGGAGTTTATAGTCAAAGATTAAGGAAGTGTGTTAGTCATGTTCTGAAGGACTGCATGTAAAGCAAGTTCCAGGAGAGACGTATAACGGTAGACTTTGCTCCAGATTGGGGCTGGGAATGCTGTGGAGCCAGACCAGGATCAAAGGCAAGTGAGAGGCTGTCCACTGGGACGTGTGGGAGCCGGGAGGAGATCGGGAGGAATAACCAGGGAGGAGAAGGGAGGAGCCTTTGAGCAGAGAACTGCCTCCTCTCTACCCATCCCTGCCGTCCACTTGACTGCAGCCCCGGAGGAGTGAGGTAGTAATAACGATATCTATGACGCAATTGAATGCCCACGGTGCCGGGCATTGTTTCGGGTGCTCTGTGTGTATTACCTCACGTGACATTCTCAGTATACCTCTGATGACGTACTCTGACCTTGCTTTATAGGCGAAGAAACTGAGGCACAGACAATGAAGCAACCTTTACACCAGCGAGGAACCTAACAACGTTCAAGTTTCTAAGTGCTTTTTCAAACCCTGGGTGTCAGTGAGAACAGAGGCAACGCGATGCCCTTGGGTGTTAACTCTTGCACTTAAGTTAACACATTTCCTTCCTCTCCTTTCCTCCTCATTTTTGTTAATTTACTCTGTTGCTTTTACAGCCTATATTTTAAACCTCCCCAAACCCTGTTGGAATAGAAAAGGCTGTTTCTAGGAGGCCTGACTCCAAGATCGCCCTCAGTTTCCCAGGAAGAAGAGGGAGGAAGCCAGGGCACATGCTCTCTTCGGAAGTAATGTTGACGCAGTGGCCTGACCATATCTTAGAGTTACTGGAATCTGTTCTTTTGAGACTTCTCAAAAAAGGAATTCTGTCTTGTACCCACCTACGGCCAAATCCTACAGGCAGTCGGTTCAAAATGCTGTCTCAAGGACCACACGTCATCATCACCACTACCCTTTCCCACCCGCCCTGGGTGTGACCAGCTTCCGTCTTCAAACGGTTCCTCCCTCCCCCTGAAACAGGACTGGGCACCCAGTATCCATGGCTCTGCCCCGAAAGGTCCACTGAAATGTCCAGACAGACAGAGCGTGGAGGGGGAGGCGCGTCCAAGCACCCAGACAGCCAAGCTGTAATGCGGAGACTCACTGGTTGGAGTGGTTTCAGGCCAGCGTCCCACAGCAAAAAAAGAGCTGGGTTTTGGCTGTGCCAGGCAAACTGGTCTGTTTCTCCACCAACACAAGGCGTGGGGGGTTGGCCCACCCGCCCCGGACTTTATGTGCCTCCTCCCTGACTGCTCATCGCCTGGTCCCTTCCCTTTGGGGTTTGAATTCACACATTCGGGTGTGAGGTGTCACAGGACCCAGACAGGGGGGCAGAAGCTCAGCTCTTAGAGCTTGAAACAGCCCCGACGTGTCTGGTCCCCCGGAGCCAGCTTCAGGACAGCCCCGTGTCCTGAACAAGTCTTCAGAACGACTTCTCTGGAGACCTAAACCGAGACCCTGTTTTCTCCAGCCCGGGCTCTCAGCTCATACCAGGAAAGGAGGGAAGGGCAACTGCTGGAAACTCAGCAACTGCGTGTAATGAAGATCCTATGGTAGAAGCAGGGAGGGTCAGCTCACTGCCGCCACACCCAGGACATGTGGTTTTAGGCTGAGAAAGTGAGTGGGTAGCAGGACGTGAGTCATTCCCACAGCCGGCCCAGGAGGAGGTAGAGGGCAACAACTTCAGGCACTCCATCACTTTCCCTATTTCTTCTCCTCATTTACTCATTCATTCATTCAACAAATAGTCTGCTGTGGATTTAATCTATCAACAAGATTGACCAGCAAAACACAACTCCTTCCACCTGGAAGTTCACACTGAGGACCAGCCATAAACATCACCACTCAGGAGGCAAAGTCAACCTTCCTCTCCCACCAAACCACCCACTCCTGAATCCAGCCACACAACTCACCCTTACGTATCCTTCACTCTCCCAGCAAACATTTCCAGAGCACAAGGGATTGTGCCAGGACACGCGTCCCACAGTCCACCCACACTGCTGTCCTCAGGACCCCCTAGCCCGCTCAGAGCCCCTCACTCATCTGCACCCTCAGCTGGAGAAAGCTCTCTGAGGACAGCCCGTCAGGGTTTGATGGACAAAACTGGAGAAAAACTGTCTGTCTTGGGGGAGTTACCCGAGTCTGGGCCTGCACCTCAGCTTTGCAGGCCCAGAAATGCAGGTGTTTGAGGGCTCAAAGAGGGACTTGAGCTGTTGGGAACTGCCTCATGGGTGAGTCCAGTTCTGAGCAGAAGCTAATATCCTCATTTTCCATGGGAAAATCCCTGCCTAGGCCTTGCTGCTCAAAGGATGGTCCGCCGGCCAGCAGCAAGGAGCTTGCAGAATCCCAGGCCCCATCCAGACCTACTGAAGCAGAATCTGCATTTAGACCAGGCCCCCCTGTGATTCACATGCACATTACAGACTGAGAAGCAATGGCAGTCATGCTAAAGGACGAACATGTTCTGAGAACTGTGTCGCTGGGTGATTTCGTCATTGTGTGGACATCATACAGTGCACTTACACAGGCCTGGGTGGTACCACCTGCTACACACCTGGGCTGTACGGTGTAATTGATTGCTCCCGGGCTACAAACCTGTAGCCTGTTACTGTACTGAATACTGCAGGCAACTGTCACACAATGGTATTTGTGTATCTAAAAACAGAAAAGCCCTGGCCAGCGTTCTCAGTGGTTAGAGCATTGGCCCACTCACCGAAGGGTCTCAGGTTTGATTCGTAGTCGAGGGCATATATCTGGTGGTAGGTTCCATCCTCAGCCCCAGTCGAGGCACATATAGGAGGCAACCAATCGATGTGTCTCTCTCATATTTCTATCTCTCTCTCTCTCTCTCTCTCTTCCTCCTTTTCACTCTCTCTAAAAACCAATGGAAAAGATATCCTTGGGTGAGGATTAGCAACAACAGAAAAAAGTAGAAAAGGTACCATAAAATACAATAAAACAGATAAAAATTGGGACACGTGTACAGGGCACTCTCCATAAATGGAGCTTCAGGACTGACGTTGCTGGGTGAGTCGGTGAAGGAGTGGTGAGTGAGTGTGAAGGCTGGGATGTTGCTGCTGGACACTACCATAGACTAAGAACGCAGAACACTTGGGCTAAACTAAGCTCATCAAAATTAGTTTTCTTTCTTGAATAAGTTAACCTCGGCATACTGTAACTGTTTAACTTTATAAACTTTTACATTTTTTAACTTTTCGACTCTTGTAATAACACAGTTTATTTTTTTTAATATATTTTATTGATCCTTTACAGAGAGGAAGGGAGAGGGATAGAGAGTCAGAAACATCGATGAGAGAGAAACATCTATCAGCTGCCTTCTGCACACTCCCCACTGGGCATGCGCCCGCAACAAAGGCACATGCCCTTAACCAGAATTGAACCTGGGACCCTTGAGTCCGCAGGCCGACGCTCTATCCACTGAGCCAAACCGGCTAGGGCTAATAACACAGTTTAAAGTGCAAACATTATACAGCTGTACGAACATATTTTTTGTTTATATTCTTATAAGCTATTTTCTACTTTTTTTTACTTTTTAAACTTTTTTGTTAAAAACTAAGACACAGACACACACATGAGCCTAGGGCCACAGGGTCAGGATCACCAGTGTTACTGTCTGGCACCTCCCATCAGTCCCACTGGAAGGTCTTGAGGGGCAGTCGCAGGCTGGGAGCTGTGGCCTCCTTCTGGAACCCTCCTGAGGGGCATGCCTGAGGCTCTTCTTGGGGAGGTGCTGGCTTGCTTTGTTCCTCCTTCTCACCCTAGCTTTGCTGTAAGGAGATACTGCTCCATGCACATCCCTCTCTATGAACACAAACCTGCCAGTTTGGGGTCCATGTTTTCATGCTTTCTAAGGACCTTGTGGAGGTCTGCAAAAGCTCCCGCGAAACCCTTTACTGTGCATTTCCTTGGGGGTTCTACAGTTTCCCTTTCTCTTGCCTCTTCAGCCATGTGCTCCTGTGTGCCGCTACAACACGGCATCCTGTTTTACAGCACTTTTTTTTTTTAAATCCTCACCGAGGATATTTTTTCCAATGATTTTAAGAGAGAGTGTAAAGGAGTGTGTGGGGGAGAGAGAGAGAAAGAGAGAAAGAGAGAGAGAGAGAGAGAGAGAGAGAGAGAGATCAATTGGTTGCCTCCAGCATGCACTCTACCTGGGCTGGGGATCAAACCTGCAATCCAGGTATGGGCCCTTGATCAGGAATTGAAACCATGACCCTTCTGTGCATGATATAACCACTGAGCAACATGGAAATGTACATGTTAAAATAATGATAAAATTATAGCATGGTTAGTACACTAACCATTAGATAGTTGTTTATTATCATTACCAAGTATTATGCACTCACTGCACATCATTGTATGTGCTGCACTTTTATACGACTGTCAGTGCTGTATTGTCTACACCAGCTTCCCCACACCCCCATGAGCAATGACGTTACAATGGCTGGTATCACTAGGCAATGGGAATTTGGTTTGTTTTGTTTTAATCCTCACCCAAGGAAATGTGAGAGGAACACATCAATTGGTTGCCCCCTGCACACGCCCTGACCAGGGCCCAGGCTGGGGAGAAGCCTGCAACCGAGGTACATGCCCTTGACCGGAACCGAACCCAGGACCCTTTGGTCAGTAGGCCAACGCTCTATCCACTGAGCCAAACTGGCCAGGGCAGGAATTTTTCAGATCCCATGTAATCTTATGAGAATACCATTGTATATGCAGTAAGTTGTTGACCCAATGACATGACTGTACAAGAATAAAGATTCTTGTTACCTAGTAAGTTTAGAAACTACCTTACCACATTATTGTTCAGTCCAGTGTTGAAAACCACCACTCTTCTCCATGAAGTCCCATTTCCCTGAGCAAGCACTCCTTCCATTTTAGCTGAGAGGCTCAGCATGTGGCTCTGGGTTAGAATCCTGCTCCACTGCTGCTCTGACCGTGGGCAGATACAGAACCTCTCTGTGCCTCACATTTCTCCTCAGCCTAGGGGAGGTAACAGGGTGTCACAGGGTTAAGTAAGTAACGTGCTTAGTACTGGACCTGGCCTTCAGCAAGCAGTCAATACATTGGGGTGCAAATTGGGTTTGGGTGTCCCCAGGTTTTCTATAAACTACACTTACCATCTTTTAGGATGAAGGGCTTCTGTAACTGGTAGTCTCATCCACTATGGGCAGATCCTTCCCAGTTTCATTTTCCAAAAGTGACTTTATTCCTGGGGGCAACTCACTGTTACCCCAAAATATATTCATTTTAATGCTGTCCCCTTCACTATTCCACACCCACCATCTGCAGGGAATTGGGGTTTTACTTTTATTTTTTAAAATATATTTTACTGTTTTTTTTACAGAGAGGAATGGGGGAGGAATAGAAAGTTAGAAACATCGATGAGTTAGAAACATCGATCAGCTGCCTCCTGCACGTCCCAAACTGGGGATGTGCCTGCAACCAAGGTACATGCCCTTGACTGGAATCGAACCTGGGACCCTTCGGTCCACAGGCCAATGCTCTATCCACTGAGCCAAACCGGTCAGGGCAGGAATTGGACTTTTAAACTGTGACCCTGGATAATGCCTCTGACGATGATTTATAAAAACCTTAAGTTGTGTGTAGGGCTCTTCCCCTCCTGATTCCAGGTACCTTCAAATCATTGTCCACTTCCCTTCACAGCTGGGTGATGTAGGCAGAGCCAGAGTTATTGCCCATCGTACAGGGAAGTGAGCGCCAAGAGCCCTCGGCCACCCAGTGAGCAGGAGTCGCCTGGGCCTGGCACAGTGGGCCCGGCAGGCGCTCAGCGAGTGAATGGCCCCAAGCCCAGCGTGCTTCCCACTGCCCTGTGTTGCCTCCAGACTTAAACTATGGGAGTGACTCAGGCCAGAGGAGCTTTCAGGCCAGATAAGGGAGAGAGGAAGGAAGGAAAGAGAGAGTAACTCATGCTCTAGGGTGACCTCATTGCAAATATTCGGTCCCATTGTCTGTGTATGTTATCAGACGTGTGTTCTGCCTATTTAGTTCACACAGTGTGGTTACTGGAACTACCAGGCTCACTGGTTTGTGCTTGTGCTAAAAATGCCACCATACAGGAGAGTATAAGTTAAAAGTGCCCCTCCTTAGAACCCCAACTTTCTAATCTAAGCCCCAAACAGCTATTCACAGTTCTTGTGAGCTCATCAACTTGTACATTGAACATGTGCAGATTTTCGTATGGCAATCACACATACAAAATCACACAGTAAAATGGCTTTTAAAAATTTTTCTTCCCTGGCTGCGCAGCTCAGTTGGTTAGAGCGTCATCCCAATAACCCAAGGTTGTGGGTTCAGTTCCCAGTCAGGGCACATACGAGAGTCAACCAATTAACACATAGGAAAGTGGAACAACCAATTGCTGCCTCTCTTTCTGTGTGTGTGTGTGTGTGTGTGTGTGTGTGTGTTCCTCTTCTCTCTAAAAATCAATCAATAAAATAATTTTTTAAATTCCTGTGATGCACACAGACCAATAAGGTATTTATGCTTTTCTGTACTAGATGCCTCTTTTCTTTTTCCCGTCGAATGACATCATGCTGTGCACAGGCACGCAACGTGCTCCTTCCACTTGGCCTTGTCTCAGAAGCCTTTGCTTGTCGCTGCGCACAGAGCTCCTGCTTCTCGTCCCTTCACATCTGCACCGCAGCCCATGATAAAGTGGGTGTCCTAGCGTGAGGCTCATGAGCTGGTTCACGGGCTCCGTGAATGTTTCCACTTGCGTGGCATTGCCAAACCCTACCAGCTACACACCCAACCGCGTAGACGAGTTTCAGGCCGGGGTGCTCAGGTCCTCAGGTCACGTGTGCTCAGAGCCTCCTGCCCACTCACAGCTCCTCTATCAGCACCAGCCTCGCTCTTCACTCTCAGAGGGGAGTGTTTTCCTCCTCCTCCCCTTTGTTCTTCTCTTTCTTGCACTGACCAGTCTCTCCCTTCACACTGTCCCTCCCACTTCCATGAAGTCCTCTCCTTAGTCCAGGGGTTCTCAACCTGTGGGTCGCCGACCTGTGGGTCGCGACCCCTTTGGGGGTCGAAAGACCCTTTCACAGGGGTCGCCTAAGACCATCAGAAAACACCTATATAATTACATATTGTTTTTGTGATTAACCATTATGCTTTAATTATGTTCAATTTATAACAATGAAAATACATCCTGTATATCAGATATTTACATTACGATTCATAACAGGAGCAAAATTACAGTTATGAAGTAGCAACGAAAATAATTTTATGGTTGGGGGTCACCACAACATGAGGAACTGTATTAAAGGGTCGCGGCCTTAGGAAGGTTGAGAACCACTGCCTTAGTCCATCCAGCCTCTTCCCGCTTTCACACTCCAGCAGTTCCAGCCCGGCCACCGGCACCCCTCCCACCCCCCCCACCGCCCCCCCGTGCCTGTTCGTGTTCTCGGTGAGGTCACCCTCACAGTCATATCCTGGCCATTGAAGTTCCTCCCCACACAGGCCGGTTGGCACAGTGGTTGCTATGTGGCCTGCGTGGGTAACCAGACCCTGAAGATACAGACTCACTCACAACTTTAAGTCCGCAGTTACTGGGCGTCTCAGCGCTTGCTGCCAAGAATGCTGTGATTAACCGGTCCTCACCCCCCTTCCTCAGGGTTACCCACGTTCACTTCCCTTCTGTCTGCTTGTGCCTGACACCTAACAGGCCTGTCCCCACCTGCCCTCAGAGGGCGTCACTAATGTTCACAACCCCCTGGCCCATTCCTAGCTCCCAGCTCTGAGGGGCCCCGCGACAGGGAAAGGAGAGAGGAGTCCATGGCGAAGGGGAAAAGGCAGAATTGCTGGTGCTCAGCGTCCCAGAAAGAGCCAGCCTGGCCAGCAGCCTGACTCCCTCCGCCGCCTCACTGCAAGAAAGGACACAGGCAGTGGTGGGCCCAGGGCCGGACACAGACAGAGGGGTGGGGGGTGGCGGGGGGGCTGCTGAGAAACCCAAGACCAGCATCTCCATCTCCCCTCCACCTCCTCTGGCCCTGTCTCTTCTCTCCTGTGTCCGCAGCGGGGCGGTACTTCTCTCACAGCTGTTCCCTTCTGCCTTCAACACCCACGGCTTCCCTCGGTTCCCACGTTCACGTCCACCTGCCCCACACTCCTGGAGATCAGGGTCTGGACCTATTCCTCTCCACCCGCTCCCCTGACCCTGACATGCAGCCCCGTCCCCACCTGCAGAAACCCCCACTCCTCACCTCCAGCTCCGCCCCCAGCCTTTGCTCCGCCCTGTTCTGCCCACGGCCTGAGTGGAAGATGCTGGCAGACCTCTTCCTTGTCCTGTCGGCGGGCCATGCAGCTGCACTCGGTCTCCTTCCCTGGCTCCGCCTCCCACCCAGGGCCTCTCTCCACATCTCCCTCTGAGTCTCACCTCACCGGCTGCTGCCCTAGATCCCCATGTCCACTTCCTGGCACACAGTTATAAATTCCAGCAAATGTAACACATTTAAAGCAGAGTCTCAGCTCCTCACATGCCTCCCAAGCAGCCTCCCCATGACTCTCTGTGTCTCTAAGAGGCTCTGAAACCTCACAGCCCCCCCTTTTTAAAAATTGACTTGAGAGAGAGAGGAGAGAGAGAGAGATACAGAGACATCGATTTATTGTTCCACTTATTTATGCATTCATTGGTTGCTTCTTGTATGTGCCCTGACCGGGGATCGAACTTGCCGTATTGGGACAACGCTCTAACCAGCTGAGCTACCTGGCCAGGGAGAGAGGCCTTCTTTTGAGCCCTTCGGCTCACACACTGCAGGAGTTGCTCTGTATGCTTGTTTTTGTTAATCCTCACCACAGGATATATTCCCATCGATTTTGAGAGAGAGAGGAAGGGAGGGGGAGAGAAATAGAGAGAGAAACATCAATGCGAGAGAGACACATCAACCAGGGCCAGGGAGGGAGCCTGCAACTGAGGTCTGTGCCCTTGACCGGAATCGAACCCAGACCCTTCCGTCCATGGGCTGACGCTCTATGCACTGAGCCACGCCGGCCAGGGCTGCATGCGTTTTTACAGCCTTCAAAATTTCTCCCAAAGGGGTGCCTCTTGTCAGCTCCCACCGCACCCCCTCTCCTGGGTATTCCTTCGTCCTCACTCCCAGCACACCCTCGGAGGTGCCCCTGTGTGTGGAGGGCCGCCAGCTCTGCAGACCTTCCCATCAGGAGCCCTCCCCGGCTCCTCCTCACCCTCCTCCAGCACCTCCCTGCACACGCCCTTCCACGTGGGAGAAGACCGCTCATCCAAACTCCCCTCCACAGCACGGCGTCTGCCCCAGAGTTGCAGGGTGAACAGGCTGGGGTCCTCCCTCGCCCAGAGGCTGCCCACGGCTGCTCCATGGCCCTGCTTTAGGGTTGATCCCTCCGAGGCAGCAGGGGTTCCCCGGGGTCTGGCAGGGTGACCCGATTTCCTTGGCCTGGAGTAGAGGGAGCGCCAGCCCCGGGCCCAGCGGTGTCACTTCCTCTTCTCGCCCAGCCTGTCTGTGCCTCGCCCGCCCGGTGTCAGGCGCCCCCACGGGCTGTAGCATCCTGTGAGGTCTAACCAGCAGCGTTTCTCACTCACATTCTAACGAAAACGTGGGCTCGTGACTCTCTCAAAGCCCTCCCGCCGAGGACTCCAACCACGCAGCCCAAGCAGGCCACCGGGACGCCTGCTGCGCACCCCTCACCTGAAGCATTTGCGGAGCCGCTGGACACACTGACCCGGGGATAGAAGGACACGGGCTGCCCCAGAGAGGGAGGGACAGAGGACATGGAGGAGAGCGCAGACAGAGAAGGATGCAATGAGGACCCTGATCGGAGTCCTCCTAAAGCTCTCCCCTTGCTGCCCGCCTTCTATGTCCAGCACAGACCCCCTGCCCCTGACCCTCAGCTACTCCCCAGCCTCCAGCCTCAACCCCCTTGCAACCTACCTCACAGGGGCCACCTTCACCTGCTAAAGCCGTCGATTTCATGAAGTCTCCCCCCCGCCCCCCGCCCCCTTGCCTACAAGGCGAATCCAGGGTGGGGCCTCCTCTGCCCCCCAGCTTCATTTTCCACTGGTTCCCAATGGGAAAAATGTACTCAGCTCCATCGGCTCGTCACCCCCACCTCCCCTCTGGGCACGAAGGCCACCTCAGACAGTTACCACTGCCTCAGGAATGCCAGTGTCCCCTCAGTCCTCGCAGCCTGGGAGCAGTGCGGTCAGCCTATTCCACAGATGAGGCTCAGGGCTCAGGCTCAGCGCGGGCCCTCTGCACTGCGCTGGTCAGGCCTTCTGGCTTTCCTTAAGTGGAGGAGGTCAGCTCCCGGGAGCAGGGCCACGCTGGCTTCTGTGTGACAACCAATGCAAGTGTGTGCGACAGAGAGCAGAGCTAGGAAAACAGTTCAGAGGAAGAGTTGTCAGTCTTTCATTTAGTTCTAACCTATGGAGCTGCTCAAATTCACTACAAATCAAATTCCTCCCCTTTGGCTGACAGCACGGTGCTGTCCTCCCGGAAGGCGCGCGATAAGGTTGAAAGGACAAGACCCCGGGTGAGCGGCGCCCAGATGCAGGCTGAGACCAGCTGGCACCCTCTGGGATGTTCTCACCTGGGTCCCCTCTGAGGTGGCAGGCCCGTTATCGAATCCAATGTGTGGCTGCCACCGTCACGGGACAAAGAGGAGCACCACTTAGGTCCCCAGTGTGATGGGATTCATGTTTCCCGGCCTGTCGTCGCTGGCAGTGACCGCGTTCTCCCGGAATACTTACCTGTTGGAGTGGCGGTGGGGGGCGGGGTGACCACCCTCCCACACGTCAGGGCGGTCAGGCGAGGCCCAGCGAGAGGGAAGGTGCTCCGAGGCACAGGTTGGTGATCCGCAGGGAGCGGCAAAGGTCACATTTGGGCTCAGGGTGCCCTGCCCTGGGTTGGTTGTCACCTGCCATTCTCATTGGTTCCCCGGCAACTCCAGCCCTAAGAGCCACGTCTGCCCAGGTTTACTCTGAATCCCAGTTTCACTGTCTTAATGTTTTAATTGTGCGGTTTCTATACAAAGAGATGACTGGGTTTTGTAAACCTACTGTTGACCCCGTCAGAGCCCCTGACCTGCCTCTCTGCCTGGGGAAGGATGGGGCAGACAGGCTCCACCCGTGCAGCTGTCTGTCTCGTAGTCACACAGCAAACGCCTGCTGGCCACCCCCTCCACCCCACCACCCCGAGCTCTTGCAAGCAGCCGCCCATTAAGAGGACCCGAATTACAGCCCAGGTGAGCATCAGAAAGGTTGGCACCAAACAGGAGCAGGCAGCAAGCAGCTGAGGAATGCTCTGAGAGGCAGGATGACTGCGTGAAGGAAAGTTACAGAGGCCCGAACAGGCCGGCCGGCATGGCTCAGTGGTTGAGCATCGACCTATGAACCAGGAAGTCACAGTTTGATTCCCAGTCAGGGCACATGCCCAGGTTGTGGGCTCTAACCCCAGTGTGGGGTGTGCAGGAGGCAGCCAGTCAATGATTCTCTGTCATCATTGATGTTTCTCTCTCTCTCCCTCTCCCTTCCTCTCTGAAATCAATAAAAGTACATTTTTAAAAAAGGCCTGGACAGGAAAACTACTGAGGGCAGGCCCAGGCCCTTGTCACCTGCGCTGAAGGGCCAGGCTCGCTGCACGTCAGAGCGGGGCCTTTCCTCCTTTACAGCTGCAATCCAATCGGACCGGCTCTGAGGGGAACTCCCCCCACATTTGCAATGAGAGCTCCTCTTTGTGCTCAAGGACCTGCCTTTCCACCTTCCCAGCCCAAAAAGCACTTAAAAAACAAATGAAAAGAGGAAATTGGATGCATCCACCATGAGTGTTATTTCTCGACACTTTTGTTTCTGTTGTGTGTGTGTGTGTGTGTGTGTGTGTGAGAGAGAGAGAGAGAGAGAGAGAGAGAGAGAGAGAGAGAGAGAGAGACAACTGGGTCATAAGTAAAAAATATTTCTTACCGAGGGTTGTGGTTTAAAAAGTTAAAGAAACGTTGCTTTAAGGGGCAGACACCCATTCACCCAACATTACAAATATCATCAAAAACTGTATCTCTTGTTCAGGGGTAGAGAAGAGCCTTCCTGGTTCTGCACTTCAGGAGCTCTGAATCGGGGGTGACACGGGGACAGGATGTGGCAGCCACCTTGGAAAAGGGGTCCCAGTGCTGCCAGAGGAGGTGGCCCATGGCGGTCCTTCAGGGTGGCGGGGAGGGGAAAGAGGAAACGGCGTCCCACTGGGTGTGAACACAGAGCTGGTGGGGGAGGGAGTGGGGAACGTGGGGGTGTGTGTTGGGGTGGGGGGGCGCAGGGACACGGGTAACAAACAGATGAAAAGATGCGATGGGGCCAGATGATGACTTTATCCTCTGGGATGATTGCTGTTGTTTAAATGGGGACGATGAGGGATCCCTGGGTCAAAAGGCAGTTTCATTTTTAACTTTAGAGGAAACTCCCTACTGTTCTCCACAGTGGCTGCATCGGTCTGCATTCCCACCAGCAGTGCACGAGGGCTCCCTTTTCTCCACATCCTCACAGCACTCATTGTTTGTTGATTTATGGATGGTAGCCATTCTGACAGGTGTGAGGTCATACCTCATTGTCGTTTTAACTTGCATCTCTCTGTAGATTAGTGACCTTGAACATTTTTTCATATGTCTACTGGATACATATCCTAAGAAACCCGAAACACCATCAGAAAGAATGTGTGCACCCCTATGTGCACAGCAGCATACTTTACAATAGCCAAGATCTGGAAACCGCCCAAGTGCCCATTAGTAGATGAGTGGATAAAAATGCCGTCGTACATTTACACCAGGGACTACCACGCGGCTGTAAAAAGAAGAACTCTTACCCTATGCTAAGTGCAATAAGCCAATCAGAGAAAGACGGATACCATGTGATCTCACCAAGATGTAGACTCTAATGAACAAAATAAAGTGACAAACAAAATAGAACAAAATAGAGGCATGGATCCATGGAACAGCCTGACAGCTGTCAGAGGGGAGGGCCGTAGGGGCCCTGGATAAAGGAAGGTGAGGTGAGTAGCTAGAGAACATACATGCACAGCCCGAGGACGCGGACAGTAGTGTGGGAGCGGCCAAAGGAAGGGGTCAGGAGCTGGGAAAAAGTGGGCGAAGTTGGGGAGTGGGGGAACATTTGCAAAATTGTCAATAATAAAGATTTTAAATTAAAAAGAATATTAACATTGGCCCATTAAAGAAACCACACAGTGAATCCTAAAAAAAAAAAAAAAAAAAAAAAAAAGTGGGGGGATGATATAGAGGGTAGCACTGGCGGGCCAGTGTTTCATTTGTTCAAGGACTTTTCCAGGTTTGTCAAAATCTTCCTATTTGATTTTCTTCAAGCTTCCGCCTGGTTGTCCAGCCCGGCCGGTCTCCCTGCTCCCTCCCAGCTCTCGCCTCTGTTTCCTCTCACACTCCCTGCTGAGCACCCAGCCGGCTGGCTGGGGCGGGGACCGGAACAGAAGGCGCTTCCCCCACCCACTTCTCACACCCCTGGGGGCAGCTCTCCGGGGATTTAGAGAGAAGCTGCGGGGCGTTCTCAGCTCAGCAAACAGGGAGTGGCCTCTTCCTGCTGCTTAGTCTCTGCTGAGAAAGTGGAGATGGAAGAGCAAAGCAGAGCAAGGAAAGGAGCCCTTTCCGTTCCTGCCCCCTTTTGTAGACCCAGAGTCCAGGGCCTGCCTCTCCTCGCACTCTTTGCGCCCATTGAGAAGGGACGGGCAAACATCGTCTCAATGTGCGGTTGCTAAGGGTCAGGGTTAGGGGCTGGGGATCCACCAGGCGCACCCAGCCACCTGTGGACACCTCCTCCAGCAGGGTCACCCCCACCGTGAGTCCCCAAGAGAGTTCCCCGGGTGCCCTCGGGGTGGTCCGTCTGCGAAGGCTGGTCTCCCTGGCTCCCGCACACCAGCCCCTCTCCACACCTCTGCTTCCGGCGGAGTCTCCTGCGTGGAATTCCTTCGCCCTTTCCCACACCTGCCTCAGTCCTGCCTGAGGTTTGGTTCAGATCTCATCTCCTCCAGGAAGCCAACCCACAGGACTGCTCGGAATTCCTAAGATCTCAGTGGCCTTTAAATCTTTACTGATAAGGGACTTATTCTTTCCCTTAGCTTCCGCTTCCCGATATTGTTTACCTCTGAGGCTGTAGATTCCTGGAACGCCGGGACACTAAGTCACTTCTGTGCCTGCCATGGATCTCAGTACTGAGACCCAGTACAGACCGGATACAAAATCTGAGCTCAAGTCCCTTCACATTCCTTAATCTCACGGAGGCACGCTGTCATCCCCGGAAACTAGGATAGAAATAGTACCTACCACTTGGAGATGTCGCCGATGTTAAGTGAAACCGTAAGAAAATGTTTCACGCGCAGCAAGGGGCCAATTGTTTTTACTATCAATTAGTAAGATAGGTGTCAAAGTGCATCCTTTTTCATTTGCTTATTTCTGTGTATATTCAATTTTAGGGTTTTACCCATCTTTGTGAGTTTTATTTATTTTTGAAACGTAAACTTCAAACTATCTCCAAAAATCAAGTCGGAACAAAAAGATATTTCAGCAAATATTCTTTCATTCCCTCTGTCCTCCCCATTCTGTCCCCAACATGCCCTGCAGGTGGCTGACCTCATTCGTCTGTGTGTGTGTTTTTCTTTCTTTCTCTTGTCAAAGTGAGAAATGTCAAACCTGTAAGAATTTTTATGAGTTTATTTGAGCCAAACCGATGGCAACTGCGGGGAAGCAATTTCTCAATGGATTGAGGAAATGCTCCAGAGAATGGCAGTTTTCTACCTTATTGTATACATTACACTCAAAGAGGAGGCGTGAGGAGTTACAGGAAACCCATTGGTGATAGGTCAGGGGGGCAGGAGAGAGCAAAGCAGGGAAAGCTCTGGGATTGCATGAAATGAATAGACAAATGCTCCCTTTAGATGGTGGGTACCGGGTAGTTAACAGCTCAATTAACATGATAATGACCACAATGAGGGGGTTTGTGGTCTCTGCTCTGGTGCAGGCGGTTATGCTTTCAGGAGTCCGAATAAAAGGAAATTACTTTGATATTCCACAGGTATGTTATCAGGTATGTTATCGTAAATGCAAAAAAAAGACAACAGGCAGGCTCAGTCAAAAAATAAAGATTGACCTTTGTTAGGGAAAAACACCGGCCTAGGACACAAACTGCTTTTTTTAAGTATTTACTTTTAAATTTTTATTTATTGATTGATTGATTGATTGAGAGAGAGAGAGAGAGAGAGAGAGAGAGAGAGATTGATTTGTTGTTCCGCTTACCTATGCATTCATTGGTTGCTTCTTGTATGTGCCCTGACCAGAGATCAAACCCACAATGTCGGTGTATCCGACCAGTTCGAACCAGCTGAGCTACCCGGCCAGGGCCTCAGGAATGGCTTTTAGTTAGAAAGTTTTCATTTCAGACCATCCTCTGTGGTTGCTTTAGGTCTTTCTCTGAGTCTGCAAGGCCGCCATGCAGGCCTCCCTTGAGCTTGTCAGGGTGAGTGCGTGGCCCCTTTTCACCCACTGTTCCTTTTTCCTTTAATTAAGGGGTAAATGCCCTTGTCTCCCCCTCTCAGATGATATTCTCGCCTGCAGTTTCAGGCCCCTTTGCACGCGCTGCTTGGGGGGGGGGGCGCTGGGAGCAGGGCTCCGGGACAGTGGGGTTAGTCACGGAGAGGGTGAGCTCATGTCTTCACGTGGCTGGCTCCACCAAAAGCACTCGCTCCTGGTCCCCAGGGAGTCGCCCTGGTTGGTAATGGGGCCACAGCCCAGCTCCCTCACTTTGCACCCCGCTGTGGCGCTGACCCTCCTACCGAGGGCACAGGGCCAGGCTGCCCGCCTCCGTCATTGCTCGGTGAGATGGGAGGGATCGCGGCTGAAGGGCTCTTGGGTGCTTCCCAGTAGGACCTCCTTCTAAGGAGGAAAAACCCCAAGTAAGTAAAGGTTCCCGGCCACAGGGAGGTGGGCAGAGGAAGCGGCGCCGCAGCAGCGGGAATTCGCTGGAAACAGTGGACGGAGGGCCTGTCTGGAGTCGCGCTGCCCGCAGCCAGCTCGGAGGCTGACTCACCGCTCGGAACAGGAGTGTCCTGGGCCGGACGCCGCTGTCTTCTAACAGGATCCGGGGCCAAGGAAGGAAGCGCAGCCGCCGGGGCTGGCAGACCTGGAAGCCGTCCCCCCACAGTTGGCAGCTCGCTGTTTAACGTGAAGGGGAGGCCGGGAGGCAGCGTCCCAGCCCAGGCCACGGCCGTGGGGCATTTTGCAGTCAGAGAAGCAGTTGCATTTGGGAGCTTTTGCACAGGCTTGTCTCTCCCGTCCACTGCAGCCCCCTGCCCTCCATACCCCCCTCCTCACCCTAAGTGGGCTTCACGATTTAGGGTCCCTGGTGACTTGAGAGTTATTTGAAATGGCGACCCCTGGACGAGCAGCTCCCAGGTCCCTTCTTGCTCTGGGGCTCCAGGAGTCTATCCTCCAAGAAGCAGATTCTGAACAGTTAGGAGAAACGGGGCCAGCAGCCTGCACTGGGTGAGCAGCCAATGCCCCTTCGTTCCAGGATCCTCTCAAAGGTGAGCGTGGCAGGGTACCAGGCCCAGCATCCGCCAGGCAGGACCCAGCTCAGGGAGAATCTACAGCAGCTTTTCACAGCCTCCCAGAGTGCCCTGTTTCGCTAGGGCAGCTGCTGCCAGTGAGCTGGCATCGTGCCCAACCGCCAGTGGGCAGCCAGGGGCTAGGTACCCATCTGCCCTGTTTCCTAAGCAGGCGGCGAGGAAAGTTCTCGGGCCCCGGCTGCCCTCTGCCGGGCAAGCTCAGCAGCTGCTGCGGGCCGGAGGCAACCGGAAAATCCAGCGGGGAAGGGCGCCCCTTCCTGGCTACTCCGCCCGTTTGCAGGAAGGCGGAGATGGGGCCTTCGCTCTCCTGCCCCTTTCCCGGAGGCGTGGCCTCTTCTGGTGGTACCAGTGCCTTCTAAAGGTCTCTAGTAAGACAGTGTCAGGTAAGTCTTCTATGTTTAACCAAAACGGTTTTTCTTAGGGCCTGACACACCATGCGCTCTGTAAGTATTTATTAGATACGTAAGGAGGTCAGCTCTTTCCTGCAGTAGAAACTGCTTCCGTAGAAACTGCTTCGGGCTTTGTTCTGGAGAGCGGTGACAGTTCCCTTCCCTCTTCTGGAAATTCCTCTGCGGACAGGTCCTTCCACAGGCTGCCCACACTCCAGGCCGCCTCTCCCAGCCATCGCTGCGGATTCCTCCCATTGCTCCAGTCCCCCGCTCCCCACGGACATGCTTTCAAATCATGCCAGAACTAATTCAGTCTCTCTCTCTCTCTCTCTCTCTCTCTCTCTCTCTCTCCACTCCCCCCCCCCCCACTCTCCCTCTCTCTCTCTCTCCTGTCTCCTTTGGGCACCTGGATTCTCATCTGGCCTTTAGTTCATTGGATATCCTCTCCTTCTGGAAGCAGCCATAGGTCTGTCTCCCTGACCACCCCCATAAGAAGTGCCTGTCATTACTTGGCACTTGTAAATAAGATGGGCCAGTAGGAAGGGCAGACACCTGGTTTCCAGGAGGGAGACACAGGGGCAGCCTGGGGCTGGCCTGGCTCCGATGGGCTCCCCCCCCCCCCCATGACCCCCCCATGCCTCCCCCCCCCACCCGCTCAGCTCAGCATAAACAGCAGCTTTTCCTCAGGCCCCACTCAGGTCTCCGTCCCAGGACCTAACCGGCCACGTGTGCGTGAACACGCTTGCATTCCTTACATTTTTTCCTTCTGTGCCTATTTCCCTTACAACTTGTTTTTCTTCATTAAAAATAGGGATTTAACTTTTCTTGGTTCGCTACATAAAATATAGCGTTAAAAATTAAACTGAGGCATATCAAACGTTTGACGAGTGTGAGCAAAAGTCGGTTCAAGTCAGAAGCCTCCCATTAAGCCGACAGAGAGGAACTCGGAGGAGCTGGGCAAAATGAAAGCCTTCCATCGCCCGGAGGGGGGGAAACAAGTCCTAATGGGCAGAGAAGGTCACTTGTCCTCCGGGGAAGTCAGGAGATTCCTGGTCGACTGGCCTGAGATTCCATCTCTGGGAAAGCGGAAACTAAAGTCTTGGTTGGGGACGTGGGGTTCAGCATCACTGACTATTTTGGGCCTTTTGCCTTGTGCTTAACAATCGGTAGGGCAAATTCCAAGGGCTGAGCAGCCAGTAGAAAGTTATGCCCACTCTGCTCCTCCCCCAGTTCCTCTTCCCCCAGGAAGCCCGCTGCCTTTTCCTGTGGATCTTTATGAACACGGGGCTCCCGGCGCTCGGGAGCTGGCGCCCTGCCACCAGGTGGGGGCTGTGACCGGCCCTGGGGAGCTCCCAACCAGGTGTTGGGGTGGGTCTGCGCCTCCTCATTTGCCCGGGGTCGAAATTGATGGCTGTTTTCTGGCTTTAACTCCGTGCTGCCAGAACCCGTCAGTGGTTCTCGGGGCGCCCTGTGGACCGGCAGCATCAGGGCAGCATCACCTGGGAGCTTGGCAGAAACGCAGGTCCTCGGGCTCCACCCAGGTCTGTGGGATGAAACTGCAGGGTCGGAGCCCTGAAGCCCGCGGTCTAACAGACCTCAACCTGGCTCCGCAGAAAGGCTCCCTGAATCCGCATGCCTGTCGCTACGGTCCCGACACATTTTCTAGTCTTCCACATTTTTGAAAACCTTTTCCAAATTAAATTCTAGACAAGGGATACAGATGAAATGTTAAGAAGTGAGCGATAAATCGTGTAGCTCAATTATTTGAAAACGAGAAGCAAGTCATTTGGTCCTTTGGGCCTGGACTATTCCACCTGTCCTGTAAGAATATTCATTTAGCCCTAGCTGGTTTGGCTCAGTGGATAGAGCGTCGTCCTGCAGACTGAAGGGTCCTGGGTTCGATTCCAGTCAAGGGCACATGCCTGGGTTGCGGGCTCGATCCCCAGTAGGGGGCGTGCAGGAGGCAGCCAACCAATGATTCTCTCTCATTGATGTTTCTATCTCTCCCTCTCCCTTACTCTCTGAAATCAATACAAATATATTATTAAAAAAAAAAAAAAAGAATGTTCATTTAACCTGATGGCTGACCTGGTCCTAAATTTCTCCCCTAAATTCCATTATTAAAAAATGACAAAATTTGGAAATAGGTGAGGATTCATTAAAAATGCATAAAATGAGTTATTAATATGCCGATAAATAGTAACATATACTTGTATCCCTCTTACACTTTTCAGAAGAAGCGAATGCTATTGATGGTTGTTAGGATGCGGTCCAGGCAGTGGTACAGCGCGTGGCATATGCACTTACCGCATCAGTACTAACGCCAAACAATCAGAAGAATGCTTTTGGCTTTAACCCACTGTATGCCATAGGCGACTGTAGACGCAAGCGGCGGACCTTCCCCACACGCCACGCGCATTTATGAAGAAAAGATGTTTTCCCTAAGTGGCAGCCCTGACCAACTTTAAAATCATTCTTCCTGAGAATTGTCAGCTGAAAATATTCAAGAACACCCGAATTGTGAGTACTAGGTTTATTTTTATAATAGTCATTGCAAATTGATTTTTTAAATTAAATTCGAAATATCATGGCATGTGGGGATGGTTTCCATTTGGACGTGTGGCCGTTAACTGGTTTGATTTACAGATGAGCAAACCGGCACAGGGCCTCAAACATCTGGCCTGATAAGCTCCCAGCAGAAGAGGAGCGGCCTGTGCTGTTTCACTGGCGGCCACGTTTGTGGATGTTGGTGCTTATCTGGGCCTCGTCCCTGGAGCTCTGTGATCCACGGGGCAGAGGCTCAGGGGGGCAGGAGGGAGACACGTCTCAGCCTGAGCCCATCACAGACACTCCGCTGGCCTGTGTTGTAGCCTTACTTCCTGGACCGGAGGAATGAGGTCTATTTTGGTTAGACTGGCCGATTGGAGTCTTTCAAGGGGCCTCCTGCAGCCACGATAATAACCTAAAATCCATTCTATGCCCGGGGCACATGGCAGACATTCGTTCCATACAGATGTGCAGGAGGCAGGCCTGGAGACTTGCAGCCTCTGCACTATCACCTGTTTGGTCAGTGTGAAAGGCAGTGGTGCTGGGGATGAGGGGAAGTGAGCACATATGCTGGGTGTGGATCTGCTATTCTGCCCACAGCACTCTGCAGTTTAGGGGTGGTGCCTACACTCAAGGGGAGGGACTATGCAGGGCATTGCAGCAGGGGTGGGGTCAGGGGGCCACCTAGAACCCTGCGTTCTATCCGCCCCCCTCCCCCCCTCGGAGAGCAAGGCCACAGCCTAGCATGGGTGCCACCATCATCCCCGTGGCTGTCATTTCGGCCCCTTGTGTCTTGGTGTCACCATGACTAGCTCGGACTAGTCATGTCTCTCTCCACATAAACAATAAGCCGTCTAAGTTGGGAAAAGAGAGTTGGTTGGCTTGGGAGCACCGTCATGGGGTCCAGGTGTAACACCTGGAAGGAGCTGGGCCTGGCGCTGCTGCTCTGCTGGGCTGGCTTGTGCAAGCCTAGAGGAAGCCATGGCCCCACAGAGAGAAGCAGAGCCAGGAAACAGGCTCAGAGCTCGGAGAGGAGGACATGCTATTGGAGACTCCTGAGGACAGAACAGCCACCAGGCGCTTGTCCCCAGGAGGCCCTGGAGAACACCTGTCCACCTGCGGACCAAGGCATGTGCTGTGAAGGGGCCGCCAGCACCAGCGAGGAGCTCAGTGGCGGCTCCTCTCTGCCAGGGCTGCTGGTGGGAGACGCCGCTACAGAACTGTGCTCCTGACCCTGAGGGGGTGGCAGCGTCCTGAAGTGACAGGCGACAGCACGCACTGCCAGGGACGGGTGCGTGGGTGCCTGGAACACCTGGCAAGGGCGGCGGTCACACCTGGCAGCCCGAGGAGTCTGTTTCCAGCGAGGACTGCGAGGTGGTGACAGACACCGTGCCCCTGGGACAAGACAGAGCTTCCCTCTGTAACCAAAGGGGATCTGGGTGGACAGGAAAGGCTCAAGGCAGCCGTCCCAGTAAATGACGGTTCGGTGCCTCGTTTCAGGCCTTTGACCGAAAGGAGGCCAGGCTGCAGGAGGAAGGTCCCGCCTCATCGTGGCAAACGCAGTGCTGACGGCCCCTCCGTCCTTCTCCAAGGGCACCTGGGCGCCACGTGCTTAGGGAACTGGACGTGAAGACAGGGGCACAGCCAGACATGGTAAGGACTATTGGCTGTGAGTTAACACCGAAAACCACAGATTTCAAGCATCACCATTCCAGAGGCCGCGTAATCGACGGAGTCCCGGGCCAGGCCCAGGTAGAGTGGGTGCATGTTGGCCATGGGTCCGCCCGGCGGGCACCTCCCCACCCACAAATACTCAAGTGGGGAGGACACGGTTATTCCACATAGTCGGCCTGAAAGGAAGAACTACTGCAGTGGAAAGGTCCAAGGGGAGCCTGTGAAACTGCTTCACACACCAAAACAGCCTATGGAAGAGGACCCCACACCCGCAGGGTTTGGCACTGCCTAATGCCCCCATAAAGAGAAGAGAACGCAGGGGGGGTGGCGCCTCCCCCGACCCTTTGAAATCACATCTGCTCTGCACAGATGCCCAGTGGGCCCACCTTACCTGGGGTCCACTCTCCGCAGTTTCAGTTACCCGCAACGGGGTCCAAAAACATTAAGTGAAAAATTCCAGAAATAAACACTCTGTAAGTTTTAAAATGCATAATAATCTGAGTAACGTGATATCATCTCCCCCTCTCCATCCTGCCCAGGGCATGAGTCGGCCCTTTGTCTAGCGTCTCCATGCTGTGCGTGCAGCACAATAAGATATTTTGAAAGAGAAAAACCACATTCGCATAACTTTTATTATAGTTTATTGTTACGATTGTTCTATTTTATCATCAGTTATTGCTGTTAATCTCTTACAGTTCTTATTTGTAATTAACCGTCATCATAGGTAGGTATGTGTAGGGTTTGACACTCTCTGTGGTTTCAGGTGTTCACTGGGGGTCTTGGAATATGTCCTTCAGGGTTAAGGGGGGACCACTGTATTCCAGCAGAAGACAATGGATGACTGCAAATCAACCAAAGAATAGCTCCAGGTGGGGGTCCTGTCCCAATTATTCCCCAATTAATTAATTATCTGCCTAGATTTAGTGGGACAGATGCAGGTGACCAGGGGCCAGCAATAACAGCCCATCCCCTGGTACTTCAATGTCTAGACAGTTGAGCCGAACCGGAACACATGAACACACAAGACAGAATTAGTATGCAATCAC
Source organism: Myotis daubentonii (assembly GCF_963259705.1). Taxonomy (NCBI): domain Eukaryota; kingdom Metazoa; phylum Chordata; class Mammalia; order Chiroptera; family Vespertilionidae; genus Myotis; species Myotis daubentonii. Next base: position 24,122,625 of record NC_081851.1, on the reverse strand, counting down.
ACAAGGTTTATTTACCTATTCCTAGTGGGTCCTAGGCTCCGGCAAAGGCCACCTGGCAATGCACACCGAAAGACGGACAACGAAGACAGAGACAGTCAGGCGGCCGCAGTTGGTTCAGGCTCGCACAGCACAGCAGTCAGTCAGGGGTTCGTGGAGTCCTCCTCTTATCAGGCAGGAAGGTCCGGCGCTTATATAGCCAGCAGTAGACAATTTGTGTCTTATCCATGTGGGCCAGATGGTGTGCCTTATGCTAGGAGCAGGGCGTTTACACTTTAGGGGTTTAGGGCGTTCACATCAAGATAGTGGGGCGTTCACCTTGTTTATAACATTTTAGAAGTTACAGAGTATTGGAGTCTCCATACAGCAAACATTTCACACAATAATTATTTCACACATTAGAGGGGTTTCCTTATAACATTATAACAGGTCCCTTCCATCCCCCATTGAAACCACAGCCTGCCTGAGCCGGTTTGGTTCACTGGATAGAGTATTGGCCTGTGGACTGAAGGTCCCGGGTTCGATTCCAGTCAAGGGCATCTACCTCGGTTGCAGGCTTCTCTCCGGCCTGGGCCCTGGTCCTGGTCAGGGCTCATGCAGGAGGCAACCAGTTGATGTGTTTCTCTCACATTGATGTTTCTCTCTGTCTTTTCCTCTCTCTTCCTCTCTCCCTAAAAATCAATGGAAAAATATCCTCAGGTGAGGATTAACAACAACAAAAAATCACAGCCTGAAGACGCATTTGGTCATCTTCCGGCTTCCGTAGTAGGCATGCGGGATATCAGGTGCGCAGTGCGGTCAGTGATCTGGCAAAAGGGCTCCTCTGCATTCCTCTGGTTAGGATCAGGAAGGGATGGGGCTTAGAATTCGGGCCCTGGGAGCAAGTCTGGGTTAGGTGAAAATATCTTGCAGTGTCTAAGCAGGAGTACACCAGCTGACATGTTTGCAGGAGCTTTTTGCAGATGCCCTAGGCTCCCTTGGTCAGGAGATTTGTGTTCACTTCTGGTATTCACCCCTCACCCCCACCCAAGGGGGGACTGGGCCAGAGACCTTGAAAATAATGAAAGGGTTACTTCTGTGTGCCTTTCAGCCAAGACCCAATTTTCTCCCCTGGGATCAGGGCCTGATCCCACCTGCAGATCCCAACCATTCCAAACAGGAAGCCTGCTCCTTCTCCTCACCTAAAAGTAAGCTGGGGTTGGGGGCGGGTGGGGGGGGGGGCAGGAGATACAAGGGGGAGCAGACCTCCAGCCTCTTCCTGTCTGCCCATTGCTGGGCCCTTAACTCCCCTGCTCCCATCCCCCACCCCCATCCCCCATCAGCAGCTTCCCAGGAATGCTTGACCCTGGGATTCTAAGACTCCCAGCCTGTGGCCCCATTTAACCGGACACCACTACACCACCACCCCTCACCCCCCCACACCCTCCCACCTCCGTTTAACCTGCATTAAGCTTTAATGTGAGTCCAGCAGACACAGGTAAATGCCCCAGAGCTGCCCACCTTCCTTTAAAAGAATACTCTGACCCTTCCCCCTGGAGACGGCTTCTTGCTTGATTTCAGGCCTGAGAAATGCTTCCGGCATCCCCGGGGCATGAGTTCTGGTGACCTGGACTCTGGACAGTCCCTGGTTATGTGACCACCTCTTCTTCTGTCTATTCCCTCTCTCCAACACTGAGAGCGGTATCTGCCTTCCTACCCTATGACAGTCACTGCCAGAGCTGAGAATGTCAGGGTACCACCCAGACCAACAGCTGACTTCTCCCCAGAAGATGATGAATGGAACATACCCAGTGTTCTGAGATAAAGACTGTATCAGGGGTCCCCAGGACCGCCCAGGCCCAGCAATTCATCAGACGACTCTCCACTATGGTTTATTACAGTAAAAAGATACAGTGCAAAATCAACCAAGCGAGAGGTGCGGGGAACACGCGGGGGGGGGGGGGGGGGGCGCCAGGCTCTCCCAGGTCAGTGAACTGGGACACACGTGAGAGGCGTCCACCAGGGAAGCTCATTAGAGGCTCCACGGGTAAGACTTCACTGGGACTGGTCACGCAGCACGCATCCTTTGTCTAGCAAATGCCCAAATTCCAGACTCCCAGCAGGAAAGCAGATGGCCAGCATAAACTACATTGTACCAACAGGGAGGGGCCGTGAGCCATTCATCAGCCAGGGCACGGTGGGCGCCCTCCCGAAATCAAGGGCCCAGGCGCCACCGAGGGCCAACCTTGCAGGCAGGCCTTCCCAAGGACAGCAGTCTCAGGCCTGTATGTTCACTCTTTTCTGCTCAGATTGCCAACTTGGAATTCTACACTCAACGAAAATATGCTTCAAGAATGGGGCAAAATAGAGACATTTTCAGGTTAACAAAATACCGTGTTTTCCCCCAAGAGAGCTTCAGTAAATTATAAAGGATGCACTTCAGATAGAAGGAAAATGATCCGGAAGGAAGATCAGAGAGGCGGGAAAGCATGAAGAACAGGATGGTGTGAGACACTTTATGATGTCTGCTGGGCTGAAAATGATGAGATGAACAACACATGGGGGAGGGATGTAAGGTCAATGTAGTCAAACGTCTGTGTACGTTTTGTGGGACCATGGAGCTGTTACTTCATTTTATTTTTATTTTTAAATATATTTTTATTGATTTCAGAGAGGAAGGGAGAGGGAGAGATAGAAACATCAATGATGAGAATCACTGATCGGCTGCCTCCTGCACGCCTCCTACTGGGGATCTAGCCCGCAACCCGGGGCATGTGCCCTTGAATGGAATCGAACCCAGGACCCTTCAGTCTGCAGGCCAATGCTCTATCCACTGAGCAATCCGGCTAGGGCTGTTACTTCATTTTAGATTGTAATAAATTCATCATGAATGTCAACATTTCTAGGGTAAAACTTACTAGGTTAGAAATATAAATCCCACACTTGTACAAAGAAAAAATATGAATTAGAAAACATATTTAATCAATCCAAAAGAAGACGGAGAGGAATACTAATGGAAGAGAAGGCAAATATAAAGCACAAAACAAAGTAGCCAAAACAATCCAACAGATCGCTGGTTATCATATAAATTGTAATAATATAGATAGAATACAAATGACTGAAAATTCTCACTTCAGAAAGACAAAGGTTTTCAGAATGGATTACAGAAAAATAGAACTTTGATATTGTTGACAAGAAATGTCTAAATATTTGATTTCCAAAAGATTTAAAGTAAAGAAATGCACAAGGATATATTTAGACAAACTAACAAAAAGAAAGTGAATATAGCCTTGCTATTATCAGACAAAATAGTATTTAAGGCAAAAAGTATCACTAGCAATAAAGAGAATCACCACATTGTGATATAAGATTTAATTCATCAGGGACATAGAACAAGTACAAATATGTATGCACCTAAACAGCATCAAAATACCTTATAAAAATACCTTATAAAAAAAATTGGACAGAACACCCTGGCCAGTGTGGCTCAGTAGGTTGAGCATCATCCCATGCACCGAAAGGTCACCAGTTCAATTCCCAGTCATGGCAGGTGCCCAGGTTGTGGGTTCAATCACTGGTAGGGAGAATGCAGGAATCAACTGATCTCACATCAATGTTGTTTTTCTCTCTCTCTCTCTCTCTCCCCCTCTTCCTTCCTCTCTAAAATCAATAAAAAACATATTTTAAAAATGGACAGGATTACAAGGGGAAATGCACGATGCTGCCATCTGTGGGATATTCTCCACCTCACTTTCTGTCATATTTAGACCACGACGTTACCATATAGACTAAGCTCTCCAGCCAACGAGCTTAACTTCGAGGGAGAAATAGAACAACAGCTATTGTTTTGACTCTCACATAGAACTTTTATGGAAAAAGATTCTACAGGGCATATTTCACCAAAGGACTGCTGTCACTCTCTGACCGCACCACAATTAAATTGGAAAGTATTCACCAAGAGAAAATTAGAAAAATGCTATATTTGAAGATTCATGAACTAACTTCTAAATAATTCATGTGCCAAAGAAGAAACCATAGTAGAAATCACTTAGTGTGCAGAAATGAAAAATAATGACAATACACCCTATCGAAGTCTTTATAGGTAATTGTAGCCTTAAATGGTCATGTTAGAGAAAAGTATCCCACTTGAGAGGTTGTAAAAAGGACAAATAAATCCACAGAAACTGAAACCTTACTTCGTCCCCTAGTGCCAGGTTCACTGTTCCTAAGCCAGGCCTTTGGATCCAGTAGAGCCTCAAGTGGCCAGAATGAGACTCCCAGAGCTGGCACCTGGCTCACTGTGAGCGAGGAGGGGGGAAGGCACGCTCCTCTACCCCAGCTCCAGGACCGGATACCCTGGTTGTTGACCCAGCGCACAGATCCCCACGCTGGGCAGAGGACGAGGTCCTAACCCTGAAGGTTGATCCCAAGACCCTACCAGGGCTGCAGGTCTAGTGGGCCATTCTAAACTCCTGCTTGGCTGGACTCTTTCAGATGGGATGGAATACGGAAGAAGTAGTGGGTGCCATTATTTGGTCTTGCTGTGTCTCATTCACACTCACGAATCCCATGTTCTGAGGTGACAGTACCCAGAAGCCCACGCTGGAACATGAGGCATTCAGTGAGCCTTTGCACAGTGGTGTTGGCAGAGGCGCCGCCGCCTGTGGGGCAGGTGTCAGTAACAAGCCATGGTCCCCTCCAGCATAGAAGAGGGCTGATGGAACCATGTTGCTGCCAAGCGATTGGCTGATATCCTCCCAGAGATGGCATCGGGTGGTGGTAGATAAATGTTGAGCCAGGTCAGCCTTGAGGAGAGGGAGCCCACGCTGCTGCTCGGTGTAGCAACCAAGCAAGCCCTGGAGTTGGACCACACAGCGGCCAGATGAGGCCCCAGCTAAGTCCTCCCGGCTCTGAGTGAGTCTTTGGATGTGGATGTCCTGGTGGGCACTGACAGGAAACACAATCTTCATGCCCACAGCTTGTGCCCAGTGCATAGATTCCTCCTGAAGTGTCTCCCTCCGAACCACTGTCTCTAATCTCCCCATCTTACTCCCTCTAGGTCCCTGACCAACTAGCTGAGCCATTCACCATGGTTCAGAATTCCACACACATACCAACACCCTCACTGACATTTAAAAAGAACAATTTGCTAAATTAAATGCTAGTGTAGGGAACACAGTTACTAGTTAAATTGTATGGTTCATAATTTGAATAATATAAGGGTCAAGCCACCTGAACTCTCAAGGGGAAATTTATATCAGCTTAACCCACTTACAATAAATATTATAAATAACGAAATGGTGGCTCTAGCCAGGTAACTCAGTCGGTTGGGGTGTCGTCCTATACACCAAAAGGTCGAGGGTGTGATTCCCAGTTAAGGCACATACCTAGGTTAAGGGTTCAATTCTGAGTTAGGGCACGTACGGGAGGCAATCAATGATGTTTCTCTCTCTCTCGCTTTCTCTGCCTCCCTTCCTCTCTCTCTAAAATCAATAAACATTTACTAGAGTGAGGATTAAAAAATAATTAAATGATGTAAAAGATTTGAAAGTAAATTAGAAAAATAAGAAAACACTACGGAAAGTAAGTTATTAAAATACTGATGAAGGAATGGGAAGAGCCAAGGTATGTATTTTCTTTCCAAAGAAGTGGATGGTGTTGGTGTCATTAGGCTATTCCAGGCAACGTTGGAAACACTTGACATGGTAGTCAGACCGCATCCTGCCAACAATCAGACAAGCAAACAGGCTCAGGGAGTGTAAGGCTCTTGCCTCCCTCTCCCCCAAACCCATTCCCTCCCCCAAGAAAAATCCTGGAAAAAATGAGCACAAGAATCGGATCCTGGTCTCTTTTAGAGCCTGTGCTCATTCTACCGGAAGCTACACTGTAGATCCTGGCTGGTGGCTGCCACTAAGGTCTAAGGAGCCAAAGACCCATGGTCAGTAGACGGGCATATTTTGGGCTGGACTTCGGTTCACAGTGGGTCCAGTGGGACCCTAGACTGATCTTGTGTCCCTAGTCCAGTGGTGGGCAAACTTTTTGACTCGAGGGCCACAATGGGTTCTTAAACTGGACCGGAGGGCCGGAACAAAAGCATGGATGGAGTGTTTGTGTGAACTAAGATAAATTCAAAGTAAACATCATTACATAAAAGGGTACGGTCTTTTTTTTTTTTTTTTTTAGTTTTATTCATTTCAAACGGGCCGGATCCAGCCCACGGGCCGTAGTTTGCCCACGGCTGCCCTAGTCACATTAGGCATACTTCACTGACGGAACTGCCACATTTCTCCCTGGACCCAAGTAAGGGCTTTTGTGAAGGGACAGACCAAGTGGAAGCTCCTGAAACTGCTCCCTGCCCCCTCACCACTGAGACACTCAACCAAAAAGTGACTCCCTCCCCAGGGGAGTCCCCACCAACGGGCCCGCCTTCTAGGACTCGGAAGATGATTCCTACTACATCTTCATTTAATGCACGTTTCGCTTGAACAAAATCCAGATAGTAGCTTCTCACAAACGCAATTGGTGGTGATGCCAGTGCTCAGTGGGCCCAGGTACAAGTGGGAGCGTGTCCACAGAATAGGCCACGTCTGAGACGGACACCACAGGGTGGGGGTGGCATCCTGCATGATGGCTCTCTCCTCACCGAGGCTTCTCTGGCTGTGACACGTGACCAGCCATCAGCCCACATGGAGCTACAGAACTTCGGGGAAGCACTCAGTATAGCCACGGTGACACCTTGCAGAGACATCCAGTGACCAAGCTGCCTCGCTAAGGAGCTTGGAGGAGGAGGAGATGGAAGGGAGCGGTGGAGACTGGAGTCTTTGTGAGCTGACTTTGTGTCCCAGGGAACATTTGACAACGTCTGGAGACATTTTTGAATATCAGGCATGTGGGCTGGGGTGCTACTGGTATCATTGGTGGATGCCAGGCACACTGCTAAACATGGCACAACGCCAGGACAGCAACCTCCAACCACAGGAATGCCCAGCCTACAGTGTCAGCAGTGAGGGGCCGAGGAAGCCATGTGCGACTGGCCCTTCTGGCAGTTGATCATTAGAGCTGGAGGGCTGCTTGTCATTCTAGTCCACTTTCATATTTGTTTTAAATGCTCCCTAGTGAAGAGTGTAATGAAATGTAGAGGTCCAAGGAACCAGAATTCTAGGCAACCTCAGTTCTTATTCAGACCTTCCAGGGATCCTCATGCCTTCTGGAGCCTGGGAAGATGCCAGAACTACCAGGAGCCCCAGACAGTTTTTTCTGGGCCCAACAGCGACAGCTGATCCTGGACTGGGACCAGGACTGGGCTCCTTGTGGTCTCTGCACAGCGCTAGGTTGGCTGGGCTGGTGGGTCTAGGCTGCCATGTGGGCTCTGCTCTACCAGACCTCTTGCCCTCCACTGCCAGAAGCCGGTCCATCCTTGCTGCTAGACACAGTCGCTGCAGGGAAGAAACATCTGCACAGCATATGTTTCAAGGGACCTGGCGTATATGGCATACTGTTCTTAATATGTTTGCTCTCCTTCTTAGCACTATGTGTTTTAACCAAGGTCACCTCTCCGAGAAAGGTTGTTTCCCCAGGTGAGGATTTTTCCCCTGGAGTTAGGGATTAACAGGACTAAGGAAGAGAATAAATCAGTGAAACCCCCTCGTGTTACAAAAATACCATGTACTACTTATGAAGAACTTGGGCTAAGATTGTTGACAATAAATTTGGAACTTGTTGGGCCCACATCCCCAGGAGTCTGCCCACCAGGAAAGCACCAAAGCCTATACCCCTGGAGACCCACCAACACAGGGCAGTCCCAGGGAAGGCAAGCAGTGGGGCTGCGAGGACATAACCTTTACTGGGTAGGATAATCTCCTTCAGTCACTTCCTTGTAGCTTATCAGTAGAGCAGTGACCTTGGAATAGCCCTTATAATGGAACACAGAGATTAACCTAGACAGGATTAAACTCAACAGAACTAGATTAACAAACCCCCTAACCTTTGGAATAGAATGGATAGGATTAAAATCAACTGGTATAAATACAGTGTAACAGGACAATAAAGAGAGAACCTGGCTAGAACCTGGCTACCAAACCTGGCTGGAGAACTTGGCTATGCTGATCAACTGAACGCTGCCTCCATGTCATTCCATATTCGCCGACTCTGTCCACACCTTTGGGAACCCCTGGACCTGCTGGGGCTGGACCCAAACACCCCACCAAACCAGCCGGCTGTCACCAGGCAGTGGTGCAGGGCAAGACCGAGCAGGATGCGCCAGACCTCCTGAGACCCTGTCCTAGCACGGCCTGGGTGTTAGGTCCATCCAGGTGTGGTGAGGCCCACAGATCAGGAGACGCCTGTCATTGAAAAGGCAGTTTGTGCCCTAGCTGGTTTGGCTCAGTGGATAAAGCGTCAACCTGCAGACTGAAGGGTCTCTGGTTCAATTCCGGTCAAGGGCACATGCCAGGCTGCAGGCTCCATCCCCAGTAGGGGGCGTGCAGGAGCCAGCCAATCAATGATTCTCATCATTGATGTTTTTACTCTCTCTCCCTCTACTTTCATCTCTGAAAATAAATAAAAATATATTTATAAAAAGGCAGTTTGTTACTCACAGTTCCTAGGAGGAGGGGGCACGCCAGGCTGCAGGGGGGCCACAAGCAGAGAGGTGGAGGGAAACTTCGGGAAAGGTTTGAGGGAAGGAGTGGGTGAGACAGGTAACGGGCTAAGGAGGTGACGATTGGCCAGCTGGAGTGATTTCAGCAGGTCACAGTGTGGGGTGCCTTAGCTGTCTGTGCCTGACCCAGACTGGCTGTTGGGGCAGATGGACTGGGTAGGCGGATAGCCTGGGGTGGGTGGGTGTGGGGGGCTGGTGTCTCAGGAGTGTAAGAGTAGAAAAGGCAGGGGGATGGGCTGGTTTGCATGTAAAAGGTGTGCTGGGGGCAGGGAGGGTGTTCCGTTGTCCCAGGGCTCCCGCAATCGGCTGGCCTGAGTCCACAGGCCCCAGAAGCCAGGACACCAGACACAGAAACCAGACAATGTGGTTAAACAGACCCAGTCCTGGGACTTGTACTTCGCTTCCACTGCATCCTGTTGGCCAGAGCAGGTCACAAAGCCAGCCCAGATCCAAGAGGTGGGAAAACAGATTTCCCTCTCTATGGGAAAAGCGGCCGTTTCTTTGCAGATGGGGTGGGAGAGGGCAGGAGGCCTGGAGCTATTGCTGCAAACCTTCCATCACGGGACCCAGAGATTCACTCCCTGCAGGCCCCTGTGTTTGGATGAAAGGGTGCTGTCAGGATGAGGGTGGGCAAAGGGAGGCCTTGCTGGCGTGGTGGCTTTCTCCAGCGCCTCCCCCTTTCCAGGCACCTTAGGAAGGGGCTCCAGCCCTGTCCCGGGCGCCCTGACTGCAGAGAAGAGTGGAGGCCTCTCTACCCCCAGGGAAGTGCCTGGCCCTGGGGCCTCAGGCAGCGGGTGTGGACCGAGAGCAGCAGCTGTGTTTCCTGGTCTGCCTGGGTCTCTGAGTCAGGCAGGACCCAGTGCACTCCCAGACCCACTTGCCCTGGAGGATCCTGTGGACACCAGACTGGTGTCCATGGTGCTGATGTACAGTTTGGTGGGGACACTGAAAGCAGATCAGCTCTGAAGGGGTTGGTGGGTTTTGCTTTACTTGCCCTGAGTAGACTTCTAACTCATGACACGAGAAAAGTGCTGACCCTCCATCTGAACTGGGAGGAAATGAGTGAACTTGTGTTACAGGGACCCTCCCTCACTTCCACACACTGCACAACACCAGCCACTGCCATACACGAGCCAGCAGGTGTCGTCAGCGGCCAAGAAAAGATGAATTGCCTCTTTCCCGTGGATCTAGTTTGACACTCTTCACTATTCCTGTCCGTTTTCATATATGAGAACAAAAAACAAAGACTGGAATTTTATTCTGAATAACAAGTTATTTCACATAAAAATAATAGAATTTATGAAACCAATGTACATCACCTTTCCAAATTGGGAAGCTATAGAACAAACACTTTTGCTATTGACTTGAGTGCTTCTTTATTAAATCTAAGCCTCGTTCCAAATAAAAAGCATTTTTGTAAAACTGATTAACAAGACACTGCTTGCTTCTAATGCTGGCTGAGTAAGCTCCTCTCAGAACAACTTGCCCAGTGGTGACAACTGTAAATTCTGGGCGATGTACAAAAAGCAACTGTCTGAAGGTACTGAAAAGCATCTGAAAGCAGGCAGATACTGGAGAGGAGTTGGAAATCGCTAGTCTGCTGGGGGTTTTCTCTTTATTTCCTCTCTTTTTCTATCTTCTGTTTCTTCCTCTGGCTTTGGTGTGTTACTGGAACATACTCTCACAGACCCTCTGAAGCATCTGCAGTGCCGTGGATCTGTGAACAGCGTTTTACTGGTTGCTCAGGGTGTTCACTATACACACATAACTCACCACAAAGTTTTAAATTTCAAATCATTGGTTCAGATGAGTCCAGTCCATCTGCTTTTTGTTTCCTTAAAGGGACCTTTACTATGATGCAAGGGCATAAACCATTTATAGGTAAGTGGAGCTGAAACTTCCCCCGTTTTAGTTTTTATTGGTGACTTTAGTTTTCTTATTATTTCAGGTTACTGGCTTTATCAGGTCCAATTCTTCGTCTCCAGATCTTGAAATATTATTTGAGATGTAGAATATCTTATATTCACAAAGTATGTCAGTTAAAGATAAAGCTTTCTCTCTTAAAAAAATGGGCAGAAGGCCTGAACAGACACTTCTCCAGAGAGGACATATAAATGGTCAAGAGACATATGAAAAAATGCTCAACGTCACTAATCATCAGAGATATAAAAATTAAAAGGGCAATGAGGTACTATCTCACACCTGTCAGAATGGCTACCATCAATAAATCAACAAACAAGTGCTGGCGAGAATGTGGAGAAAAAGGAACCCTTATACACTGTTGATTGGAATGCAGGCTAGTACAATCACTATGGAAAACAGTGTGGAGTTTTCTACAAAAATTAAAAATGGAACTGCCATTTGACCCAGCGATCCCACTTCTAGAAATAGAACCTAAGAAGCCTAAAACATCAATAAGAACATATGCACCCCTATGTTCATAGTGCTATTTACAATAGCTAGGATCTGGAAACAGCCGAAGTGCCCATCAGTAGATGAGTGGATAGAAAAACCTGTGGTTTTGCAACAGCATGGATGGAACTGGAGAGCATTATGCTAAGTGAAATAAGCCAGTCAATGAAAGAAAAATACCACATGATCTCACTCATTTATGGATAATAAAGACCATTATAAACTGATGAACAAAAATAGATACAGAGGCAGAGCAGCATCGAACAGACTGTCAAACTACAGCGGGAAGGCTGGGGAGGGTTGGGGCACGGGAGGGGGGGGGGTTAGAGATAAACTGAAGGACTTGTACGCATGCATATAAGCATAACCAATGGACACGAGCCACTGGGGGGTAGGGGAGGCCAGGGGAATGTCTAAGGGGGTAAAAAGGAGACATATGTAATATTCTTTGTAATACTTTAAGCAATAAAACAAAATTAAAAAATATATAAATAAATAAAGATAAAAAAAAAACTGTGGTACATTTATACCATAGAATACTTTGCAGCTGTGAGAAAAAAGGATATCTTACCCTTTGAGACAGCATGGAGAGACCTGGAGGGTATTATGCTAAGTGAAATAAGACAGTCAGAAAGACAAATATCACATTAACTCATTTATATGTGGAACCTAATGAACAAAATAAACTGATGAACAAAATAGACCCAGAGACATTGAAGTATGCAACAAACAGACTGACATATTTGAGAGAGAAGTGGGTGGAGGTGGAGTGAGATTAACCAAAGAACTTACATGCATATATGCTTAACCCCTGGACACAGATAATAATGCAGTGAAGGCCTGGGGAGGGGGTGGGAGCCTGGTGGATGGGGTCAATGGGGGACAAAAGGGGACATCTGTAATACTTTCAACAATAAAGATAAATTATAAAAAGGATAAAGCTTTCTAATGTATCAGTTAAAAGGTAAGTTTTACTTTTAAAGCCTATATTTACAAGTAAAATAATTCATATTTTTGTGTGTGATAGAATTTTAATCCTTGAGGAATGGAAATGGCAGTGGTTTCTGTTTTTTGAATTTTTTTGTTTTTTCTGTTTTGTTAATCCTCACCAGAGAATCTTTTTTTTCCCATTGATTTTTAGAGAGACTGGAAGACAGGGAGGACGGGGAGAGAGAAAGAGAACATTGATGAGAGAGACACAAATGGTTGCTTCCCCCATGCATCCCGATCCAGGCCAGGGATTGAACCTACAACCCAGGCAAGTGCCCTTGCCCAGGAATCAAACCCACAATCCTTTGGTGTGTGGGCCGAAGCTAATCATGAGCAACGCCACTGCCAGGGTGGAATGGCAGTGGTTTTAATTTTATATATAGTGTGGCTTATTCAGTAGCACTTAAAAAACTTAAGTGTAAAAGGTGCTTAACTCCACTAATACCCAGAGAAATGTAAATCAGAACCACAAAACGTCACTTCCCACTGTCAGAACGGCTGTGATCAAAAAGACAAGGAGCAAGTGTTGGTGAGAATGTGGAGAAAAGGGAGCCCTTGTGCACTGTTAGTAGGACTGCAAATTGGTGCAGCCACTATAGAAAAAAGCATGGAAGTTCCTAAAAAAATTAAAACTAGACCTAGCATATGACTCAGCAATTTCACTTCTGGGTATCTGAAGAAACCCAAAACACTAATTAAAAAAGATATATGTGGACACACACACTGAACACAAGCATCCACCAACAGACCACAGAACATGTCTAAGAGGACGCGGAAGACCAAGGCGGGAGCGAGCCGACCGGTCGCAGGCAGCAGTCTTGAGCCGGACGCGACATCTCAAAGTTCCCAAATTACGTTCACTCGAGAAGAATTGGAACAGCTCTTGGGACTCTGGGAGGAAGAACTCCCAGGTGTCAGCAAGGACGTGTTGTTGCCTGCCACGAGAAGCCCGGCTTCCTCAATTCACCAATTCCGGGAACAACCCTTCGGAGCTAGCACCCGTTCAAGCACGATTGAAACACTTGTTGCTGTCTTAAAGACTAACAATGAACCCATAAAAAATAAGCTTCAGAATACTCAAGACACATTGGCAGAGTTCCAGCTCTGTGTTGACAGCTCTCTTCGCAAAGTTGATGATCAACTTAAGACTCTGAAAGAAAGGGTCGACAAGGTTGAGAACACCACTGAAGAGATGAAGAGAGTCATGAGTAGGCTGAGCCTGTCATCATATGTATCCGCTGCTATACCTGAGCCGGAAGTCGACATTAGGCCTTGCCTAAAAACCACAGGTAACTCAGCAACCTAAGGCCCAGCCTCAAGCACAAGCACAACCGAAGAAGGGGAAACAGGCTTCCCAGACCTCTCGTCTCCTGGAGGATTTCTTCAAGACAGCAGGGATGTAAAAACTAACAACAACAACAAAAAGATATATGTATCCATGTATTTATTGCAACATTACTTACCATAGCACAGATACGGAAGCAACCTAAGTGTCCATCAACAGACCACTGGATGAAGAAGATGTGGTTGGCCAGCGTTCTGCGGGGAGAAGGGAGGAGAGGCGGCCGTTTTCCTCCATCACATCCGTTATCCCATAAGACTGAATTGTGTGAAATATGAGTCGGCATGTAAGAGCAAGATCCTTATGGAAAAGAATACCAGGAGAAGATGAAGAGTCGCCCCAGCCAGCCGAACCCATGGTTTCTCAGCATGAAAAGAAAGATTCAAAAATATATATTGACTTAAACATATTTCTGCTACAGAGGTTGCAGCAAGTAGAGAAGGAGAAGGATGCCTTAGAAAAAGAGTTGACCAGTCTTTTGGAACTCAGAAATAAACAGCTGGAATCAGAAATCTCCAAAGTGCCAACTTCTCGAGATGTTAGAAAAAGAGAATTGGAAAAATATGTGGGACTCTACCAAGAACAATTGGAAGGCAGAAAGTTATTGGAAAATAAACTGATTTTCACAGGACTAAGGAGAGGCTAGCAGAAGTCAGCACAGAACTTCTCCTGGAAAAACAGATGAACAGACTATTGCTCAGCAAGAGAAATTCTACTCCAAGAGAAAACTTGGACAGTACTACCTCAAGGCCATGCACTTCAACTTACTGCAGGAATGCAGACACCATCTTCTACCAGCATATCCATGACAGCCCCAGTCAGGCTGCATTTGGATCCCCAGTGTTCGAAAGCGGGCACCAGGGGTCACCACGGGCTGCAGGTTCTGTCTTCAGCTCAGTGCTCCTGCCTTTCCCTGGAGAAGGCTTGGCTGAGCCTGACGACCACCCCGACCCCCACCCCGACCCCCACGCAGGAGGTTCCATCTTCCTCCAGAAGTTCCAGGACCCTGACAAGCTCTGGCCTCAAACCACGAACAGACCCCACAGGTCTCTTGTCTGACCCAGCTCTTCACAAGGGCGATGTGAGGCCAGGGCAGGATGGGACATGGGCAAGGACTTCCAAAGGGGCACTCATTCTGCTATTCATCCTGTTATGGAGGGCTTCCTACCATTGGCCAGGCGCTAGTCCCCACCCTCAGGTGCTTAGACACTGGAAGGAGGTGTTTAAATGGATTTAGAAGATGTAGACACCCCCTTGTGATATGCCAAGTGTTCCCTCCATTTTACAAACATTAACTTTTCACACTCTCCATAACCTGAGAGTGTAGGTTTTTTACTATTGCTGAGTGCCTAATGGGGAAACTGAGGCAGAAAACCGCTTCTCTCAAAACCTGTATGCATAAAGTACAAATATTAGTACCACTCAAATTCTGTGGAGCAGGCATCTACACATGGTTTGGTTGGGTGCCTCTTCATCAAGGTGTCTGTGAAGCGGGTGATGTGTTTGAACTGAGGCTCGACTGGGGACAGATTAGCTCCCAAGGTCACTTGCCTAGTTTTTGCCATGATGCAGCTTAGACTGAGAGCCCAAGTTCCTGCCTGGTGGCTGGGGCACTCCCCTGTTTCTCTCCTATGAGGACTCTACATAGGGCAGGTCAACACATGGGTACTTGTTCTCCCCATTGCAGAGAGATGACAGACAGAAAGACAGAGACACAGATATAGAGACAATGAAATAGAGTGGAAGGAAGGGACCTCAAGAATGAGACTACAAGAGAATGAGAGGACCTGACATCCCAGCAGCTGGGCTGTCCTCTATGTTGTTCAGAAGCCAGTTCCTGAGCACTCAGCAGACACACAAGGATGTTCCCACCAGGAGGCTGGACTCACTCGAAGCCACTGTGAAGGCCCCTAACGCTTGGACCCACATGAGGCACTTGTCCGAGGCTAAGTTTATAACAAGAGACCACGGTGAGGTTTTAGGCCAGTGAGGGACCCTATCGGAATTTCCTGTCCTTTCAAACCCTTAAAGGTACAGACTTGAAAATGAAGCCCACATGAGCAGTGACTTCCCTGAGATCACAGGCTGGGCCCAGGGCTCTTTTGTCTAGTGTTCCATGCTGTGTCCCACTCGTTCTTGTCATCTTCCACCTCTAGGTTTGTGTACCAGAGTCATGGGACACCAGCCCACAGCTGTTAGGGGCCTTGTCCCATCTGCACCTGATGACTTCCTAGGGAAATGGTGCCTAGTATCATCCTCACTGGGCGGCTTGGGAGCCTGGGGGAGGCCCTGAGAGGCACAGAGGCTTCCCCCAGGGCCCAGAACACCTAAGAAAAAGGAGGTGTGAACTCGGCTTTCTTCCCCAAACCGGGGGCCTCTTTCTTCCCAGGGAGCGTGGGGGGAGGGCTGTGTTGGATGCTTGTAGACAGGTATGGAGATAACATGGACCAGGAAGGTGAGAGGTCAGCAGCCCACAGGGGCCTTTGGGTGGCCCTGATTGGCGGAAGGGGCACAGGTCATGGAACCCTGAAGGGGTGACCTCACTTCCCTGGGGACAGATCCCCAACAGAGATTGGAACCGCGGTAACCAGGTACCCACATTCTAGAGACAACTGCCTTTCCAGCTCACTTGAGAGGAGAAGGTCAGGAGGCCAGGATGTCTCTCTGTTGCTTCCCATTCTTCCGACGCTCTGGGCACAAGAAAGCCCAGGGTGAAAGATTTTTCTCTTGCTGCAGAAGCAGGAGCAAGCGCCACCACCGATACCCCTCGCCCTCTGGCATGAGGCACCCAAAGGTAACCAAGGGCAGCCCAGGCCAGGCCCTTCCAGGTCACACTTGGGCGCCAAATGGTGTCACACCTAAGGAGCCCCACACCTCTTGTGTGTGTGTGTGTGTGTGTGTGTGTGTGTGTGTGTGTGTGTGTCTGGGATGGTGAGGGGAAGAAAGGGGGGATAAGGGATGCTCATCCTGGTCATGGCTCACAGGAAGGGAAGCTGAGTACTGGGGTCAGAGCTCCGCTACCCACTTGTTAATGGGGGGGTACTCTAGGGGGTCATCAAATTCACTCCCTGCCTGGAGGTCTTTGCAGATGCCCCCTCTGCCTGATCTGGGGAGCAGAATGGGTGGTGGCCATCTTCCCCACTGGTAATGCCCGGGCCCCTCATGCCTCCTGGCCTGGTAGCGGGCTCTGTCTTTGCAGAGCTCCAACAAGGGCAGCGTCGAGGAGCTGGCTGACAGGTTCACTTATGCCCTCAACGGGTACAAAGGACAAGTGCGTCAGGACAGGAGAACCGTCCAGTGCCAAACTGAGGTGAGAGCTGGCCCACACTGAGGACCCTGAGGTGACTGGGGTGGGACCAGAAGTCCGACTCAAACCTGGGGCCTCCAAGTTCTCACAGGCCCACTCCCAAAGTGATCTGCATCTTCAATCCTCCCTACCAGGGCCCTGGTAAGGGAGAAAAGCAGTCTTTCTTCCTGTGCTTCTTGGGATCAGAGAGAAAGCATCTGTTGCTGTCTTTGCCTCATGCTCCTTCCAATTGATGAACTCCCTGCCCCAAGTATCTTGTGGACCAGCCCCAGCCCGACTGTCCTTGTACACCTTCTCCAAGCCTTACACATCATCCCATTTGATAGTGCTGTGTATTTAAAAAAAGGGGTTTAGGGGGACAGGGGGATAGGGAGGGATTAAGGTCTTGAATACTTTTCTCTGCAACCTATCACCTCCCAGAGGACGACAAACCATTGCAGCGCGGCCAGCTCAGGAGCTGTGGCCTTACCCAACTCCATATCATCCCAACAAGGACAGAGTTTTCCTCAGTGATTAAGGCTTTCACTGTGGCTACACCTTGACACAAATCGATTCTTGCTAGCTCAGCAGGGCTGCCAGGAACATCCTCCCTGTGTCCTCATAGACTAGGTCTGCCATGACACAGGACCAGAGATTGGGTGGAAGGTTCCTGATGCCTCCTGGCTCAGTACCCACTCTGTCTTTGCAGAGCTCCAAGGAGGACATCATTGAGGTGCTGGCCCATGGACCCGACTACACCACCTACGGGGTCAGGGTGCAGGTGCACCAGGCTGACGACAAAGACCAGTGCCTGTCTGAGGTGAGAGCTGGCCTTGAGGGTCTCTACACCCACAACCTCAACACAACCTGGCAGTGCCCAGAACCCACACTCAAATCTGGAGACTCCCCGGGCACCCTCCCAGGACTCTCCCTAGTGTCCCACAGCCCCAAGACAAAGACATGTGGACCCCCACGCCTCCAGCCAGCAACATGGGATGGTAGAGAGATACTCCTCATGAGATCAGAAAGATGGCAGCTGGCAAGATGGAGGTGAGGTATAGGAAGTGAGTGAGGGGATGAAAGGAGAGTGTGTGGATCTGTGTGGTGTGTGAGTGAGGGACAGTTAAATCTGGCAGGAGCAGCAGAGGCTGGCAGACCAGGCTCTCTGGGACAGGGAGAGACTAATACCACTGCGGGCACTCCCCGGACTGTGGAACTCAGGCACGGAGCCCACGTCATCTTAAAGGGGAAAGCGGCCTCTTCTAGGAACTCATCAGCACCATGACCCAGACAGGCCTTGGACACTGCCCGCGACCCGGCAGCCACTCCATCCAAAATCCTGCAGCCACACCTGCAGACTTGCAGTCCCTGGGATCTCCACCTCCAAAGGAGCACCCTCCATGCCGCACCCGCAGCAGTAAGTGCAACTCCCCCTCCCCAGTGGCAGACCTCCCACATAACATTCGCATGTCTCCAGCACGCAGGTCTCCGAGGCACACCACTCCATAGACTTCTCTTAGAAGTCACTGTTAGCCTCAGATGGGTGTGATTTTGTACAGACACAGGCGCACTGCAACCCAGTAGAAATTCTGAATTCCCCCTGCCTGAATAACTGCCCACACACACCCAGCTGCGCAACTTTAGTGCCAGGGCCCCTCAGCACCAGGTCCCCTCAGAGTGCGTCAGAGCTCAGCGCAGGCCCGGTGAACTGCACTGCCACAGTTGCTCACTCCCCGAGCCCATCTATCCACAGGGCACTTTGGGAAGACGCAGTGAGCCTCTGCTGGGTCTGATCTTGGACTAATAGGGACGCACTCCCCTGGGCAGTAGAAATTCTGAATTCACCCATCCTGGATACCTGCCCAAAGACGCCTTGATTAAGTGTGCCAGGGCCCTTCAGAGTGCTTCAGTGTGCCTGCGCTAGCTAACTCACTGCAGGTGCTCCTGTGTGCTGTCACTGGGAACGGGAGCCTATCCACCACAGGTGCATCAGCAAAACTTAGTTTCCCCACCCCACAGCTGCAGAACTCTGGACACTTACAGTCACATGCTTATCCAGCATGCAGGTTTCCCAAGACCACCGCTCCACAGGCAGCCCTGGGGCCCCGCTGCGAGCCCTGCTGGTCACGCACTTAAACAAA
Source organism: Myotis daubentonii (assembly GCF_963259705.1). Classification (NCBI taxonomy): domain Eukaryota; kingdom Metazoa; phylum Chordata; class Mammalia; order Chiroptera; family Vespertilionidae; genus Myotis; species Myotis daubentonii. The sequence goes on along the minus strand of NC_081851.1, from coordinate 24,103,819 downwards.
CAGGGGTGCACTCCTGGGCTGTAGAAACGCTGAATTCCCTTTTCTGGGATACCTTCCCACAGACACTGTACTCCAGTGGCTTCAGTGCCAGGGCCCTTCAGAGTGTGTCAGTACACCCTGCAGGCAAACACACCATAGGTGCCTCTGTGAGCTGCCGCTGGGATCGCGTGTATCCAACCACGGAGGCAGTAGCAAAAGCTGAGTCTACCCACCCCACAACTACAGAACTCTGACACCACAGTCATGCTTTGCCAGAACGCAAGCTTCCTGAGCCCCACCATCCCAATAGACGGTTCCTGGGTGCCACTGTGAGTCCCTGAGGGGCACACGTGATTTCAACCAAGGGCATAAGACAGCAAAAATTGGAACACCCCCTCCATGGCTGCTGACTTCTAGACACCTCAGTTGTACCTTTCCAGCTCGCAGGTCTACATCAAGAGAACTCAAATAGCTCAAGAAGGGAGCTACACTAGACTACCATACCCAGGAGACCTGAGAGGTCACACCAGTAGCACCATACCCTAAAGAAACTGGGTAGCAAAGCAATCGGAGCTACAATTAAAACATTACAGCAAAACATGGGAAGACAAAAAAGCAATCCACAAAGGAAAGAAAAAGAGAAATCACCAGAAAGGGAGTTAAATGAAATTGAGGCTACTAACATCAGAGAAAGAATTCAGAGTAATGGTTATAAGGATGCTCAAACGGCTGGATGACAAATACACACAACTCAATGAGAATTATAAGGAGTTGAATGAGAATGTCACCAACATGAAAAGGAACCAAGAGGAAATGAAGAACAACATAGCTGCAATAAAGAACACAATGGGGAGAGAAACTAAGATGGTGGCATAGATAAACACCGGGAAATTGTCGCCTCACACAACAATTGAAGAATGCCACAAGGGTCAGAGCAAACATCGTCCAGAACAACAGGAAGGCTGGCTGAGTGTAATTTCTACAACTAGAAGAAAAGAGGGGCACGCTGAGAGCCAGAGGAGCTGCAGAGGTGAAGTGCAGAGGTACGGTGGCGGCTCGCGCGCGCGGAAAGGGGGTGGCGCCTGAGGACGCGGCTGTCTTTTTGAATCACAAGCTCCCAACTGCTCTGAACTCCGGTTCCAGCGGGTCTCTGTGGACCCAGGGCTCATACGGGGAGAAGCTGGTCTGTCAGGCAGCAGCGGGCGAACTTGAGGGCGGCTTTCCCTCAGAGGTGCTTGCAGCCGTTACCGGGACACTGAGACGCGCGACTTCGGGCTTGGAGAATCACCATAGCTGCTTTCACCGCCCTTTGACTCCCTGAGACCCCGCCCCACCCAGGCTGCGGCAGAGGCTTTTGCATGTGAATGTACCTAACTACAGCCCAGCCAGGCAGACCCGGAACTTCCAAGAGAAGGCCCAAGGCCCCGCAGCGGCTTGCATTGCTTCACAGCTGAGCCTCTTCGTGGCTCCTGCTGTGTGGCCTCAGGCAAGGGCTGAATTAGCACCTCCTTAGATCCAGGAGCCACTGTACCCAGTGGTCAGAGGGGGACCATTCTCCCACTTCAGACACAGCTGATTCCCACAGCCAATTGGCCTGGAGGTCAATTCCTCCCAGTGATCCTACAACAACCAAGGCACCAAGAGTGCACCAAGAGTGTCTACCCCTGGTAACTGGGGAGGCTGAGCCACTGGGCCCTACGGGACACCTGGCACGCAGGGCCACTCTATCAACACAGGGAAGCAGCCAAAATGCGGAGACAAAGAAAAAGGCCACAAATGGCAGAAACGGAGGAAAGCAAACGACTGGATATAGAGTTCAAGGCCACGTTTATAAGGTTTTTCAAGAATTTTATGGAAACCGCCGATAAATTTAATGAATCCCTCAAGGAGTATAGTGAGACCATGGAGGACATGAAAAAGGACCAACTAGAAATTAAGCATACACTGACTGAAATAAAGAATAATTTACAGAGATCCAACAGCAGACAAGAGGATCCCAAGAATCAAGTCAAAGATTTGAAATACAAAGAAACAAAAAATATCCAACCGAAAAAGAAAAAAGAAAAGAGATTCAAAAAATATGAAGATAGTGTAAGGAACCTCTGGGACAACTTCAAGCGTACCAACATCCAAATTATAGGGGTACCAGAAGGAGAGAGAGGGCAAGATATTGAAAACCTTTTTGAAGAAATAATGACAGAAAACTTCCCCTACCTGGTGAAAGAAATGGACTTACAGGTCCAGGAAGCGCAGAGAACCCCAAACAAAAGGAATCCAAAGAGGACCACACCAAGACACATCATAATTAAAATGCCAAGAGCAAAAGATAAAGAGAGAATCTTAAAAGCAGCAAGAGAAAGACAGTCAGTTACCTACAAGGGAGTACCCATTCGACTGTCAGCTGATTTCTCAACAGAAACCATGCAGGCCAGAAGAGAGTGGCAAGAAATATTCAAAGAGATGAATAGCAAGAACCTGCAACCAAAATTACTTTATCCAGCAAAGCTATCATTCAGAATGGAAGGTCAGATAAAGAGCTTCACGGATAAGAAAAAGCTAAAGGAGTTCATCACCACCAAACCAGCATTATATGAAATGCTGAAAGGTATTCTTTAAGAAGAGGAAGAAGAAAAAGGAACTCTTACCATTTGCCACAGCATGGATGGAACTGGAGAGCAGATAAATACCACAGGATCTCACTCATTTGTGGAATATAATGAACAACATAAACTGATGAACAAGGACCGATCCAGAGATGAAGAGGCATTGATTGGACTGTCGGGCCTTGGAGGGAAGGTAGGGGAGGGTGGGGGCAAGGGGGAAAGATCAACCAAAGGACTTATATGCAAGCATATAGGCCTAACCAATGGACACGGACAATGGGGGGGTGAGGGGATGAGCGGGGGGGGGGGGGAGGTAGAGGGTACACATATGTAATATCTTAATCAATAAAAAATATTAAAAAAAAAGCTTAATAAAGTCTTATTAAATGGAAAAAAAAAAGAACACAATGGAAGGCTTAAACAGCAGACTAGAAGAGGCTAAGGACCGCATCAGTGAATTAGAAGACAAAGTAGGAAAAAACACACAAACATAGGAGCAACCGGAAAAAAAAAACTTAAAAAGCAAGAGGAGAGCCTAAGGGAGCTTTGGGACAACGCAAAATGAAACAACATTCGCTTAATAGGGGTACCAGAAGGAGTGGAGGAGAAACAAGGAATAGAAAACCGGTTTGAAGAAATAATGACAGAAAACTTCCCTGATACTGGCAAGAAAAAAACTACACAAGTCCAAGAAGCACACAGAGTGCCAAACAAGATGAACCCCCAAAAACCAACACCAAGACACATCATAGCCGAAACCGGTTTGGCTCAGTGGATAGAGCGTCGGCCTGCGGACTGAAAGGTCCCGGGTTTGATTCCGGTCAAGGGCATGTACCTGGGTTGTGGGCACTTCCCCAGTGGGGGATGTGCAGGAGGCAGCTGATCGATGTTTCTCTCTCATCGATGTTTCTAACTCTCTATCTCTCTCTCTTCCTCTCTGTAAAAAATCAATAAAATATATTTAAAAAAAAAGACACATCATAATTAAATTGGCAAACACCAACGACAAAGTAAGAATCTTGAAGGCTGCCAGAGAGAGACAGAAAGTTATCTTCACAGGATCTCCTATTAGAATATCAGCTGACTTCGCAACAGAAACACACCAGGCAAGAAGGGAATAGAATGAAATATACAAAGTGATGCAAAGCAAGGGAATGAATCCAAGAATACTATACCCAGCAAGGCTATCATTCAAAATTGAAGGTGGAATCAGGAGCTTCACAGACAAAAAAGGGCTAAGAGAGTTTATTACCAACAAACCAGCAATGCAAGAAACGCTAAAGGGACTGCTGTAAAAAGAAGAAACAGAAAAGACAAGAAGAAACACAAACATTAAGAATAAAAATGACCACAAACAAGTACTTTTCAATAATAACATTAAATGTAAATGGATTAAATGCTCCAATCAAAAGACATCGAGTGGCTGAATGGATAAGAAAACATGACCCATATATATGCTGTCTGCAAGAGACCCACCTCAGAACAAAGGATTCACACAGACTGAGAGTGAAGGGACGGAAAAAATTTCTTCAGGCAAATGGAAATGAGAAAAAAGCTGGGGTTGCGATACTTATATCTGATAAAACAGACCTCAAAGTAAAGGCCATAACAAGAGATAAGGAAGGCCACTACATAATACTAAAGGGAGCAATTCAACAAGAAGATGTAACTCTGGTAAACATATATGTACCCAATACAAGAGTACCCAAATACATAAAACAACTTCTGGAAGATATCAAGGGAGAGATCGATAGCAATATAGTCATAGTAGGGGACTTTAATACCCCACTGACACCACTGGATAAATCCTCTAAACAAAAAACCAGCAAAGAAACAGCAATCCTAAATGACTCACTAGATCAGATGGACTTAATTGACACCTTCAGAATATTTCACCCCAAAGCTACAGAATATACATTCTTCTCCAGTGCATATGGGACATTTTCAAAGGTAGACCATATATTAGGACACAGGCAAAGTCTCTTCAAATTCAAGAGAATAGAAATCATAAGAAGCATCTTCTCAGATCACAATGGCATAAAACTAGAAGTCAACTACAATAAAAACATTGAAAAAAATTAAACACTTGGAGGCTAAATAACATGCTATTAAGCAATGACTGGGTTACCAGAGAGATCAAAGAAGAAATAAAAAGCATCCTGGAAACAAATGACAATGAAAACACAACGATCCAAAAATCTATGGGACACAATGAAAGCAGCCCTGAGAGGGAAGTTCATAGCTCCACAGGCCTACCTCAAAAAACAAGAAAAACTGGCAATAAATGATCTAACCCTACAACTCAAAGAGTTAGAAAGAGAGCAACAAGAAAAGCCCACAGTATCCAGAAGGAAGGAAATAATAAAGATCAGAGCAGAAATAAACAACATAGAGACCAAAAAAACAATACAAAAGATCAATGAAACCAAGAGCTGGTTCTTTGAAAGGGTTAACAAGATTGATAAACCTCTCGCCAGGCTCACCAAGAAACAAAGAGAGGACCCCAAAAAACAAAATCAGAAAAGAAAGAGGTGAAGTAACAACTGACCCTACTGATATACAAAGGATTGTCAAAAAATACTACGAGCAACTCTACTCCAACAAACTGGACAACCTCAACAAAATGGACACATTCCTAGAAATATACAAGCTTCCAAAACTCAATCAGGAAGAATCAAAAAACCTGAATAGGCCAATAACTGCTGATGAAATTGAAACAGTAATCAAAAACTTCAAGCAAATAAAAGCCCTGGACACAGGGGAATTTTACTGAACATTCAAAGAAGAATTAAAGCCAATCCTTCTCAGACTATTCCAAAAAATTCAAGAGGAAGGCACACTTCCAAGCTCTTTCTATGAAGCCAGCATCACCCTAATCCAAAAACCAGATAAAGACACCACAAAGAAAGAGAATTACAGGCCAATATCCCTGATGAACATAGATGTTAAAATCCTCAACAAAATTCTAGCAAACCGGATCCAGTATTACTTTAGAAAGATCATACACCATGACCAAGTGGGATTTATTCAGGAATGCAAGGCTAGTACAATATCTGCAAATCAATAAATGTGATACATCACATAAGTTGAGAGACAAAAAATCACATAATCCTATTGATTGATGCAGAAAAGGCATTTGACAAAGTCCAACACCCTTTTCTAATAAAAATGCTCAGCAAAGAGGGAATAGAGGTATCGTACCTCAACGTAACGAAAGCCATATATGACACACTTACAGCCAACATCATACTCAATGGGCAAAAACTAAAGCCATTTCCCTTAAGAACAGGAACAAGACAGGGATGCCCAATTTCACCACTCCTGTTCAACATAGTACTGGAAGTGCTAGCCAAAGCGATCAGACAAGAAGAAGAAGAAATAAAAAGGCATCCAAATTGGAAAAGATGAAGTAAAATTGTCATTATTCGCAGACGACATGATACTGTACTTTAACCCTAAAGACTCCATCAAAAAATTATTAGACCTAATAAATGAATTTGGCAATGTAGCAGGATACAAAATTAATGCCAAGAAATCTATGGCACTTTTATACGCCAATAGTGAACTTACAGAAAGAGAAATTAAAAAAACAATCCCATTTACCACTGCACCAAAAAAAATTAAGATACCTGGGAATAAACTTAACCAAGGAGCTAAAAGACCTCTACCCAGAAAACTACAGGACTTTGAAAAAAGAGATAGAGGAAGACATAAACATATGGAAGAACATACCGTGTTCATGGATTGGTAGAATCAACATCAATAAAATGTCCATACTACCCAAAGCAATCTATAGATTCAATGCACTTCCCATTAAAATACCAACTGCATATTTCACAGACCTAGAAAGAACTCTCCAAAAATTCATCTGGAATAAAAAAAACCCACCCCAAATAGCTTCTGCGATCCTGAGAAAGAAGAACAAAGTAGGTGGGATCTCAATTCCAGATATCAAGCAGTATTACAAAGCCATTGTTCTCAAAACTGTTTGGTACTGGCACAAGAACAGACATATAGACCAATGGAATAGAACAGAGAGCCCAGAAATCGACCCAAACCATTTTGCTCAATTCATATTTGACAAAGGAGGCAAGAACATACAATGGAGTCAAGATAGTCTCTTCAATAAATGGTGCTGGGGAATTTGGTCAGACACATGCAAAACAATGAAACTAGACCACCAACTTACACCATACATAAAAATAAACTCAAAATGGATAAAGGACTTAAATGTAAGACGGCAAACCATAAGATTATTAGAGGAATCCACAGGTAGCAAAATCTCAGATATATGCCGAAGGAATTTCTTCACTGACACAGCTCCTAGGGCAGGGGTGGGCAAACTTTTTGACTCGAGGGCCACAATGGGTTCTTAAACTGGACCGGAGGGCCGGAACAAAAGCATGGATGGAGTGTTTGTGTGAACTAATATAAGTTCAAAGTAAACATCATTTCATAAAAGGGTATGGTCTTTTTTTTTTTTTTTAGTTTTATTCATTTCAAACGGGCCGGATCCGGCCCGCGGGCCGTAGTTTGCCCACGGCTGTCCTAAGGGCAATGGAAACTAAAGGGAAAATAAGCAAATGGGACTATATCAAAATAAAAAGCTTCTGCACAGCAAAAGAAACCATCAACAAAACAACAAGAAAACCCACTGCATGGGAGAACATATTTGCCAATGATATCTCCGATAAAGGTTTAATCTCCAACATTTATAGGAAACTCATACAACTCAACAAAAGGAAGATAAACAACCCAATCAAAAAATGGGCAACGGACCTAAACAGACACTTTTTGAAAGAGGACATTCAGAAAGCCAAGAGACATAGAGAAAACATGCTCAAAGTCACTAATCATCCGAGAGATGCAAATCAAAACAACAATGAGGTACCATCTCACACATGTCAGAATGGCTATCATCAACAAATCAACAAATGACAAATGCTGGCGAGGATGCTGAGAAAAAGGAACCTTCGTTCACTGCTGGTGGGAATGCAAACTGGTGCAGCCACTGTGGAGAACAGTATGGAGTTTCCTCAAAAAACTAAAAATGGAACTTCCATTTGACCCCGTGATCCCACTTCTAGGAATATATCCCAAGAAACCAGAAACACCAATCAGAAAGGATATATGCACCCCTATGTTCATAGAAGCACAATTTACAATAGCTAAGATTTGGAATCAGCCTAAGTGCCCATCAGCAGATGAATGGATTAAAAAACTTTGGCACATCTACACAATGGAATACTATACAGCTGTAAAAAGGAAGGAACTCCTACCATTTGCAACAGCATGGATGGAGCTGGAGAGCATTATGCTAAGTGCAACAAGTCAGTCAGAGAAAGATAACTACCACATGGTCTCACTCATTTGTGCATTATAATGAACAACATAAATCGATCAACAAAAACAGATGTAGAGACAGAGAAGCAGCAATCAGATGCTCAAAACTCAGAGGGAAGGCAGGGGAGGGTGTGGGTACGGGGGAAAGATCCAGCAAAGGACTTGTATGCATGCATATAAGCATAAGTGATGGATGTGGATAACAGGCAGGGAGGGTAAGGGCAGGATTGGGGGGATAAGGACACATTTGTAATATCTTATTCAATAAAGAAAAAAAAGAGAGAGACACTCCTCACATATTTGTAGAAATATCAGAGAGAGAACTGTTGTTTGACTTCACAGTAGACCTGTGGTCGGCAAACTGTGGCTCTCGTGCCATATGCGGTTCTATGGCCCCTTGAGAGTGGCTCTTTCTAAGCCTTAGGAGTACCCTAATTAAGTGAATAACAATGTACCTACCTATATAGTTTAAATTTAAAAAATTTGGCTCTCAAAAGAAATTTCAATCATCGTACTGTTGATATTTGGCTCTGTTGTCTAAAGAGTTTGCTGACCACTGCAGTGGACCATAAGCACTTGGGCATTTTGCTGTCTATGTTGCTTAAACTACCCTTGCCAGGTATCCTATGGAGCACTCAGCTCCACTATCCTTGCTGACCTGGTCCAATAATGGAGATTGTTTGCCCAGTGATGTAGCCTTTCAGTGCTGTCAGACATGGGCCTAATGCACTTCAGCTGCCATGTCAGCAGTGCTGCCCGGAACACTGATGTGTGTCGGAATGGACTGCGTTAGGTTGCTTGCTTGGGCTGCCATAACATAGGACCACACTGGGTGGTGGTAACAGCAGACATTCATTTTCTCACAATTCCGGAGGCTAGAAGTGAGAGACGGTGCTGTCAGCGGGGCTGGTATCTCCTGAGGGGGTTGCTCCTCAGCTTGTAGATGGCTGTCTTCTCTCTGTGTGTCACATGGACTCCCCTCTGCACTGCCACGTGTCCTCCCCTCCTCTTCTAAGGACACTGGTCAGATTCAATGAAGACCCACACCACTGAATTCACGTCACCTGAATGACTTGCTTGAAGACTAAAACTCAAGTGCAGACACATAACAAAGTTCTAGGGGTTGCAAAGTCATGGGATTAGGGGTACACAATTCAGGCCACAGTACATGTAATGTCCCCGGCTGGAGATGGACGCCCACTGCTGGTGGAAGGACGAGCACATGTAAAATTTTAACGGCTGCAGGCAGATTCCAAACCCAAAGGGCTGTGGCAGGGACGTTGCCAACAGCAGTTTCTGATGATGGCTGCTGCCTTGCTCCCAGCCTGGCCCGGGAAATCTCACTCACTGAAATTTTCACCTGGCCGACGTCAAGTTGTCCAACTCAAACACAGTGTTCCTTCCCTGGCAATTGCCTCATGGGGACACGAAGGCACCTGTCACTTTACACCCACCACATGGATTAGCTCCTCCCCGAGTCCTCAGGTCAGATTCCTGCCCCGTGATTGCCTTTCTCCCATCTGCAGTGTCCAGGCACTTGCCACCTTGCGGAATCTGCCATCTCCATAATGAGGGTCTTAAAATGCCCTTTAATGTAAAAGGATAAAACATAACTTTCTCTTTTGAAGTCAAAGGCTTTCACAGGCCATTTCTACCGTGTACACTGTTCCCACGCTGGGGAGGGACAAGGTTCCCACACCCTCTCCACCCATGTCCGTACCAGGTAAGTCTCTGGTACCTGAGAGGGAATGTCATGCAGGACAGTACCCAGTTCTGACCTGCATGCCCTTGAGCAGACATTTGATATTTCCTAAGCCTCTGTGTTCTCATCTCTGTAACGAGGACGTTTCTTGAGGACTCGCAGGGCCCGGGCTCTTCATATAGACCATTACTACGAGGAGGGTTGTTGATCCTCAGCTAAAGGGAAGGGGAGGAAAAAAAAGACGCCGAGAAGGTGGCAATTGCATGAACATGCACGGAACTTCGGTGGCACTTTGAAGACCTAGAACCTCTTCCTGCCGGGGCACTCCTGTCCCTCCTCTTGCACACGTCCCAGTGGGGCTGGGGCCTCCAGACTGAGCTCCAAACCTCCATCCTTGTGGGATTCACGGTCATGCCGCTGACATGGATGTCCTTCCTTCTCCCACCCAGTGTGCAGCTGAGCGAACTGGTAACCTGCATGAGTCCTGCAGGATACAGGCCCTCCAGGAAGGCACCTCGGAGAAGGTGGCCATGGCCATGGTACCAGCTTTCCCGGGGGGAATCGTCCCCCACGTCTCCACGCTGGCCTTCTCCAGAGCCCAACGGTTCCTGGACGAGCTTCTAACTAGGTGAGCACACACTCGTGACTCTGCCCACTGCTAGCTGTGAGGCTTGAGAACGTCTCCACATCGTCCCGAGTCTCAGGATGCTCCTCTGAAAAGTGGGCTGCTGGGGGGGAAACCTCATAGCACTGCTGTGGGGACAAGCCATGGCAGGTCTCACCTGCTCCCTGGCTCTGCAGACAGGGTAGATGGACGTGCGGCGGTTGCTGGTGGCAATTCTTTCCCTCTGTCCCACGGACAGAACTCTGACACGCCCATCAGCGGCCTGTGGCATCGGAGGTTGGAAAAGCACATGGAAAGCGACCTGTTAAGCAGTGTGAGATTTCACCTAGCCGGTCCTGGTGCTTGGTGAAGCCACACTGGGGATTTCTGGGGAGAGCAGGGGCCCAGGCCCACTCAGATGTATGGCATGCTTCTGGTTGGAGTTTCTTTTATTTTTATATTTTTTTTTCTGGCAGGAATAAAAATGGGTTTAATATGCATACTTAATATACACATTTAAATATACATACTTTTGACCCACAAATCTACTCCTAAGAATTGATCTTACACAAATATCCATGCAAACATTGGTACTCGACAATTTGCATGCACTTTTGGAGAAACTTAGCCTGACTCAAGGAATGAAGCAGACACAATCCCTGGGCCTCAGTTCTGGGCAATGGGTCCAGCAGTCACGCTGTCCATCATTTGCAGGCCATGTCCACCATCCATCAGGGCTGATGCCATCAGAGTGATTTTTCCATCTGGAGGCACAGCTGCTTACAATGACTGGGGTGACACACCACAGGACCACGTCATACAGTGAGTGGTCTCTGGGTCCAGAAGGAGGGCCCCCAGAGTCAGCACAGTGGGGACTGTGGGGGGGGGGGGGAGAGTGCCTGGCAGAACCCTGATCTTATACATCATCTGATTCCCCAGAAAGGCCTGAGCTCTGGAGTCTTCTCTTCCAGGAGGACAGGAGTCAAAGACGACAGTGGGTGGGGTCCCGGGCCTTGTAGACCCAGAGAGGACGGGCGCTGGGCTCAGTTGTCCCTCAGAGTCCCCTCCCCGCCACAGACCCACCCCGCTCTGCCTGCCCCTCTCCATATCCATCTCCCCTGACCACCGTGGCTAGGCTCAGAACAGGATTGTGGTGAGCAGGCTGCTCACAAGTCTGTCTCAGTCCTCAGCCCAGATGTCCAGGGCCTAGAGGTGGGGGTGGGCAGTGCACTGGACCTTCAGGAGCGCTGCCAGTGGGAAGAAGAGTCTAGTCTCACACAGACTCCGTGTTGAACCTGCTGGATCCCACACCTGCTACAACCTGGACAGCCACACAGGGGCTGGGGGTGGCATGGGGCTGTCCCCTGGGTGGGCAAGGGGGGCCTGCACAGAGCCTCAGATCTAAGCAAGTGTGCCATGGGAGGGCAGAGTGGAAGGAAAGACCAGGACTCAGACTCTGCTGCCCACCTGCCTCTCCCCAGGGCCTTGGCTGCAATTGTGGGGACCTGGCTGGACCAGGTCCAGGGTTTGGGGCAGCCCCTTCCTTTTGCCCGGTTCGAGGTAGAGCAGGCCTTGGTACCCGTCAACTCCCCTGCCTCACACCTGGTGGGCCACGCCCAAAATCTATGCTTGGAGCTGCAGCACCCTGAGCCCACCGAGGCAACTCAACAAGGTGAGGGGGACTGATCACCTGTGCAGATCATCGGGGGAGGGCAGGCTCACGGGCTGGAGTTCCCTTAAAGGCGGTGGCATCTTTCCTGCCTGCACAAAGTCACAGGAAAGCCAGGTGTGTGAGTCAATCTGTCTCTTTCTCCTGCTCCAGGTCCACGCCCAGAGCTCCAGAGCTCTCCAGAACCAGAGGAAGGGCCTGCTCAGGGGCCAGAGCCTGGTCCAACGAGAGGCCCTGCCCTGGCCAGGCCTGGCCCGAGGCAGTACCTGAAGCCATTATGGAGCCAGCTACTGGCTGCGCTGGAAGCCTTCTCTCGTGCTGTCAGAAGAGTTCTAGACGATTATCTTAAATAATTCAGAGGAATACATCCCAACTGTACATTTATAATAGTAAATAAGGATAATTTCTAAAAGTACCTACCTATTTATGTAGACTATTTCCCATTAAGTGAAATACTCTTTTTGAATAAATAAAGTTGTTGATTAAAAACACGTGTAGACCATGTCTTCTCATGTACATATACATAATTCCATACACACACACACACACACACACACACATGTACACATATATGCTGACATGGAAGGATGCTCACTGTATAATACAGTTTTAAAATAAGTTTTGAAACATTTAAGTTTTTCTGATAACTACGTATACACTGATAAAATGGGGAAATAAAATCTGGAAATATATACACCAAAATGTTAACACTAGTGAACTGTCAGAAGTGAAAACTACCAGAAGTGACAGTTTCTTCTCATTTTGCTTCATGTATAGGTTCTGGTTGACACAAGGATCATACCTCCAATATATAGACAGACAGTAGAGAGAGGAAGGGAGAGGCAGAGAACATAGATGAGAGGCGCACCAGCCGCCTCCTGCCCACCCCCGACATGGAACTGACCGCAAAACCCTGCCGTGTGCCCTCCCTGGGAACTGATTCGGAAACCTTTCAGTGCAAGGGGAGATGCCCATCCAACAAGCCACATCAGCCGGGGCTAGACTCAATATGTATTTTAAAAATACACTTTGATTGATTTCAGGGAGGGAGAAAGGGCGACACAGAAACGTAAACGATGAGAGAGAAGCATTGATCGGTGGCCTCCTTCACGACCCCTATTGGTGATCCAGTCTGCAACCCGGGCCTGTGCCCTGACCCGGAATCAAACCAACTGTGCACTCCTGCCTGGTTCACGGGCGGACGCTCCACCACTGTGCAACACTGGCCAGACTCAATCACAGCTTTCTAAACTTTCCCAAGTGCCACTTTGTCTCTTGAAATGGTCTCATGAAAGGAAAAATTACGTAATGGGGGGCATTCTACTTCCCTGGCTGTTTAGCTGGATTTGCTATTTGGCCAGAAACAACCACTAGACTAGCTCTTAACCATATGTCAAATCACTAGGGATAGCAAGAGCATTGCTTTGGTGGCAACAGGAGTAACTCAAAACAACTCCCCCCACTAAACACTTCCTGAATCATTTCCCTTCCTCCATGAGCCCAGAATTTAACTCACCAGTCAAACCCAGCTTAGGGAGAGGCAGTGGTTCCACTGGAACAGGACGGTACGGAAACAAGGTACACAGCCCTGGTCCTACCGGAGGGGCCATAGTTCACTGACACCACCACTGGAACAATCTATAATTGAAACGAAAACCACCATGTCAGAAAATTCGAAGCAGAAAGGACAAAGGAACGCCACTGGTGAGTATTTCAAAAGGAGGCAGGCTGTGCAAGAGGGGTCCATTCAGTGCTGTGGCCCAATCATCCAGAGCTCATCGTTCTCATGTGAGCAGCACTCTTGCTCTGAGGGGAGGCACATTCCTTTCTTTCATTTCATATTTGCTTTCAAGGCAAACCAGCTGGTCTGTACACCAAGCCAACACTCCTCAGGTACCCAACAAGAGAAACCTAAATGTCTCAGTGAATTTTAAGTTTTACTACATTTGAATTAATAAAAGTTTCATTTTAAAGTGATATGTGGCTGCCGGGCTGGAGTGGCTCAGTGCTTGAGCGTCAACCCCAGAACCAAGGGATCCCCGTTTCATTCCCAGTCAGGGCCCGTACCTGGGTTGAGAGCTAGGGGCTATGAGACCGATGATGCTCACTCATCATTGATGTTTCTCTCTCCCCTTCCCCAGCCTCCTCATCCCACCCCCACCCCCCGCACCCCCACCCCCGGCTCTCTCTGTTCCCTTTCCCTTCCTCTTTCTGAGATCAATAAAAACATATATGTTTAACAAGTTATATGTGGATAATATGGACCCTATGAGACAGGGTACTTCAAAACACTAGGCAACCGTTGTGAAACAGTCATCCCTGAATCTCGGGACACCTTTCCTCCACAAGTCCACACAGAAGAAATGTACGGGGCCCTTAGTGATCACAGTAGAAACAGCAAGCTCACCATCCCACATGTGCCCACTGCCCTTCCCCTCACCACCTCCTCCTGGGCTGAGGCACCTCCTTCAGGAGCAGTTTGACACTAAACTGCCCCATGTCCCTGGCAATTCGGCCCGTTCTGCCCAAGGGTTCACACAAGAGTCTCATAGTTGATTTCTGAGACACTGTTTTCCTCCCTGATATAAAGCACAATAGCCAAGAGTGGATTTTTTTCCTCTCGTTGATGCTGGGAGCTTCCCCTGACATCACTGAGCAGCTGAATTCAATATTGGATCCACCTACCTGTGGACTTGTTCTTTTGTGAGAAAGACAAGTCCCTACTGTTAGCTTCATCACTACTCTGCTGCTTATAATTCTCAGCTGCCACACTGAATGAGATCCTTAACACTCCTGAGGGTGGACAAGGTTGTAGCATTTCATGGTATTGCAGAAAACAACAACAACAAGAACAAAAACAAAAGCCAAACTACTATGGGAGCAGAGAGCAGGGCAGGGGAAAGATGAGAGATGCCGGAAACAACACCAGCCTTCCACCGACTCCAGAGGGAGACATTGGGACACAGGGCATGGCACAGCTCTAAGCTGGGCTGCCAGAGTGTGATGCCAATGAGGATCTCAAAGTGTGACCACAGAAAAGGGGTGAGGGAGAGACAAGGCTGCAAAAGGAGCTAAGGTCGGATCATGGAGGGCCTGGACGCACACGCTAAGGATTTGGGACTCATTTCTAAAGCCATAGGAGACCACTGTTAGTTTTCATAAGAGATATGATCATATTTACATTTTCAAAAGATCCTTCGGGCTGCCGGTAGAGAATGCTTAGGGACCCGGCGATACTAGAGGTTGACAGGTCACAGAGAACACATGGGATCAGGAGGCCCTGAAGTCAATGTGGCTTAGTACTCTTGCTGCTAACCTGGATGGCTTCACACTAGAATCGTCATATCAGGAATGTCAAGGTGGAAATCTATCCCACTCATGGTTCTTGACAGCTTATGTCTAGAAGTTACAATAAAGTAGCACGATATGCCGTATCTTTTCTCAGACCAAGACACTCTCAGAACAAAGTGGAGCACTTACCAAAACCAAGATTTTCTAAAGTGGTAAGGAAAAGGGTGTGCACTCAGCTTCAAGACAGAACAACAGGTCAGTGGCACAGACACAGAAAGCCAGAGAGAGGCTGAGAGGAAGGAAGGGACCTCAAGAAGGAGACTACCAGACAAGTGACAGGACCTGACACCCCATTAGCTGGGCTGTCCTCTATGTTGTTTAGAAGCGAGTTTAAAACATAGAGTCCAAACAAAACCGAAATACAAGCAAATGTCACCATACTGTTCACAAAACCTTTAATGACACAGTTGCTTACCTTGATCAAGTGTGCATACTTCTTCAGTTGTTCTGAAAAGCATTGTGTAATCCTTGCAGTAATGATCTAAGTAAAACTCCAATTTTAAGTCCCTACAACAACAAGAACATATAAAATACAAATTACTAGGAAGGTATTACAATATCTACCCCCAACTGTTAGCATTCATCAATAGAATGTTCCAATTTAAAAACATACTTATGAGAAAAAAGATAATCAAATCCAGAGCCCCTTTTTTCTATTTCTGGACTTTCTAGTGCCCAGTATTGTAAGTGCAACCTCAACTACTTTTGCTAGACAAATTTTGTGCAGGTGAAACTACTGTAAAAACACTGTGATCTCAGTTCTCTTCCATTTCCTATTAGCTGTTGTTCTTCAACAAACCATCTCTAGAACCTCAATATTTTCTTCCAGAAAATGGGGCAATACCAGTTAATTCACTGTGAAGTTTTAAAACTAAATAAAATATGTGAAAAATACCAGAGCCCATGATTAGGGTTGGAAATCATTTCATTACAAAACAATTTTCATGATAGTAATGATTTGTCCTAAGAGAAATAAAAAAATTAAAAGTGCCATGTCCCAGAATACAACTTCTATATCTGAAGGAAGATCACAAAAATTAGAAAACATGCTGTAATATTAACTCAGATGTTGATATTTTTATTCCATTCAATTTTATTATCAAGGGTCACAATACCCAAGTGTGTGACCTTTAGAATTCGGTGTTAAACAGAGTGCTGGCAAGGCTGTGAGAGTGCAGTGTTAGCACCATTTAAATGCAGATCCACTAGGAACCTGAAAGACACAGAAGGCGACAGCATAAGTGCAGCAGAGAGCCCACAGCTAGCCAAGGGTCATGGTCTTGGAAACACACTCTGACAGGTTTTCTTACCACTAATGGGGATCATGATTCCCTGGCCTTGTTGACAATTTATGTAGCTAAACTGCAGTTCTCTGAACTGTAAGCACTACTAGAATGTAGGTATTGTTACAGCATAGCAGGTATTGTTATAGACCTTCCACCACAGTGCAGGCAGTCAGCCTGTCAACATGAAATGCTCTTCGGGTGACCCCCAGTGTTTACCATGTTTCCTGACTTCCTGCTGATCTTGGGACAAAGATGACTCACAAGCCCTTACATAGCCAGTATCGTCAAACAATTCTGTGTTTTGCAAAAAATGCTCTAGGTTCTTAAGGCCAATTTCTGAGTCACCTGAGCACTCCTGGAAGTTTTCACTCTACACACAGTATTTACCTTGCCAACTGAACAAGGGGTGTCAACAGGTGAATGAATTCCTTCTCCCATCAGAGTATTCCATTCAGGCTCCTCAGAGACCCAGTGAAGTAGGAAAAACATTGCAGGTATGTGAGAGAAGTGTAGAAGAATCCAGACTGAGATTCTGTGACAAATCTTCATCCTTTATCTGAGAAACTTTCCAAAGGATTCAGACATAAAGATCTGTTCAAAAGGTGAGACTCAACCTTCTGGTGGTGGTCTGAATTCAGTAAATACTCCCAATCCCGAGAAGAAGAAACAGATATTGATTTTTAAATCATGCCTCCTTGTAATTAGGGGGGTGGGAGTGATCAAGGAGGGGTCGATGGGGGGAAAAGGAGACATATGTAATACTTTAAACCAGTTAAACTCAACCTTCCTAATGCCGCGACGCTTTAATACAGTTCCTCATGTTGTGTTGACCCCCAATTTCATTGTTACAAATTGAACATAATTAAAGCATAGTGATTAATCACAAAAACGATATGTAATTATATATGTGTTTTCCGATGGTATTAGGCGACCCCTGTGAAACAGTCGTTTGACCCCCAGAGGGCTCATGACCCACAGGTTGAGAACCGCTGCTTTAAACAATAAAAAAAATTCAATTAAAGCAATTCAAGTTCCATTTTCACATTAAGTTCATCTAAGAATATGAAAAAAAAATCCCAATGCTGGCCCAGCAGGTGTGGCTCAGTGGTTGAGCATCAATCCATGAACCAAGAGGTCATGGTTCAATTCCTGACCAGGGCACATGCCCAGGTTTCTGGTTTTATTCCCAGGAGGGAGTGTGCAGGAGGCAGCCAACTGATGATTCTCTCTCATCAAGGATATTTCTATCTCTCTCCCTCCCCCTTCCTGTCCCTGAAATCAATTAAAACATTTTAAAAATTAAGTAATCACAATGCTGGAAAATGAAAGGAATATCAAAACACCTAAATGACTTTAGTGATCTTCTAAATCCTCTGTTGTCATTTCCAGTCTCCAAAGCACTTTCTCCACGAGATTTGAGGCTCTTTGTTGTCATTTCCACAGTCTCCACAGCACCTTCTCCAGAAAGAGATGTGGGACTCTTCCTTTAATGAATAATATAAAAATGCTTAGACAAAACCACCATTATTCATTTTGTTTTGAACAACAACAAAAAAGAGGTATACATTTGGAATCAAAAAGTTCAATGAAATTCCAAAAAGAAACTTATTGTAGGCTTTTTCAGACTTACCCTGTGATATGATAAATGCCTAAAATTAAAACAAAATGCTTATCTAAGAATTGCTCTAAATAATAGCCTATTAACAAATAATATCTAAATAAGAATTGTGGTGAGGTAGAAGGGGACAATAAAAAAGGGGGGACATCTATAATACTTTCAAAAGGAAAGATTTTAAAAATAAATAAATAATTTGATATGTAGATGTATACTATCTCCTCACCAGCTCAACACATGCACCATGGGAACAAAAAAAGTAACGTAAAATAAAATTAAACAAATTAATGATAAATATTATAAGAAAAGATAAAGTATGTGTGTAAATACATTTTAAGAAAAGAGTAGACAAAAATTTAAAAATCTACTAGACAGAAGCCTTGCCACAAGTGACCTCAAACCGTGGCTCAACCTGTATTGACCTTATGTCCTGTATAAAACTAAAGATTACCAGAAGAGCTATTCATAACCTACAGGTTTCTTAATGATCTTATCATTCTTAGACAGTCAGAAAAATATCTTTAGAAACACTAAACTTTCCCTTCCATCTTGCAAAACATAAACTAGGAAATGCCATTCAACTTTCACTAGCATGCCTAACAATCACTTACTTGAAATTATTTAATGGTATTTTATGGATTTTTCAATTGTGGTTAAATATACATAATGTAAAATTTACCATTTTAACCATTTTTTGGTGTACAAATTCAGTACCATTAAATACATTCATTCATAAAGTTGTGTAACCTCATTGCTATCCATTTCCAGAACTTTTCCATTATCCCAAACAGAAACTGCCAATTCAACAACTCCCCCTTTCTCCCTCCCTCAGCTTCTATTACATTTTCTGTCCTTATGAATTTACCTATTCAAACCAAAGTACCCCCATGAAGGTGGAATTATACAGTATTTATGTTATGTTGGGTATAACATCCTCAAGGTTCATCCATGTTGTAGCACATCTCAGAATTTCCTTCATTTTAAAGGCTAAATATTTCATTGTAGGCATATACCACATATTGTATATCCAATCATCTCTCCATACACACTGGGGTTGTTACCAATTTCAACTATTGTGAATAATGCTGCTATGAACACTGGTGTTCGACTGAGTCCCCGCTTTCAAATCTTTTTATTTCAACATTTTTTTATTAAGGTATTACATATGTCCTTAGCCCCCCATTGCCCCCCACCCCACTCCCGTTCATGACCTCACTCCCCTGGTGTCTGTGTCCATTGGTTATGCTTATATGCATGTATACAAGTCCTTTGGTTGACCTCTACCCCTTACCCCACCCTCCCCTACCTTCCCTCTGAGGTTTGAGCATCTAATCGATGCTTCTGTCTTTTGTGTATATATACTCAAAAGGGGAATTGTTGGATCATATGGTGATTCTAGGTTTAACTTTTCCCCCCTAATTTATCTTGAAATTTATTGTTGAAAATATTATAGATGTCCCTTTCTATCCCCCATTGATCCCCTCCACCCTGCCTAGGTTTAACTTTTTGAGAAACAGCAAATGGTTTCCCACAGTGGCATTTTTTACTTTTCCACCAGTAATCACAGGGTTCCAGTTTCAACATCCTCACTTATTTTTTTCATTGTTTAATATATCAGTCATCACAGTAGGTATGGCATGGTATCTCACTGTAGTTTTGATTTGCATTTGCCTAATGATTAAACATGCTGAGCACTGTTTCATGTGCTCATTGGCCATGTACATATCTTTAGAGAAATGTCCATTCAAGCCCTCTGTCCAGTTTTAAATTGAATTGTCTGATCTGTGGTTGTTGAATTTAGGAAAAATCGACATTAGAGCTGCACTCCCACCTGAAATGTCCCAAATCTACACTGTACCTATTATTAACTCAGCTTCCTTTTATGAAATCCCATCCTCCAAGTCTCTAAAAGCAGATAGTATTTTATTTTTATTTTTAAATCTATATTGTTGAAAGTATTACATAGGTCCTCCTTTCCCCGCATTAATCTCTTCCGGGCCACTCCCATCCCCACCCCAATAGTATTTTCATACTCTCCCTTACTCCTGATGTCTCAGGACTTGCACATTCCCTCAGCTGTGTCTCTCATCTCTGTCTTCTCTCTTCAGAGCCAATCTTTTCCCCCTGAACTATCATAGAACAGTATCCTTGACAACAGTCCCTCTACTCTCCAGCCAATACTACACATCCTACACACTGCCACCGAAGTCATATCTTCTCAAAATACAGAACTGCAGATGTACTTTCCATTTTAACATCCTTGACAGGCTCCTTCTGGGTACAGTTTAAATTTCAAGTTCCCAGGTACAAACAAGGCCCTTCAGTTTGGATCCACTCAGCACCTGCAAGCATCTCTCCACACCCAAACCCTGTGTACATCCATTCTGAACTTAGAAAACATCATGTTTTTCCATAAATCGTTTGGCTGATTCGCTCTGCCTAGAATGCCCTTCTTTTCCCAACTTCCAGTTCAATCAGCAACTTCTTTGAGAAATCCTTCCTTCAGAGCCAGTCCCATGACTCTCACCACACTGTGGACACACAGGTATTATATGGCATTTTAATTTATCTGCATACAGCATTTTAGTTATCTGTTTATTTGTTCAACTAAATCTGAGTCACATACACTTGGTATTGATTCCTAACCAAATATAAAATATCTTCCCCCATATAGTAAGAAGACTAAATAACTATATGTTTTCCAGACCAAAAGGACTGAAATTAAAAATCTTATCGTTCTATTTACAAGCAATCTTAAGATAACGGAGACAAAAGAGACAATTCATCTAACTGCACATCCATGGAATCTAGTAAACATGCAATCATCCTTTGGAGAATTTAAGATGGAAACATAGAAGCAAAGAATTAGTTTGAGCCCGACCAGCATGGCTCTGTGGTTAAGCATCGACCAATGAATCAGGAGGTCATGGTTTGATTCCAGGTCAGGGCATATGTTTGACTTGCAGCCTCAGTCCCCAGTGTGGGTTGTGCAGGAGGCAGCCCATCAGTAATTCTCTCTCATCATTGATGTTTCTACCTCTCTCTCCCTCTCCCTTCCTCTCTGAAAAATAAAAATACATATTAAAAACAAACAAACCCTTGTTGGATATCATCATGCCACTTTCACAACTACACTAACCATATGGTTACATGGGGCGAGGTGGGGGGAAATATCAAAATGGTCACTGGTGCCCTAGCTGGTTTGGCTCAGTGGATAGAGCGTTAGCCTGGAGACTGAAGGGTTCCAGGCTCGATTCCAGTCAAGGGCACATGCCCGGGTTGTGGGCTCAACCCCCAGTAGGGGGCATGCAGGAGGCAACCGATCAATGATTCTCTCTCATCATTGATGTTTCTATCTTTCTATCCCTCTCCCTTCCTCTCTGAAATCAATAAAAATGTATCTTAAAAAGAAATGGTCACTGGCTTCAACACTCCTGGACAGAAATGCTTTTACACATGCCCTCAAGTTTAGGAATAATTCAGTTTATCGTTCCCAGTATATTGTCAGAAGGGTCCAATGTTCATCAGGAAACAGTTAATGGGGGAAAACACAAAAAAAGCAATATCCAGGTACCAAGATTGCAGTGCTTACCACTAAGGAATTTAACATTAGTCAAAAAGTCTTGAAATCTCTTGTCAATAGCCCAACAATTAATTCAACTGCTATAAATATATTCTCCTCCGCCCCAAAACTTTTTATTCTAAAAATATTCAGTAAGAAAAGTTGAAATAATACAGTGAACACCTGTTTCATCTAAATCTAACAGTTGTTAAGGCCTAGCTGGTTTGGCTCAGTGGATAGAGCATCGGCCTGCGGACTGGTCCTGGGTTTGATTCCAGTCAAGGGCACATACCCAGGTTGCAGGCTCAATCCCCAGTAGAAGACATGCAGGAGGCAGCCGATCAATGATTCTCTTCTCACCACTGATGTTTCTGATGTTCCTCTCTCTCTCCCTCTCCCTTCCTCACTAAAATCAATAAAAAATGTTTTAAAAATAAACAAATAAATCTAACAGTGGTTACCATTATGCTGTATCTGCTTATGTGCATGTGAGGGATTTGAGTGGGAGGTGCTGACTATCTGAAAATCCCCCACATCATGACTTTATCATGCATTTTCCCCAAATAAGTATTTTCTCCTATACACCACAAAACCATCATCTTGCCTACGAAAAAATTTTTCTAACATCACCTAATATTCAGTCCATTTGCAACTTTTTCAAATTTTCCCCAAAATGTTTTTTTAAAACAATTTTCTAGAACCAGGACTCAATCAAAGTTCATTCAACATGGTGCAAAAAATATTGCATTTGGTGATGTCCTTTAGTCTCTTTTAACCTAGAATAGGCCCCACCATTTTTCCCCCTCCATGACTAACTCTTTAAGGAGACCAGAATGTAGACTATCCCATATTCTGGATTTGTCTACTTGTATCTCATAGTGTTTTTTTCTTTAAGTCTTTATTATAGAAAATTTCAAATATATACAAAGTAAACAGAGTAACATAATAAATCTCCAACAGCCAGCTTCAATAATTCTCAATTTCTGGTGGTTCTTGTTTCATCTGTACCTCCACCCATTCCTCATCTCATTTTACAAACTGATCCTCTAGGCCCCATACTTCCTATAACTGGAAGTTAGGTCTACATATTCATCTCAAATATTTGGGGGAAGAAAACTGAGTAGATGACATCATGTCTCCATGCCACATTACAGCTGTAGGTATAAAAGAGTCCTCTGTGCCCCTATCAGTGATGGTAAACCCACCAGGTTGTGGAGGTGGAGAACAACATGCAGCTTCAAAGTAGAGATACATTTGTTTCTTCACTTTGGGTGACACCTTGGTGCTATGCTAACACCTTTCACGCAATGGCATTACTATCCCATTTACAATCCTTGTCTGAATCAGAGGTTACACTGGAGTAAGAGGTTACACAGAATAGCGATTTTCAAATTCTACCATTCCTTCTATATTTATTAGCTGGTATTCTTCTTTAAATAAGGGTTTTCCTTTATTAACAGGAGATGAACTGCAAGGCTTCCTAAAAAGTCAGGGCAAATGCTTAATTCTCTCCCTTTAATTACTAATTTTTATTTGTTTCTATTCTTTTTTATAATCAGTTAGAAATATATGTAGTTTACATATAAATAAATATACATATAAATACATATATAAATATATTTTCATTAACTTCAGAGAGGAAGAGATAAATAGAAACAGCAATGATGAGAAACTTTGATTGGCTGCCTCCTGCATGCCCCCTACTGGGGATCGAGCCAGCAACCCGAGCATGTGCAATGACAGCAAATTATTTTTTTTTCCTTTCCCTTACTCTCTGAGTATTTTTACTATGAACCTGATTTTTATTTATTCAACACTTTGCAACCAAATATAATCATGTGCTAATATATTCTTATACCCTTAAATTTAAGTCTTATAAATTTTTTTGGCAATAACTAATTGAATTACTCAAGTGTTTAAACATTACCATTAAATTGACAAAGAACAGTGCAAAAAAATGATGATACAGAAAATAAATGAAATGTTTATTTCCCTACCATTATCTTCACTACATGTTAAAACATATATCTAGCTACTGGGATCATTATATATTGTTTTT
Source organism: Myotis daubentonii (assembly GCF_963259705.1). NCBI lineage: Eukaryota > Metazoa > Chordata > Mammalia > Chiroptera > Vespertilionidae > Myotis > Myotis daubentonii. The sequence goes on along the minus strand of NC_081851.1, from coordinate 24,080,046 downwards.
ATTATTTCTGTTACATTTTAGGATAAAAGCTTTGTTTTTAAAAAAAATTACTCAATAATCAATCAAATACTAAAATTCAAATCAACTCACCTGTTGAACAGGACTATCAACTGTAAAGGCCTTGTAAAGAGCCAATGCCTGGCTTTTACTTCCTTTGCTCCAGATCACCATATTTCCAGCCACACAGAGTTCCTCGTCATAATCCACTTCTCCAATTTCACTTCCGCCTCTCCTTAACTGCCTGCTTTCCTTAAAAATTTACATACGTAAGTCATGTTTAAGCGGTTTTTGTTTCTTTTGCAACATTATGGAGCAAGATTTATTAATTAAAATTGAACAGCAATCCAGATACAAGTCTCCTGCTCTGTCTGTGGAGTGAGACTCAGTCCAAGCCCAACTCTTAGGTTTGGTGCCACTGATTAACAGAGGAGGGGATGTGGGTGCATGTATCATACTGTATCTTACAGGATTTCAAAAATGGGAATTTACCTCAAGAATTCTCTATATTAAGTATTTTATTATTACATTACCATTTTATGCTGCCAAAAACATAAATAAACAAAAATTAGACCTTATCTATATATCCAAAAATTAAACCAACATTCTTGGGAGACTAAAGACATATTAAGCATATGGGGGGTGAAGCAGAGGGGGCAGTGAAGTGCACATGGGACACTGGGGGAGCTTACCCACCATGCAGACTTCCCTGCTTCACAACTGCATATACATTCACCTTCCTGCCCTTGTGCCAACCATCAAAATGAACAGGGCAGAGAAAGGTTTGGATTCCTAACTACAGACTTCCGCTCCTGGAAATTTTGGTATCCCAAAAGGGATACAGAAATGGAATTAAGATGAGAAAGATTGACCGTTTAACATGACCTTGCTTCTCATTCCCCTATTTAAAAACTAGTACTGTATCTACTTATGTGGCATTTCTTTTCTCCTCTAGAAACGTGTAAGTTTTTGGCAGCAGGAACCATTGCTAACTCTACTATCTAACCATCAAATAACATGAAATCTGTCCCACATACTAAGTGAAGAAAGAGAGATTTAAATGGACCATAATCATAGTGACTCTCATTATAAATCCCTGAGTTATGTCTAAACAGCCATGACACTATAATACAATTAAGGTCGTTATTTTTAGCTTTCATAAAAATTACCTAATCTTAACCTATACCCTAGAAGTAGCATCATACTCATTTCTCAGTTGCATCTGGGTAGCCTTAAATTACAAGTAGATCGAATCTCTCTACATTTCAAAAGCAAACTGAGAATCTTGATAAAACCTTCTGTTTTTCGTGGATTGTAACCTCCTGCAGGGCTCCCACCAAGCCAGCAGCACCATCAGAGGACCATAACTCAGAGGCTGGCTGCAGCTGCCGAAGCTGAAGGTTCAAAGCATTAGGGTGGTGTCTGCAGTGGTCTCGACGGAAAGGAACAAATCCCTGCAAATCCCCCGCTGCAATCATTGTTGCCCTTTCTTCAGAGAAGTTCGACATGGCTTTCAGATATCAACATTATTTCTGTATGAATTCAAACACATTCTGGCCAGCTGTTGGAATCAAAACGAGAAGACAATTATCAGAAGTTTACAGAAGAGCCATTAATCCTTAGATGAGTGTCATACAATCCTATCACACTGTAGGTATACAAGTAATCGCAACATCAAAGGGCATTCCAGATCTGATTCTTTCAGGTAATTAGTTACCATTTCATAGTTACCTTACACTATCAGTACATAATTAACATTACAGCTACATGTTAGTTGCTGACAAAATCAACTGTAGGAAATCAATGGGCTGAGATAAGCACTTATGTCTGACAATATTGATCCTACATTTCCTACTACTACTCACTAATTTCTCCACATTTCACATTTAAGGATTTAGACAAGTTTTACTTTATAGTAAATGGCTCTCAACATTTAAGGGCATTTCTGTTCAAATGCTGGAACAACATTTAAAAAGCACACCTAACAGATCACTGGCATATTTAAATGAAACAAACAAAAACAACATATTTCTAATTCATCAAAAGTTGAACCACTTGGTGCTTTAAGAAACTATTAAATGTCATCATTAATTTTGAGCCTCAATCCACCTAAACATATAATTGCAAGCAATTCCAATTTCTGGTGCAAACCCAAAAGACCAAGGCATGAATAAAATTACTGGCAATGGAACAGTCATGCTTGTTTGCAAACTTAACAGTTCTAGCTTTGAAAGAACATAATCTACTACAGTTCAGCTTATTACTACAAAGAAGTGGATGAGCTGTGGGTGGAAAGAGCCCTCACCCCTTACTTCCAGAACATTTCTACGAATAGTAACTGACAGCCAGTCAAATTTGGCCACTGTATAAGGTGGATGACAGTTCTGTCTCAGACAACTCTTATATGAAAAATGGTTTTGTGGCATAGCGGTTAAGCTGCAATCCTCAAATACAGGAATCAAAACAAACATTCATGTCAGCACTAGACAACCTTTAAAAACAGTGTTTGAAATGGCTTTCACATCACAAACAGTTTAATTTGACTTCGTTTCTCCTCTGAGGTCTTTTCGGCACCAGCAGCTTTCTTGGCCGAAATATCTGAGCCTGTGGTTCCCATGCAGCTCCTCTAGGGTTGCAGTTATGTTTTCTGTGAATTAAGTGTTATTCCTGAAATAACGGTTATGTCACATTCATGACACTTTTTCCTCCTTCTGATAAGTCAGTTTTGAGAACACTTAAACTTGGGCCATGACTGAGATAGTGCCTGTGGGAGCCTAATCAGAGTACGCCGGATGTTCAAGGCCAACCTGAGCAGGGGAATCCTAATCAGGATGTTCAAGGCCAATCTAAGCAAGGACACAGAGATTGTACTGTACACACTGGGCAGGGGTACCTTACTATAACCCAAATACTGATGTCACTATTGGCCAGGAAGCCTTTGTGTCTAAGTTAGTATAAACGTGTTACTAACCAGCCGGTGGGTGGCTGCTTGGTATGGCTCCTGTTTGCTACTGTATTAGCAAGGGCTGCTTGGCGCAGCCACTGTGTGAAGCTACTTTGAAGCACCGTTTTGTCTGATGGCTCCTTGTTAGCAATGGCTACATGGCCTGCAAAAGAGACTCTCCTGCCCTAACCGGTTTGGCTCAGTGGATAGAGAACGGCCTGCGGACTGAAGGGTCCCAGTCCAGGGCATGTACCTTGGTTGCAAGCACATCCCCAGTAGGGGGTGTGCAGGAGGCAGCTGATCGATGTTTCTCTCTCATGATGTTTCTCTCTATTCCTCTCCCTTCCTCTCTGTAAAAAAATGAATTTTTTTTTTTTAAAAAAAGACTCTCCTATATGCCTCTGTCTTCTCATGTCTTGTCTATACCCGGCGTCCACGGGGGGTACAGCCCCTGGCAGAGAAGGACTGTGCAGCCCACAGTGCCTTATAAAACTTACACCAAACACCCACAAAATCCAGCCGGCCTTCCTATGTTCTAGTCAACGGGATAACCAACATATTAACTCTGAGAGGAAGCCACAGAATCAGTAATTAAAGAATCGCCTGCACAGAACAATGACCACTTTGTGCTGATTAGCATATTTAGTTCTTTGCAGCCCCAGCTGTGTGCGTGCTTCCCAGGGCCCTATAACAGCACCGCATTGAACTGATGCGCTCGCAGGGAGACCGCGGCCTCGCTTCCTGGGAACACGGACCTGCCAAGAGCACGCGAGGCGGCTGGCGGGGACCCGAAGGCACAGGTGGCACCGGCGCCGAGTCTGGGCGGAAGGGCCGCGTCCGGGGCCTCAGGGTCTGCGAGACCCGCGGGCTGAGCCGGGGCCTCAGGCAGCGCCGGCCGCTGGGCGGGCCCGCCCTGAGCTGAGGCCGCAGGGACACCGCGCTCAGCTCGGAAGGAGGCCGGGGGGCGGCACGGGGGGGGGGGGGGCGCCCCGGAGCCCAGGCCAGGCCGCCCGGGGCGGTCGGGTGCGGGGTCAGGGACACGCGGCGACCAGCAGCGCCGCCGGCCGGGCCTCGCCTGAGTCACTCGGGACGCGTGAGGCGCGGGAGCCCGGCTGCGCCCCCGGGGCCACAGCAGAGTCGGTCACGGGGACTCCGCCCCCCGCTCCCGAGAACCGGCGGGCGTTAACTCCCGCTCTAAAAGCAAACGACTGGACGCGGCTTAGTTTCCCGTCCTGCTTCGCGCGGGGCCCGGGGGCGGGGCCTTGAAGCACCGGGTCTCGCGGGAGGCGCCGCAGTCCGCGGTCCGGCTCAGCTCGCCTCGGGGAGGATGCTGGGTCCGCCCACCGGTACCGCCTCCATCCCCGGCGCCGCCTGGAGCCCGGAAGCAGGACCCGGTCAGCTGGAGTCTGAGCTGTGACCGGACCGTCCCGGCCTCTCCATCTGCGCCGGGTCCTGTCACTATGAGCCTGAGCTGCCTCCACCGGGAGCTGCCGCACTTCCAGGCCAGTTCTGCTCGCTCCCCCGTGGGACTGGGGCGGTGAGGGGCGCGCTGATTTCCTCTCTGCTGGTGCTCCTTCACCCTGTAGGGCCAGACCCTGTGAAAAGTGCAGGAAAGACACAGAGGTCCTCACAGAAACATGGCGTGCAATTTCTGAGCTTCACAGACACACCCCCAGGTGACCCCTAGACCTGGATGAAGCACCCCAGCTTTACCGGCCCTCCCTCTCCGTAGACTTAGCTGTACAATCCACACTGATGGAAACTAGAAAACTTTCCTGAGCTCTGCTCTCCCACTGCATAGGATGTCTAGGTTAAAAATATCAATGGAGCCGGAACCGGTTTGGCTCAGTGGATAGACCGTCGGCCTGCGGACTGAAGGGTCCCAGGTTCGATTCCGGTCAAGGGCATGTACCTGGGTTGCGGGCACATCCCCAGTGGGAGATGTGCAGGAGGCAGCTGATCGATGTTTCTCTCTCATCGATGTTTCTAGCTCTCTATGTCTCTCCCTTCCTCTCTGTAAAAAATCAATAAAATATATTAAAAAAAAAAATCAGTGGAGCCCTGACCCCGTTGTTCAATTGGCTGAGTGTCCTCCTGTAACCAAAAAGGGCTGTGAGTTTGATTTCCAATCAGGGCACATAACTAGGTTGCAGTTTGATCCCGGGTGAGGGGGCATGCAGGAAGCACTCTATTGAAGTTTCTCATATCAATGTTTCTCTCTCTCTCTCTCTCCCTCCCTCCCTCTCTCTAAAATCAGTAAACATATCCTCAGGTGAGGAATCCTATCTAATAATAGACAAACATGGTAATTAACCATACCTCTGCATTCTTCCCATTGGCTAATCAGGGCGATATGCAAATTAACTGCCAACCAAGATGGCGGGCGGCAGCCAGGCAGCTGAAGCGAACATGAGGCTTGCTTGCTCCAGTGATGGAGGAAGCCAAGGTTCCCCGCATGCCACTGCCGGCCTCTGAGCTGCACTCTAAGAAACAATGTTGCAATTATAGAAGCTAAACAAACCCCAGAAACCTGCTTTCAGCCAGCCGGGCCTCAGAGCTGGAACTGCAACAGTGTTTCAATTATAGAAGCCAAACAAACCCAGATACCTGCTTTCAGCAGCCAAGGTCTCAGAGCTGGAGCCAAGCCTCAGAGCTAAAGCCGGCTCTCAGTTCCAGTGACAGCCATAGAAGGTAAATAAATCCCAGAATAAAAAAGAAAAAAGGAGAGTTTGGGAGCTTCAGTCACCTGTCAGCCTGAAAATGGCCCTCAGCCCCTCACCCAGACTGGCCAGGCACCCCAGTGGGGACCCCCACCCTGAAGGGGGTGTGACCAGCTGCAAACAGCCATCATCCCCTCATCCAGGCTGGCCAGGCACCCAAGCGGGACCCCCACCTGATCCGGGACACCCTTCAGAGCAAATCAGCCGGCCCCCACCCATGCACCAGGCCTCTATCCTATATAGTAAAAGGGTAATATGCAAACTGACCCTAATAGCAGGACTGGGAATGACTGGTCACTATGACACACACTGACCACTAGGGGGCAGACACTCAATGCAGGAGCTGCCCTCTGGTGGTCAGGGCGCTCTCACAGTGGAGGAGCTCTGCCCAGCCACAGGACAGGCTAATGGCTGCCAATACAGCGGTGGTGGTGGGAGCCTCTCCTGCCCCCTCAGCAGCGCTAAGGATGTCTGACTGCAGCTTAGGTCTGCTCCCCGCTGGCAAGTGGACATCCCCCTAGGTCTGCCGGGCTTCCAGAGGGATGTCTGATTGCCATCTTAGGCCCAATCCCCTGGGGAGCTGGCCTAAGCCAGCAGGTGGTCATCCCCTGAGGGGTCCCAGACTGCGAGAGGGCACAGGCCGGGCTGAGGGACTCCCCCCTCCCCCCCCAGTGCACAAATTTTTGTGCACCGGGCCTCTAGTCCTATATAATAAAAGGCTAATATGCAAATTGACTTTACAACAGAAGGACTGGTCGCTATGATGCACACTGACCACCAGGGGTAGATGCTCAATGCAGGAGCTGCCCCCTGGTGGTCAGTGCACTCCCACAGGGAGAGCACCTCTCAGCCAGAAGCCAGACTCACGGCTGGCTGGCGAGCACACCTGCCATAGCAGGAGCCTCTCCCACCTCCACAGCAGCTCTAAGGATGGGGAGCGGGCCTAAGCCGTCAGTGGAACATCCCCTGAGTGCTCCTGGACTGCAAGAGGGCACAGGCCGGGCTGAGAGGACCCCTCCCAGCCCCCAGTGCACAAATTTTGTGCACTGGGCCTCTAGTGTGTGTGTGTGTGTGTGTGTATTTTTTTTTCAATAGACAGCTTATGGCCTAAGAAATGAAGTTCAAATTCTTTATCCTGAAATATAAAATTGACTGAAACCTTATGTCTGCACTAAGATCATCTCCTGAGAGTCCCCAAACACTCCTTGCATTTTGTGGTCTTGGTATCTGGGTACATCCTCATTTCTTTATTTGGAATGCCAACCCTCAGGGTTTAGCTCAAATGCCTCTTCTCAGAAGACTTCAATCCAAGAAGGAGCGTGCCGAGAGGACTGAATACTTGTGCCCCCCCCCCCCAAATTCCCATGTGGAAACCATATGCTGTATGTGATGGTGTTTGGAGGAGGTGCTTAGGTCATGAGAGTGGAGCATTCCTGACTGGCATTCGTGCCCCTTCCACAAAGTGAGGACCCAGTGAAGGGAAGGTTGTCAATGAGCCAGAAAGCAGGCCCTCAGCAGACACTGGAACTACCAGCACCATGATCTTGGACTTCCCAGCCTGCAGAACTATGAGAAATAAATTGTTGCTCATAAGCCATGTGGTTTATGGTATTTTTGTCAGAGAAGCCTAAACATACTAAGAGAGAGTCACTCTTAGAACTTTGAGTGGCCTGCCTTTCTCTGTGGTCATTTCCCTAAAACCAAAATATCCACACATTTCCCTGGTCTGAGGATACAGAGGGCAAAGTTTGATCCATAGGAATAAGGCAGGAAGGAGCCAGTAAAGTCTCATTTCTTCTCTCTCGGGTGCAAGGAGATGTCCTGTGTGACAGTGGGCACCCACGCAGGCAGCTGAGGTCCTGGCAGCCTGTGGCAATGCAGTGCCAGTGGGGACTTCTCATCCTTCCCTGCTTCCTTCCCCTCCCCTCATCCTTTCTATCTGGTGCTAAAGCATCAGCACTCACCAAACATGGCCCCAGCTATGGTGTCTAGGGAAGCTAGAGGACAATCCACAGAGTGTCTTATCCTGCTAATTGTCCCACCTGTGAGGCAGCGTCACTGACAAGGGCATCCAGCTCTCCTCCTGGTGCTCCCTGGTCTGCCCATCAACGTCCAGATGCCTCTCTGTGAGGACCCCAGTCTGTGCTGGCAGTTGCCCCCAGTCCTCCCAAAGACCCCCGTGCTCAGGTGCCAGAGCCGTGCTGCCTTCCCCGCAGAACCTGCTGCCCTGCGGCCTCCAGTGGCACTGACAGCACCGCCTGGACTCATGATCTGACAAAGTCTCTTAAGAAAACAAATCTTCTGCTTCTGCCATGACCCGCTCTGCTCATGGGGTTCATACCTCACATCCGCTGGTTTCGGAGAACAGCGCTCTCCTGTTTTCTCCGTCCTCCTCCCATCCTCATCTGCTACCACGTGAGGCATCCGCTTCCTCAGAGCGCAGAAGCCCTGGCATTGACTCCTGCAGGCCACCAACTCGCTGCTCTTACGCTGTGTCCTACAAACAGGAGCAGTTCATGTCAGGGCCCCTGAGGTTGTTTTGGATACAGACACAGATATGCCCGATACGATCACATAGACCTCTCTGGTTGCTGTACTCATCCCAGTTGTTAGCAAAACTCTCCAGATATAATCAGTGTGCAGAGAAAATTTGAATAGATCAAACCCTTAATTCTCACTTTTAATGTCTGTGACAAATACACAGGTCTCTACCTTAGAAGCTATTGCTGCATAACAGTATCACCACATTAACAGTTTTATTATGTCAGTTTCCGTGGGTCAGGAGTCCAGGCCCAGATGGGTCTTCTGCTTAAGGTCTAAGGAGGCTGCAACCAGGGCGTTGCTTGGGATGTGGGGCTCATCACAGGTTATGCTGGGGACAGTTCTGCTTCTGGGCTCACACAGAATTCAGTTTCTTGTGGTTATAGGACTAAGGGCTTCAGTATTTTTCTGGCTGTAAGCAGAGGCTTCCCTCAGCAGCGAGAGGCCACCCACCGCTTCTTGTCACATGGGTTCCCCAACATCATGAAAACATACAAGGCAAGAGGGCAGCAGAGAGAGCATACTAGCAAGAAGTCAGTCACAACACTGACATTCTGTGGGGGCCTGACCAGAATACGCCAGGGGTTCAAGGCCTACTCCCCATACGTATGCGTGCAGGCACGGACACAGCAGTATTACTATGTTAAAGTCCCCTCGGCCCTACTCATGTGCACGAGGGCAGTGACTCAGCAGTAGCAATATACATACTGTGCAGGCACAGCCTTATATAACCTGTTTATGTTAATGCAGCACTGATGTCACTAATTGGCACGAGGCCTCTTTTGTTTGAGCGTGTATATAAGGTGCCACTGACCAGCCAGTTGCGGCTGCTTTGTTCGTAATAAAGCATGTCCCACCTACTTACTGTCACTCGTGTGTTCTTCCAATTTCCTGCATCCAGAGGGGTCAAGTCCCTGGCTGAGGAACTTGTCCCCAACACATTCCGCGTCACACTCAGGGGGAGGGGATTACACAGGAAGCAGGGAACATTGGAGGTCGTCTCAGAAGCAGCCCATAGCACTTTCCAGTATCCATCTGATAAGTATAAAGCCTTAAACTACTCATTTAAAAGAGTGAACTGTGGGCCAGGTGTCCTCTCTTCCGAACCCCTGCAGCTCCTGCCCCTCAGCCCTTCCTCTCTGGGCCTTTACAGAGGCCTAAGCTCACCTCCACCAAGCTGCACAGGGCCCCACAGAGAACTTCTCCCATCAAAGCAACAGGTAACTTTCACTTTCAGGAAATTGTGTTATGAACGAGCACCCTCTCCAGTAGGAAGTTTCTTCTATACAAGTCAACTGAGGACGGAGAACCTGATTTGATAAAGGACATGGCGTATATTCCTTGCTGTTATCACTAACCTAGTGACAGCACACATTCGTGACTGTCTGACAGCTTCTGCAGTCAGGAGCAGGGCATGGCGTAAGCAGTCCCTCTGATTCGGGGCTCACAATACCAGGGTTTTGGCTGAGACGGTGGTCTCCCCTGAGTGTCTAGGAGGAAAGGAGATGCTTCCAATCTCACCCCGGTTGTGGGCAGAATTCGGTTTCCTGCCGGTGTAGGACTGAGGGGTGGATTTCTTGTGGCTGCGGCTGCAGGTGTCCTCAGCTCCAAAAGGTCACAGGGAGCTTCTTTGCTGGGCTGACTGGCAGACCCTGAATGACAGATGAATGACTACTCTGACACACATTTCTGTGAAAGAAACGGCTAAGGGACTGCTTGGCTTGAGAACCCAAACAGCCCTGTTCTCCTGCCTCCTTAGGCTTTTATTGTAGCAACAGCTTGAACTAAATTAACTTCTAGATACTATCAGCAGGGTAAGTAGCCTTGAGAAGACACAGGCATTTGCAGTGTCCTTTAAGCAAGGGCATCTAAAGACAGACATAAAGATTCCAGTAAATACCTCGGGCTCAGACCTGTTTGGAAAAGTCAAGGCAGGGGCTGCCGCCTCAGCAAGGTCCCCAGAGGCCCCCGACCTTTGAGAGATTCCTCCTTCCAGGCTTTCCCATCAAGTCCTGTGCTTCCCCACACTTCTTGATCTGTGGGCCTCACCAGCCCAGCCACTTGCTGCTGCACAGCCCACAGAGCAGAGGGCCGGCAACCCCAGCAGAATGAGTGCTGCGTCTGTGTGAGTGGAGATTTTCAGCACCAGAACCCCGTTTCCAGCACCAGAACACTATGCCCAGTTGAAACTCCAAATCGTCAAAACAGAGCTGCTCCATAGAAATGGGAAGGAGGCCCACATGACCAGCATGAGAGCCCTGCCCCAGTCCCAGGGAGACCTTCCTGCTCAGAGGAACCCTGAGGCAGTTTGAAACATGACATTGTCAAAAGGAATTTGCCCTTAACCCGTCTCCCCCGTCTTTCCTAAACATGTCTTTCCTCTTTCCCTCCCCTCAGGAGGTGGGCAGTTACATTCCAAAAGCTGTGTGAGGGAGACAACTCACTGAGCAGGGCACAGCTCATCAAGGTAGAGGGAGCCTGGAGGTCTGCAGAGAGGAGGGCACGAGGGAAGGGGGGACTGCACAGGAAGCGGCTGTGGTAGTTTGTCCCTTGAAGATTCTCTGAAAATGCTCAACCTCTGGGTCCTGATTACCAGGAAGAGGGATCTGTTTGGTCCATGGGCAGGTGGGGGTGGGGGCCGTTTCAAGGGCAAGAGGCCCCGGTCATGGCACACAGGGTGGTGGCCGGGCTGTTCCAGGACGGGGTGAAGAGCTGGCACATTGAGCAGGTCTCTGGCTTCCATGTGGGCCCCTCCTGCTGGCCCTTAGCTTCCTCCAGGCTGTTAGGTGAACAGGTGGGTGGGGTACGTTTCTTCCCCAAACCAGCCCAGCCTGTCCTCAGGATGCCAGGGCCCTGCTCCCACTTGTGTCTTCTCCACACCTGCAAGGGGAGTGCCTCCTGCCTGTCCCAGGGATGG